>NC_081178.1:25026163-25396163 GCF_012432095.1 Onychostoma macrolepis
TATATATATATCAATTTTAAATCATTTTAAAATGTTAATATTTACAGGATGACATTATTACTGTTTCTTTTAATTATACAATTGATCGCATTTTATGATTTATTTATTTATTTATTTATTATATATATATATATTTATATTTATGCCATGGTCTGTCTGAATACTCGATTCTGATTGGCTGGCAGGTGTTGATTAAATTTGTTGAACTGCACAGGTAGTTCCAGGTCAGTTTAATCACGTTCTATATTAATGCGCTTCCTATAAACATTGGTAACCATAGTAACATACAGTTGAATAGTAATACAGACGAAAATAACCGTCATTTTTATCGTTCCGGTCAAATATTGCAGCGCAAATATTATTAACATCTTTAATATGTGAATGCTGGCAAATGACCATGGCATAAACGGGGTAATCAACGGCTAGCTGTGCATTAAACGATTTGAATGCACTTCGCGGAGGCAACCACCCTCTTCGCCTCCACATCGTCCATTCAAATCGTTTAATGCACAGCTAGCCATTGATTATCCCTTACATATTTCACTGTATTTCCCAATCTGCATCCAGAACTGGAAATGTTCATTTAAGTAAATGTAGTAATACAGAAATTATCATACTGCATAGTAATTGTCATGGAAACATTATGCAACATTATGATGAAACATTACAAAATGTTTTTAATGAAGTATTTTCTGCTCACCAAAGCTGGATTTATTTGATATACAAACAGAAATACAATAAAAACAGTGATATTAGTGAAATAATAATACTATTTGAAATAACTATTTTATATTTGAATATACGGTAAAATGTCATTTATTCCTGTGATGCAAAGTTGAGTTTTTAGCATTATTACATGTCTTCTCACATGTCCTATATACTGCAGAAAGGATAACAGCAATATGAGTGTGTGCTATCCCGAATATAAGCAGCCTAATTTTGTTTGTGTGTGCTTATTCTTGCAGGTAATCAACCAATCCAAAGCGAGATTCAACCCGAGTATCAGCATGATCAAGAAGTGCATTGAGGTTCTTATCGACAAGCAGTACATCGAGCGAAGCCAGAGCTCGGCGGACGAATACAGCTATGTCGCATAAAAACATATTAATTTAATGAAAGAAAATAAACAAAAAAATGCCGTTAAGCGTGAACGGTAAACATGTCTTTTATTTTCGGCTCTGGCTGGCTCCGGCACTCAACCATCGGATCGAATCGGGACTCTGTGCCTCCATCTTTGTTAAAAAGGGCCTCCGAGTAGCTGGACAGTCATCAAAAGCACCCCCATCCCGCCCCCTTCTGATTTTATGCTGTTTACATCACCAGTGCCACGCCAAGTGCGTCTATGAAAAAAGAAAATGCCTATAGCTACTCGAGCGTAAAAGGATAATACATTTTTAGATGTAATCGTACAAGAGAAAGAGAGCGAATGAATTGCATCACATAGAGCAAAACAGGTGAAGTGTTTGAGAAACGGCCGAAAAACAACCACGCTTTTCTTTTCTCACATTGCAGTTGTTGTGTGTATTCTTTTTTAATGTATCAAAGTCAAAGAACTATTGTAATAAAACCGGTATACTGATAATTGCATTTACTTTCAAGATATAAAAAACAAATATGAGATGACAAACATGATTCTGCTGCTTGTCAAATAAACAAATAAAAAAAACACACCTTTTCGTAAATGTTTTAAGAATGAATTCATCATCAGTCGGTATTAAAGGTGAACCGAAGCATTTTTCTAATGGTGCATTGAAATCATGTCAGAAATATCATATTTATGAGCAGTACAGGGTAGATTACTTATCAATTGTAGTCAGTTGCTGATTACTAATTACACGATAAATCTACTGTAGATTGCTAATTTTAGGCAATGCATTCATACTTTTGGGTTTCTTTTAGATTACTTTTGACTTAACTTTTTTAATATATTTAAATGGGATTATAAGTATACAAAAAAATTTAATTATTTCTCATTAACATCATGAAATGCATTAAACATTACTTTACTCCAGGGCTTCCCAAACGAGTAAATGAAAGGGAAAAAAAATAAAAAAATAAATAATATATATATATATATATATACAATTTTTACTTCTGAAATATTTTACTTGTTTACCTACATGGCAATGTCACCACTCAGCAACATCATGCAAATGTGTTTTAAATAATTGAAATATTAACTTTATTAAATCTCAGGGGGCTTCAAGTAAATATTTTAGGTCAGAGGGGTTGGGCTGACAAATTTGTGAATCTCTGCATCGCATGAAATATTAATAAATATGAAAACAGCAAAGACATGGTCAAAGTCTTCCAGTTTTAAATCCATTTTAAATACAGTTATACATCAGCAGTGTTTAGTAACTTTATTGTCTCGTACATGGTATACTGTAGCTGCCTGAGAGGTGCTTTTGTCCCCAAATTCAGAAGCATGAATGTACATTACATATTGTAAATATTCAAAGTTAAACAATATGACAGACATAGTAGAATTTTTACAAAGGAAAATTTAAAAGAGAAAAAAGATATAATTTACTGCCTTTCTGTGAATAATTTGTAATCATGTAATCTATAAAAAAAAAACAATAGCTGTAATCTGATTATGAACATTTTAAAACATAATAAAATCTAATTACAAGTACTAGATTTTTGGGTTGCACTTTAATTTTAGGTGTCCTTGTTACAGTGTAATTATACATTTATGTACTGACTGAGTAATATTAATTAACTACATGTACTTGCGATATGGTTAAGGTTACTTGTTGCATGTAATTATGCATGATTTATTGTTATTATAATAGTAAGTACATGTAACATGCGTGACAAGGACACCGTAAAATAAAGTGTTACCCATTTTTGTAAGTTATGTAAACCAGGTTACATGTAATCTGGTGCACCAAGGCCTGGAGGTCTTCTGTGGGTTTTGCTATATTGGGATTCTTTGTAAGCAAATCTCAGTCAGCAGCAGTCTGTTCACTCCCAGCTCCTCCTAACTGAGGATTCGCTCCTAATGAGACCCATATGGAGCTTCCTGACCAAATCAACATGTCTACAGTATGTGTGTGTCATCAGCAAAACATTTCTGTATAATATACATCATCTTACGTAAGCCTGACATTTTGCAGATTCACAGATGTCTAGTCACTGGATGCTACAGAAAGTAATACATCTTCATTACAAGTGAAGAGCAGATACTTTAAAATAAAGCATCTTTTTCTACCACAAGGGGGCGTTATGCATTATACAAATCAGAAATAATAAGAAAGGAGTTTTTAAAAATAATGATTCTGTTAAAATGCAAAGGTCTAACAGAAAATCTCAAATGCTCGCACAATGTCTGAACACTGAACATATATCTAGAAACCTGGTTTTGATGCTTCGTTATGTGGCTAGAGAGACCCAATCCAGCAGAAATCCATCAATCCAGATGTTTGTCTCCATGGAAACAACTACCACATTTGTTTTATGTCATTTAGTATCCTTCTACTTAAGATTGAGGCTGCAAACAAATAACAATTCGACCTAATGCACCTTCTCTCAGTATTTCTCCCTTTCTCTTGCTCATGATTAACAGCATCTAAAAAGTAGAAAATTGATTATTTTTTAAATACGTGTTTATTTTATTCACACACACATACATTAATATTTATTGTTGAAATATTAATGCATGTTTTAAGATTCATGCCTACTATGTTTATAGCAAATTTCTGCTTGCTTCTGAAAAGTGGCAAAAGTTAGAATATTATTTTGTCTCTTTTGAAAAATGTCTTACAAACTTGGAACTTGACAGATGGTTTATTACGGACTCAAGGTGGTTTAGCTCTAAACCAGAATGATCAAGATCTACCAACAGCTGGAAGTCCATCATATGATTCATATCCATCATCCAGGCCAGCTACTGTTCATAAATGACTGGAATGGCCAGACTAGAAACCACATAAAACCAGCGTTATAAGACCGGTAACTGCCACACATAATCTCATCTATAATCAGACAGGATGCATGATAAGCTTAAATGGGATGTAGACTCTCAGAAATAATTAAATAGTTATTAAATTATTAATTTACCATACAATCATCATAAAAACACAATTAAAGTTTTGCAGGCGATATGTATTCTTTACAGAGATTTATTAATGAGATAAATCTAATTTACTCCTGGATCTATGTTCCAGATGTTCAAGCTTTATCCATTGGAGTCAGGCAAAACGATGAGTTTTTTATTTATTTATTTATTTTTTACCTGATGTCCCATTTTTGCCCACCACGGGAGTAAAGCACTTACACTCTTAATTAAAAATCTGAAACGATCTTTCTACTCTAAAGAACTTTTTGCATAATGAAAAGTGTCCACAGATGTTCAAGTTTCATCATGCAATAAAGAACCTTTATTTTTAATGCAGCTCAAATTATTATTATGTATTATGTATATGTATTAGCCTACATCTTGAATATAGTGGTGTATAATTGAAGCTGGGACTAGTAGGTAACACATGCTAGTAAGTAACTACTAGAATAGCAGCTGAAGAATACTAGCAGCACTTAACGAGTCTATAACCTGATGATGACCCGTTTTTGCCCATGCACCCACAAAAGCACACACACTCTTAAAAATGCAATGCCATAGAAGAACCATTTTTGGTTCCCTTAAGAACCTTTCACAAAACAGTTCTTAAAATAACCATTTTTTTTATTTTTCTACTATAAAGAATCTTTTGTGTAATGGAAAGTTGCCATAGATTTTAAAGGTACCTTCAATAGCAATATTTTTTAAGAGTTTTCTGGTAGCTCAAAATATGCATCTTGAATATGTTATAACTGAGGCTGGGACTAGTATGTAATGCATGTTAGTAACTAATACTAGCAGAGTCTATAACCTGAAACAGACAGTCGTCCCTGACGGAATACACGAGGAACACACTTGGAAACAGCAGTGAGTCAGTGTGAGTGTCAGAGAGAGCTGTGAAAGAGCGCGTGGGAAGCCCAGCCCACGGTCACTTCACCGCGACACACGGCGAGACGAGCGATCACGCGCCGAACAGGTGGTCCAGTCCCACCTGAGGAGCACAACATGAGGATTTATCCCGCTTTTTACCTGTACGGATACAATGCTGCCGTGGCTTACTGATTTTTCCTGAAGAGTTCAACACTTCAAGCGCTTCCCTGTGGAGTCTCTGGGAATATCGGGCGAATATGAAAGTGACAGTGTGTTTTGGAAGGACGCGGGTGGTCGTTCCCTGTGGGGATGGGAATATCAAAATACACAGTCTTATTCAGCAAGCGACAATGAGATATAAAAAAGCCATAGCCAAGGTAAGTCTAGTGTTTTTTGTTTTTTTTTTGGAGGAAAAACAGCGTGTCAACTCCACTGCTTGCTCTCAACATGGCGCTTTTTTCTGGAGAAAGAATGAAAGAAAGATAGGAAAGAACAGAGACCGTCGGTGAAAGCTCCGGTTGAGATGTTAGTTTGTAGATTTCGCGTTTGTTTGTTACGTCACAAAGGGTTGTTTGTTAAAATGTTGCAACTTCTGCGCGCGCTTGTGCCTTCGGCTCCGAAACTCCTTCCGAGAGGACAGACATGTCGGCTGTTATAACTCGCTCGTGTGTTACAGTAAAATACATTACAGTGTTTGCAAGTAAACAGGGAGCGTAGGAAGAACTTCAGAGGCACGGATGGAGGGCGAGGACTGGAAACTTCCTTGGAAATCAGCACAAGCTGAAGCCTGGATCCACACATGCAACCTACTCAGTGTTGCTCACACGTTATTTGACTGTTTACTCTTAAACATTCACGATGGTGCTTTCTGTACCTTTATATGTTATTATAATGGGTTGCGTGGCTCAGTGGGTAATGGTTATGGATTGCAGGTTCAAGCCTTCAAAGTGTTGATTGACAGGGATTCGATGGTCATGAAAAACCTGGAAGGTGTTTTCCAAGTCTGGAAAAGTCATGAAATTTCTATATTGATTATAGATAATGTAGCTCCAAGTTGGAAAATCCAAAGGTGTAGCTGGTCGACCGGTTACTATGTTCAAAAAACCAACCCTGACTCCGCTAAACTGGTAATAACAGCTGTTACCTGGTTTGATGGAGGTCCGAGATGGTGCACACCATCTACTATAATCCCAAAACACAGCTATCAAACTTAAACTTGAGTTTGTGTAGAGTAAAAGTGCTTTGCAAGCCATGGTGATGTTCAGTTTATGAACACATTGTTTTATTGGTGATTCATTTCAGTCCTTATCTTATAAGTGGAAGGTAATGGAAATTCATTGGTCAGAATGCCATTGGAAATTCAGACAAAAAAACTTGAACAGTTACCAAATGTTTTCTCAATGGTGGTCATAAAACTGAAGGCAAACCCTTTGCCACTAAAAGAGCTGGCAGCTGTGCACCGGTTGTAGTATGGATGTATAGTCACGTGTTCATTTTGAATTCCTAAACTGGACAAATTAACTTCCATATCTGCTTTCTGTACGCCACTTGATTCAGGATTTGGAGTAAGAACTTAAATACATTGTTGGCTCAAGCTTCATGTGCATGCTTGTGAGTAAAACAATTGATCCTCATTGTGTAGTTATTGAGAAGCTTTGAGAAAACATTACCACTTAAGTTGCAGAACTTGGAAAAAAATGAAAATGTGTGTGCGGTAAAGGAACTTGTATGCGTTCCAGCTCAGTGAGGTCTAGCTGTTTAATTATTAATATGTTGATTTTTGTCAGTAGATGTGTAGATGCTGCATAGCTACAGGCTGTATTGTTGTCGTAAAGGGGCATTAGGTTCCTGCGTGTCTTGAGTTGGCACCAGTGCTATTATTCCTGCCCAGATCTCAACAATCTGCTGTTAATATTGGCATCACGTCCAAGCACTTCTGTTCTACAGGCCTTGAATAGTTTGGTGAACCAACACTGATATTGCCAGGATTTCTCTTTTACAGAGTGTTTCTTGAGTATGGAAAATTTAGTTTGCTCCTTGCATTCTTGAGAATGGATTGGCTGGATTGTTTTTTTTGCATGACAAAAGCATTTTGCTTTTTGCAAGAACTCTTCCACACATTTGTGCATTTTTTTCTCCAATGTTTTCTATTTCAACTTAGAGATAATTAAAAGTCGTTCATTCAAAGGCTGATTTTCCTTAAAATTGTAAACACTTTCAAAACATTGAACACCTGTCTGATATGGCGATGGCTCAGCCAATGGTCAGAGTTGGAGGCGGGGCTGAATGTTTGGCTGACCAATTGCAGATAAGCTTAGTGTTTGGGGGAAACCTGTTTAAAAACAATCACTTTTTTCGAAGCTCTGTTTTATGGGGTATCAGGTGTATCCAGTCTGTGGATTGAATGAAATACATGAGAAATGCAGTAGACCTATTTGATGACAAAAATGCAGTAAATTACATGCTTATGTTCTTCACAGAATGTGCATTTTGTGAGTGAAATGCATTAACGACATGCCGAATCATGAAATAATTTGTATTAAATGTGTGATTTGTGATATAGACCACCCCTTTCATGAACATTTTTGTCCATTTTGTGAACGAACAGCATTTTGTGCCATTCTGGGTGCATTTTGTTCTTAAAATACTTTTCCGTTTTTAAAAAATGAACATTTTGTAGACAAATGCATTTTTTTTACATGCTGAGAGTATTTTCTTCACAAATTTTACGAAATTTGGACATTATATAGTTTACGAAATTAATGTTACGGTTTTTACGACACGAATGTTACATTTTTCAGAAAACGTACATTCCTTTTTATGCAAAGTGAACATTTTGTGGACATACGCATTTTGTGATGTGCTGGGAGCATTTTGTTAACAAATTTGTTTTCCATTGTTTATGAAATTAATATTATGGTTTTAACTGTGAAATTAACAGTCGATTTTTTGAGAAAATGTCACATGCTGGGTGCATTTTGTTCATAAATTTGTTTTCAGTTGTGCATGAAGTAAAAGACAACAAAATGGAAGGACGTTTTATACGCAAAATCAGTTTTAAGTTTGGAATTTGCAGACCAAGTGCTTTTCTTAACAACATCCGACTGTGCTACTATCTTATTGTATTTTGTCATGAAATACTGTGTTTTGTCTCATAATTCATTCAGTTCACAGAATTAGTCAAAAATGTACACTTTCAACTCCACAAATCCATGCGAGAAAACTTAAGACTGAATGAAGACTGTATTTTGCAGGCAGGTAAGTCTACAGAAACCTCAGCAGTGCATGAAGGTCAGTCACTCTTACAGCGGAGTATGAAACTTTAGCTGCATCACCTTGAAGAGCCCTCACCCTCAAAGAAGAGTCGTTCCCTTTGCATTTTCATTCTTTTCATAAACAGGCTGTCCATGCAGACAGCAAAGACTTGGATTCAACATACATGGCACACACCCATGCTTGTATGGCTTAGCAGGCACACCCTGTGCCTCTGCCTCAGCAGAATGACGGCGGCGGCCTATTGATCCAAACGCGAGTAGGTTTTCCCAGCGGAGTGCTGCATGCTCACTCCAGAGCACACTTCATTCTGAGGACGGATCAGCGATCTGCTGCGTAAGCGGGAGTGTGAGAAGGCTGAAATATGTGATCTATAGGGAGATGTGACTCTGCAGAGAGAACTCAAGCTCTTCATCAATAACCCTAATAAATAGGCTTCTTTCTTCGGGACGCACAAACTGTTCCTCCTCCGCTGCAAGACTGCTGTCTGCAGCTTTTCCATTGACTTTCCCTCGAGTCGATATAAATCCAGTTTGCAGGAAGTGGCTGCAGACAGGAGTCTTGAGATGGAGGATGAAAGATGCTTGTAGATGAGCCTATGTATTTGTTTGAATGTTGAGCTTTGTCTCTTTTTCTGTTATGGGACAATGATGCTGTTTTTAATGTATTTCAACCTTGTTAATTAGAAAATGTTAATATTCCATCAGTGAGGTGAGGAATAACGATTTAGGTGAATCTCAAGAGCCTGTCAAGAACGAGGGCCATTTTTTGTTTAGCATAAATTGTAGACAGTACAATAGAGACACAACAAATTATGTAAATTAGGACTATCAATTGATTAAAACGTTTAATTGCCCATAATAGGCTTTTGTGTAGTTACAATGTAATTTTTTATATTACACATTAGGTTACATATTATTTAATGGCACATTTCTGATGTTACTGATTTGTGAGTCAGTTTCTTTGGATAAAAGCATTTGCTGAATGTAAATGTACATAATTAATTGCATCTATTGACATATTAACTTTGACTATAGTAATTTTTTTGCTTTTATGGTAATTAGAATGATAATTTGTTTGGATTATGGTTATAAAAATAATACATATTATTATTATTTTTTTTTTTTACATATAATAATGAAAAGTAGAATTTTTGTTGCAATATGGTAATATTTGCAACATGGAGATAAAAATGAACAATAATGAAACAGTTAAAAAATGTTTATTTAGCTTTCTTTTAAAGGGCAAGTTCACCAATTTTCAAACAGCTTTGTATTGTTACAGTGTTGGAAGTACAAGTATTTTTTGTCATGTTGCCTGCAAGATATTGCAGGCTTGTGTGAAAACTACAGATCATACTTCTGCATTTTTGCGTTAGTCTGACTGAGCCCAGTGCATTATGGGTTTTGCAGTTTTTCTACACCTACTTCACCACAGCCCTTTTTGTTGGTTTTCTCTAGTCAGGTAGCACATATGTAAATACAAATTGCATTTCTACACTGTAAAAAAAAAAAAAAATGTAAGCAACTTAAAATTTTAAGGCAACCAGCTTCAGCAGATTTTTTGAGTTTGCTCAACTTATTTTTGTGGGAGATTCTCACATTTTTGTTGTATAAACTTAAAACGACAAGTTGAGAAAACTAAAAAATCTGCTGAAGCTGGTTGCCTTAAAATTTTAAGTTGGCTCAACTTTTTTTTTTTTTTTTTTACAGTGTACTGTATAGGCAATTTTATTAAAACCCCATCTGGGCAGCGGTGAATTACCCCTGTCTTTGGGGCTGAAGTCTGATCCGGCACGTTCTTGATGGTTTTTCTGAGATTCACTCATTATGCAGTGCTGTTGTAACTGCCTGAAAAGCTCTATAAAAAAGGCTGAGATGAATAAACAGCTCTGAAATTTCTAGAAAATTCTTGAAACTGCCTGTAAAGCAGAGCTGCCGAAACACTAATTGAAAATAGCTGCTAACTGTGACTTGATGTAATTTGACTGCTCAAGGTTGAATCATTTGCATTGCTTTGAACTTCACAAGCCCCTGTTGCTCTCAAATAACAGCAGCACACGTGACGGGTCAGACATCAGCCCCGCTGCTTCATCCTGCAGAGTCATACGGCTGTAATTAAGCACAGGTCCACACAAAACCATACATTGTGTTTATGAGACCCGCAGGCATCTGGATGTCTATTACAGAGAGGGAAATGCAATAATTGCAGATGAACTTTGACCTTCAGATCGGAAATCCTTCCTTTAGAGGCGTCTTTGTAGTGGGACCTTCATTTCTGAAATAACCTGTGCCTTAAAAGTCACTGCAGGAATGGCTCCGAAAAGTAAAGGTAGTTCTCAGATGGTACTCTCATATTTTGTTTTCAAATGCAATGGCATTTTTAAGGACTTAAGTGTCCAAATGCTTTTTACGGGCAATTTATTTGTCCTTTTTCTGACATTCTGTAGAAGCAAACCATCTGAAAATAACGGGAGCTCATTTTGCTTGTAGGAACTTGTATGAAGGAGGTACAGTATGTCTATAAGAGGAGGCGTTCATTATGTTGAATGACTAATAAATGGAATAAAACCTTTCATCTGTTTTCAAGGAGCACATTACAGACGCTCTTACATAAAGCCAAGACAGATCAGTCTGCGAGATCACGTCGTCGAAGAAGTTTTATTTGTGTGTATTGTTGCGCAAGTTAAACCAAACATGTTGAGACTAAAAATCACATAAAAGTGGACTTTTTTTTGTTTAAGATGGACTGGAATGACAGAAGCCTTGACGCTTTGTCCTCTAGAACTGACTTTTTATTATTTATCTCACAATTTTGACTTTTTTTCTTGGGTTTGTGAGTTTACATCTCGCAATTCTTACTTTTTTTTCTCAGTCACAGTCACAGTTCTGACTTTTTCTCAGAATTATGTGATATAAACTCGCAGTTGTGAGTTATAAAGTCAGAATTGCGAGATTTAAACTCACAATTCTGAGAAATAAAGTAGCAATTCCGACTTTTTTCCTGCTATTGTGAGTTTACATCTCGCAATTCTGACTTTTGTTTTAATCACAATTGCGAGTTTATATCTGACGTCTTTTTTCAGAATTGTGAGATATATTGTGCGAGTTTGCAATGATGAGGTTTCTAAAAAACTGCTGAAAAACGGTCATTTTAGGTCAGACCCTTCTGTCTATACAGCATATTTGAATGTACTACGTTAAATGCTACTAAGCAACTTTTTTAAAGGTTTCCTAAAGGATGTTTTTAAAAAGGTTTCATCAGGTAATCTCAAATTTTTATCAAACACTGAGATGAAACGTCTCACATAATTTTATATTGATGTGAGTTGGTTGCCATAGATGCTGGTATCAATCAATCGATCAATCAATCAGCACTAAAATCACACACAAAAAAAAAAAATGTAAAAGTTGTCATGGATTAATCTATTAGTCTAGTTTCCAAATGCATGTCATTTGACTTCTTGTGAATGATTTATGCATTTTGTCATTAATTTTTAAATGCCATAACTTGTGAAAAGACAGATTTCTCTGTGGTGACGTATACCAGACTTCTTCAATTATTTTGTCTGCTTAAACTCTTTCTTACAATTGACTGTAATCTCGCATTCAGATCCAGCTCCATTCAATCAACAACCGACGGAGAGAACCACGTCCTGCACTACATTCTGTCATTTCACTCAGATTTACACCACAATACTGAAGAAAAGATCTGTCGCTACTTCAGTTTCATTCTTACAAAGAACATTTTTTTCATATCTTATGATTTAAGTGTCTGAAATATTTCTTGACTGCTTTCCTGAGAATTACTCTCATATCCATCTGTAAGTGTGCAGATTTGTGTCAATCCCAGTCTTTCAGCGGCGACGATGGGTGTGATGTCTGGGAATTAGCGCAGTGAGTATTGTTAGGTCATTTGTCGATACA
This sequence comes from Onychostoma macrolepis, assembly GCF_012432095.1. Lineage (NCBI taxonomy): Eukaryota > Metazoa > Chordata > Actinopteri > Cypriniformes > Cyprinidae > Onychostoma > Onychostoma macrolepis. The sequence continues at coordinate 25,038,296 of NC_081178.1, forward strand.
AGCAAACCAGACGAAGGGAGTTTAGGTCTGTATAAAGCCTTAACTCTCAAGACATTCACAGAGAGATTTACTCCCTTTTTGCACCAGATTACAGACTTCATTCAGATGAAGTCATTCAGACAGGTCATTAATAACTGTACAGCGACTGTCAACTTTTGTTGTCTACTAAAAAAAACAACAGTTTATGGGTTTGGAACAAAGTGAGGATGAGTAAATGATAACAAAATAAAATTTTTAAGTAAACTATCCCTTTAAATATCATTGATATGATACATATTCATATGTAAGCGTCTGTGTAATTAGGGCTGCACGATTAATTGAATGCGATTTTCATGTGCATCTTGTCAGTAAAGCCGGTTCTGTGATTAGTAGTAAATCTCCATCACATGCTTTCAGACGGAGCAGCATTTACTACATAGAGCTGTAGTTCACTGACAAGCTACGCAAAACCGCGTTCATGATCGCAGACCGATTTGATCGCACAATTATGAAATCGTTCTGTGATTGTGAAAGCTGTTTGTGTAGCTTGTCAGTGAACTACGGCTCTGTGTAGTAAATGCTGCTCCATCTGAAATCAAGTGAAAATACTACATTTAGGGCCAGATTTACGAACAGCTTGCGCCAATCTTTTGGTGTTAAAATAGTACTGTCAGGATTTACTAAAGACGCGCAGTAAAGAATTAGCGCTGAAAAGGCATGGACGCAGTTATTTTTGCGTCTGACCTTATTGAATATGCATTTGTAGGAGTTTCCCTTTCAGACGCAGAATTTATTGAAGGAGAGTATTCAAATGAATCACGCAATGAGATTTACTAACGTTTGCGCTCCTCAAAATACTGGTATTTGCGCCATTATTTAACGCCCAAAAAGCATGTCTTAAAGCAGGCGGTAATTTGTGCTGCTCTTGGAATTGCGCTGTAGGGACAACGTCGACAATAAAAAAATTTGTTGTTAAGTAGTCGTTTGATCTCATATGACCTAATGCAAGAGCCTGCAATACTGCGGTTTGACCAGTGTGGCGCTGTATTGCAAGACTGTAGTTCAGCCCTCCTGGATGCAATTCAAGAGAAGAAGACACACACAGCGCTTCAGAGCAGAGCAAATGCATCCAAACCAGGGCTGTGTTTCCCAAAAGCATCGTAAGCCTAAGAAGTTCGTAAAAACGATCGTACGACTGATCTTAATATTACGATTCGTTTCCCAAAATCTTCGTAGATCTGTGAGTACTCTGGAGTAATCGTAAAGCCCTACGTGCATCGTAAGAAGACAGAATTAGGAGGTCACCTGCAGGACAATCGGCAGATTACACTTTTAACTTTATTCAAGTGCAATGTGATTATAATTAAAGCTTTTGATTGTACTTAATTGCACACTTTATAATTTTTTTATTTATTTTTTTTAAATATAATTTTTTTTTATATAAAATTAAATTGGCTAAATAATTAAAAAGGGCAGATAACCAAAAAAACAATGCATCTAAATTAAATGACTAAACAACAACAACAACAAAAAAATAATAATAATAAAAGAAGTAATGTAGGAAATGCTTAAATGCTAGAAAATAGGGATAAACTCATAAAAATCTGTCAATGGCTTGCTGACATGCACGAAAACCAAATAATGTCTCTACAGATATTATATACAATAATATATATATATATATATATATATATATATATATATAGTATATTAATATTGTACTTTTTTTTACATATTATTATATTATATTATATTATATTATTATATCCGAGCTGTCTGGAACGCAGCATTTGGTTAACATTTCAATTAACGAGCGTGTACTACAATTACGAGCCATTCTATAAATTGACATTTCAGCACTTGACCAACGGATAGCGACTCCTAAGTAGCACTTAAAGCACGGCTACGTGCGATTGTGTTAAGTGCATTTTTGGGAAATGCTCGTGAAACAATAACGAGCGTTCGTAAAATGACTCACTTTAGAAAAAGCTCTTAAGCGCTAAGATCAATCGTTATCGGGAAACCCGGCCCTGAGCGGCTTTTGAATGAATATGTAAATATATATTGCGCGCTTTCCTCTCAGTAACGAAATAAACACAACAAAAACTGACAGCAGTGTGAAAGCAGCAGTTAAAAATGCATCTGATTACAACAATGTGGATGTTTGCCTGAGCTCTGCAGTTCAGTAAAGTCCGGTCACATCATGTTTATTTATATAACATTAGTAGCCTACTTTATGCAATAGATAGCCTTAATTCAAGCAGCTTTACGGTATTAAACATGAAAAACCAGAGTCAGTGTCGCTTTCAGTTAGAATTACAACTTGATTCTCTGGTATAAAGCAGCTCTCCAATGTGGAGCTAGCTAATGATAAAATATTTTTATTAGTGGGAAGAAAATTATTTCATTAAAGTGATAGTTTGATTTACAAAGATCAAAGCTTGATCTAGCTCAGGACTGTTTTGGTTATCATAACCCTATAAGGTATTATAACCCTGTAAGACATTATGTTGTGAATAAAATAGTTTATCCAAAGCGTCTTATCACTTACCTTTATTTTGTTTCCTATCTACAGTATATGTCTTACAAAAGGAGATGTTAGGCAGAATGATGTGTTATTCAGTTACTTTTTCATGTAGCTAATTAAATGGTGAGAGAGTGTCTCCGTCTGTCATTTTATTGTGCTTTATAATGGTTTTTGTGGCTTTCGTGGGTCTTAATAATAACACAATAGTAGCTACGCAGAATATCGGATTTGGATTGGCCTCGTCTGACCGATACCACGATCCGGCAGAAAATGCCAGTATCGGAGCGATACCGATACTGAATATCGGATCGGCGCACCCCTAATTTAATTTTGATTAATCATGCACTACTAGTGTAAATACATTCATAATGAATGTCAAAAGCTCATGGTCTCTGTGTGGGGTCTGTGGATGTGTTGCACTGGACAGGCGTGACGGACCCCCTGCTGCTTTCATCTGTAGTCTCTGTCAGCGGAGGGCCTCATAGTGCCGCCCCGTCTGCGTTCGCCCTGTAGCATTATAATGCTCCATTTGTTCAGGAGAAAACCCACATCACTCATCCCAGCTTCTCTTGACAGAGTTTCCCCGGCGACCAAATATCACCTTCAGTTTCACTTTCGGCAGCGACTTTTGACCTTTAGCAACCAAAAGAAAGTAAGGGGAAAGAGTAGGTGGACATAACAGAAGGATGTGGGTTTAGAGAGGATAAAGTGATAAAGGTAGGATGGGATGGGAAGAGTTTTTGATGGAGGGAATTTGCACAATATATTGTTTCTGTTGGCTGCATACAAATAAGTAACACTGTTGCCAAAACAAAAAACAAACAAACAATAAATAAATAAAAATAAAATCCTTGCTGAGTTTCCAAAAGGTTGTTTCACCTAGCAAATACTAGGAAAAATCTTAGTTTTGACTGACAAATATGTAAATTAGTGCTGTCAAACGATTAATCGCATCCAAAATAAAAGTTTTTGTTTATATAATATATGTATGTGTTCTGTGTGTATTTATTATCTATAAATGTAGATAGTTTAAAAAGCCTAAAAAATATAGTTTTAGCTATATTGTGTGGCTCTAATGTGAAAGGTACAGTGGGTGTGAACTGAGCAGGTATACCAGAGAATCATAAAATCATAATTAAATACTAGCATAAGCCATAACTAGAGCTCAGTGTAAAATTATGATTTGCTGGGGCAAATATGACCAGAACTATACTGTTTACCAGACAATATCCTCGATATCCTCAGGGGAACTTACTGGGAAGCCACAAGTACAGACAGTATCAATGAGACCACAGTGTACGTGCCTCCGAAACTACTGAGAGTAATTACATAACCAAAAGGCATTTCAAACGGCTATGTGATCATTTCACTACAGAGACATTATTGACATGATAAATGTAGTAGTGCACATATTCCTGTCGACACCAAGAAATGCCATTATGGTTCTGTTGCTCTAAACATGCAAATCTGTTGAATCAAGTCTTTTACACTTGAATGAGTTCAGATCTGTCTGAAGTGTTTATGTGCCAAACTCTTCCTGGAGAATAGAGGAACGTGTCTGAAACTTTGATGAGCTTGTATTGTTTTTCTTCATGCCGAACACATCTGCAGCTGTTCTGCACACTTGGTCACGCTAAGTGTTTCTTAAATGTTATTGTGAATTGGGTTGTTCCGATTCCGATACTAGTATCGGAAATTCCACCGATACCACAAAAAATTCTGGCATCGGTATCGGCGAGTACTTGAACCCATGTACCGATCCAATACCATTTTCTTAGACAAAACCTATAGTTAAGCGCGCTAGCTTTGCTTAACGCTGCAAATAGGAAATCAATTCTTCTTCGCTGCTCAGAATGCAAACACAGGAAGCTGTGCTGTGTTGCCACAAGCAACCACTATTTAGAGCAGCGAAGAAGAAGTACAAACGTGCTAGCACATTGCCAGTAAATCACTTGCATATACGACTAAATCTTCACCCTGGGCGACTAAATGATGTCTAATATTAGCCACTGGCTAATAAATGATCAGATTTTACCGGTAGGCTATGTATGTTTAGCACAGATATATTGTCACTCGCCGAACACTCTGAGCGCTTCAGAGTTTCGCTCTCCGTCAAGCTATCTATTTTTCAGATCATCTGAATGAATGCGCAGCACACCTGTATTTGATGTACCTGTATTTTTGTTTACTCGCCAGACTATCTATCTATGGTGAAGCGCACCATAAAATAATTGTATCAATTCATACAGGGCTAGTAAGTATAGCTGTATAACCAGATACACAGTATCGGATCAGTACTCGGTATCGGCCGATACCCTGAGCCTAGGGATCGGGATCGGTATCGGGAAGGGAAAAAGGGTATCAGAACATCTCTAATTGTGAAGATTCCAGGGATTTCTCAGCTGTCAGATTTAGTCATGCAAAAATGTGCAGATTTTATGAATGACCTTCATAACATAAACAAGCCAATTCACCTCTAACTGTATACGCCGGAGAAACAGGAGTTCAATTTGCTACCATACCCAAAATATTTATGCAGTTTTGAATGCATACTGTGAGCACAATGTACATTTTCCATATGCAAGGATATCTGAGGATGACATTAATTGTGATAATGGACATTATATTTTTTGCAAAATTACCACAAAAATAGAATTAAAGTACAGTAGGTAACCTGTTTTTGTGTTATTTATTTTCTTTTTTTGTTTGTTTTGTGCAGTTTAATTTTTTTTGTTAATTTTTTTCTTTTGTATGTTTTTGTTTATTTCTTGTTTTGTGATTTAATTTAGTTTTAATTCAGTTTGTTTATTTTTTATTTTGTTGTTTTCTTTTGTTTTTGTTTGCCATTTTTTGCATTGTGCTATTTTATTTATTTATTTTTGTTTTGTGTTTTATGTTTTCTTTTGTTTGCTTTTGTTTTATTGTCTTTGTTTCGTTTGTTATTTGTTTCATTTAAATTTTTGTTTTGTGGTTTTGTTTTTGTTATGTTTTCTTTCATTTGTTTTGTTTGCATTATTTTGTTTTGTTTGTTATTTGTTCTGTTTAATTGTTTATTTTTGTTTTGTGTTGTTTTTTGTTTTGTGCAATGCTTTCATGATTCTAATTTGCAGTGCAAATATTTGACATCTCTTACCTGTGCCCTGTCTTTTGTCAAGGAAAGTAACAAAGCATCAACTAATCCCAGTAGATTAGTGTACTGGTGCCAATCACTGCTTGAAGATCTTAATAACCGGATGATCAACTCGACCGATTAGCCTCTCGATGTTAGATGCTGCATATGGGAACAGCACATGAGCAGAGATAAAGGATTTAGCATGCTGTGGCACAGCTGGTTGGATTATTTCAGGATTTATTTATAGAGATTACAGTTTTAGCCAATGTGTTTTATTCAAGCGTATAATCCTCCTCCTAAATAATCTCTTTATATTTGATATCATTTATAATACAAATTGGACACACGTTTAACAATAGATCCAACAGATAGACATAATCCTGCCTCCCACAGTTATGACAGCATTTCAGATGTGTTTGTTCCACTTTATAAAAGGGTATTTGAATGAAAGAAAAACAGCAGCAGTTTCCTTTAGGATATCAGAAGTAACCTTGAGTCACAGTTTCTTTTGTGACTCATTTATCACACAGAAACGCTGTGCTTTGATGCGAGCTGGCTGATATTGATTATCTGAGTGTTTGTGTGTGTGTTTTACTGAGCGTGCCATTGTTAGAGCTCCACGACAAACACAACTCCCTTTAATGAGTAGCACTGAAAAGCCAAAGTGGCCTTGGTTCAGTGGCAGGCGATCAATGCGTCACTCTCAAGTAGTTTAAGCAAAGTATGCCAAACTGGAGCCGCGGCATATTTTGGCGGGAACAGGAGCCAATCAGCAGACAGCTGCTGGTCTCCTGAAGGCATTTCAATTGCTTTGTTGGCATAGATAAGCTTTGGTAGGTTAATGATTCTCTTCAGATGCACAAAGCGTTGCGGTTTCAATTACAAAGTTGTCAGAAAACATGAAGAACTGGTCTTTATTCTGAACTGTTATACTGGATTAGTAGGATTTGGACTGGTGATGATTTTTGTTCATTAGCGATTCTTGTACGAATGATAGAATGTAATAAGGTTAGTTCCATTATTGATTCTTATACTTTTGAGGAAGGTATATTTGTAAAAGGTACTGGATTGTATAACATTAGAAATACATTTCATTTAATTCTTGCAAAAAGTGACTTTTTCATGCAGCACAGAGATGGCATTAATGTGATACTATATATTAAATAAAACACTAACACTTTTCTTTTAATATTATCAATATATGCCATTATTTGAACCACAAATGATTCACTAAAAAGAATCAATTAATAAAAGTCATTAAAGGAATAGTCCACCCAAATATGAAGATTTGCTGAAAATGTGCTCACGCTCAGGTCATCCAAAATGTAGATGAGTTTGTTTCTTCATCAGATTTGGAGAAATGTAGCATTGCATCAGTGTCTCAGCAATGGATGCTCTGCAGTGAATGGGTGCCGTTAGAATCCAAACAGCTGATAAAAACATCACAATAATCCACACCACTCCAGTCCATCAGTTGATGATTTGTGAAGCCAAAAACTGCGTGTTTGTAAGAAACAAATCCATCATTAATGCGGTTTAACTAAAAACTGTTGCTTTCGATCATAATAGTCCATAATCCAAAATAAAGTCCATCTCCTGTTGTCTCTCACATCAAAATCCACCCACATATTTGTTTAGAGCTGTTTTGGACTGTTTTGGCTTGTAAACGGTGCTTGATCTGTGCAGATTTCTCTCCTGATTCAGACCAGATGACTTTTTTACTGGAGAAAGTGTTATTATGGATTATGGACTCATATTTTACTCATATATTGAGTCGGGTGGATTACTTGTGGATTATTGTGATGTTTTTATTAGATATTTGACTCTCATTCTGACGGCACCCATTCACTGCAGAGGATCCAGTGGTGAGCAAGTGATGGAATGACACATTTCTCCAAAATCTGATGAAGAAACAAACTCAAATACATCTCAGATGGCCCCAGGGTGAATACATTTTGGGCAGATTTTCAGTTTTGGGTGAACTATTCCTGTAACTGTGAAATCGGACATAGTATTTTTTGATTCACTAAAAAGAATCTGTTCATAAAAGTCATTTGTTTGGGAATTTAAGGTTACTGTAGTTGATGAAACTGCCTGTCTCTTTCCCATGTGCTTTACTCTTTCTTTTCCTCTGTTTCTTTGGCATGGACTACATAAACAGAGGAAGTGTAGAGATGTAAATAATGGATTTGAAATGGTCAGGAGCTTATTTTAGTTGTTCAAATAACTTTCACATCAGCATGGCCTATTGGAGGTGTCCTCTGTGCCCCGCCCCCTGCTCCCTGTGGCCCCGCCCACTCCTGCTGACTGTGGTAACCCTGGTGACTCATCAACAGATGCCATTCACGTGTTTGTTTGACAGCATTCGCCTTTTCCACTGTTATCCTGTGGAATGTAAATACATGACATACTGAGTAACTGTGAAACTCTCGGGGTGTTTAGCATAGCAAAGGCTTCAGCAGATCCCACAATGCAGTGCTGCGCTGGGACTCGTCCCTCTGGCTGCCTTTCCAAGGCCTCCGCACCATTTGAGTTCTAATCCCAACAATCCTTGTGCTATTCATCATAAAGACTGATTCTTTTTTCCCAATCCGTACAGTTTTCCGTGTACATGAGTAAGACCTCACTCTCCTCTCGACCTCGCAGTAGCGTTTGATTTTGATTCATTGTTTCCTCTTCTCGTTATGCTCTCGTGTGAGGGACGGGGTCACTGCTAAGAAATAGTCGCTGACATACAAACCAGCACTTTTCGTTAACAGGGTACAAATTGGCGTCCCATTCCTTTTTTTAAAAAACAGTCCTTTAATCACTTATCCTTTTTCTTCATTTTATTGTTGAATAAATATTTACAAATTACTGAATTAACTTTTCAATAGTAGTTGACCGATATTTATTTTTTTGATAGCCGATATCTTAGAGAGCAGGGCGGTCAATGGCCGATATGTTTTTACACTCACTAATTGAACGAATATATAAATTATATATAATGTGAAAAAAAGTGATTAAAAATAAATCTGTAAAATAAAGTGATTTATTTAGAGCTGTCAAAATAAAAGATTTGACAGAAGAGATATATTGGTCAGCCACTACTATTCAACCCTGTTACCAAATGCAACATCATAAAACAAATAGTAATATTAATAAAAATATTAATAGTGAGCTAGAGGTTCATCGGTAATTACAAGCCACTGGTCCCAGCTAGTAGTAATGTAATGTAATGTAATGTAATGTAATGTAATGTAATTTAATTTAATTTAATTTAATTTAATTTAATTTAATTTAATTTAATTTAATTTAATTTAATTTAATTTAATTTAGTTACTTATTACTCTTTCTAACAATTTTAAAAAAGTTTTATGTATTTTATATAAAGTAGTGAAATGAAATGAAATGAATGAAATTAAATATAGTTTCTTGTACTTATTACTCTAACAAACATTTAAAAAAAGTTGTGCATTTTTATATAAAGTTTTATGTACTCTAGTAATTTAGTTAAATTAAAATAAATTAAATTTAAAAAATGTTTCTTGTATGTATTACTCTTTTTAATGTTTACTTTTCAGTAGTTTGTGTTCTGTCAAATTTTTGAAAATGTTATTGAAAGTCTCTTATGCTCACCAAAGCTGCATTTATTTGATAAAAATACAGTAACAACAGTGAAATTGTAAAACATTCTATGTGAATATATATTAAAATGTAATTTATTTCTGTGATGCGCAGCTGTATTTTCAGCATCATTACTCCAGTCTTCAGTGTCACATGATCTTCAGAAATCATTCTAATATGCTGATTTGCTGCTCAACAAACATTTCTGATTATTATCAATGTTGAAAACAGTGCTGCACAATATTTTTGTTGAAACTGATACGTTGTATTTTTCAGGATTCTTTGATGAAAAGTTAAAAAGAACAACATTTATTTGAAATAGAAATCTTTTATAACATTATAAATGTATTTAGTGTCACTTTTGATCATATTTTCTGAATAAGTGTTAAATTCTTAAAAAAAGCCCTAAAAAGACTCCTATACAATAGTATTTAGTTCCTTCTCAAGATGAACAAGTAGCCTTTTCTGAAAGTTAATCACCACCTTTCACTGACACGCTGTTGAAGGAAGTTATAACCTACATATGGAAATTGCCAGTAATACTTGGCTTCATAAACAAGAAGTTGTGATTCATGAGGACGTGGACGGTTCAGAAACCACCAGACAGAGTGAAGACTTCTATAATACCTCCCTCCGTCCTTTAGTCTAGAAGAAAAAGACATATATGCTTGTCAAGTGTCATCAGTAAGGCGCTCGCTATAGACTGCACTGTGGAGGCCCAAATTTGATGACTTCTATTACGGTTTGTTCTTTCCACATAGATCTTATGAAATCTGCTTTTCCACTCGTTAGATGTACTGCACACATTCCTTTGCTGTCGACTAATAGTGATGGAACAGGAAAGTGGCCGTCTGTGGCGGATTTCCAGCACCGAGAGACCAGATATCTGCTAGATTTACACATTTACTGCATTTCTGATAATGGGTTCGGTTCTAACCGATCTTTACCTTTAATACAATGTTAGAAGCTGTAGTATAAAAATGTCTGTTAAATATGACAAACCTGTAAAAGTAGCCTTCATGATGCTACACTGTAAAAAAAAAAAAGTTGAGCCAACTTAAAATTTTAAGATTTTTGAGTTTTCTCAACTTGTCTGGTTGCCTTAAAAATTTTAAGTTGGCTCAACTTTATTTGTATTTTTTTTTTTACAGTGTAGTGTGTTGAATGGTTGGTTGTTAATATTTTAAATTTATTTAATGAAATATTCTAATAATCGGCCTTGGATATAGTGGTCGACCGTTGCCATTCAACCCTGTTTCCAAAGAAACTTAATCAAACAAATACTTTTATTAATATGAATATTAGAAATGACCAAGAAGTCACTACAAACACAATTTTGTCCCAAACTAGCTGGTAGTTATTTAATTTAATTAATTATTTAATAAAGTAATACTTTTTATGATAACTCTGCAATGCTATAACTTTTCTGACATTTTAAAAAGGTGTTATTATTATTATTCTTTTAATTGATAAAAATTTTGCACATTAAACACATGTATTTTATATATATATACAGTGAGGAAAATAAGTATTTGAACACCCTGCTATTTTGCAAGTTCTCCCACTTAGAAATCATGGAGGGGTCTGAAATTGTCATCGTAGGTGCATGTCCACTGTGAGAGACATAATCTAAAAAAAAAAAATCCAGAAATCACAATGTATGATTTTTAACTATTTATTTGTATGATACAGCTGCAAATAAGTATTTGAACACCTGAGAAAATCAATGTTAATATTTGGTACAGTAGCCTTTGTTTGCAATTACAGAGGTCAAACGTTTCCTGTAGTTTTTCACCAGGTTTGCACACACTGCAGGAAGGATTTTGGCCCACTCCTCCACACAGATCTTCTCTAGATCAGTCAGGTTTCTGGCTTTGAGCTCCCTCAAAGATTCTCTATTGGGTTTAGGTCTGGAGACTGGTTAGGCCACGCCAGAACCTTGATATGCTTCTTACAGAGCCACTCCTTGGTTATCCTGGCTGTGTGCTTGGTCATTGTCATGTTGGAAGACCCAGCCTCGACCCATCTTCAATGCTCTAACTGAGGGAAGGAGGTTGTTCCCAAAATCTCGCAATACATGGCCCCGGTCATCCTCTCCTTAATACAGTGCAGTCGCCCTGTCCCATGTGCAGAAAAACACCCCAAAGCATGATGCTACCACCCCATGCTTCACAGTAGGGATGGTGTTCTTGGGATGGTACTCATCATTCTTCTTCCTCCAAACACGTTTAGTGGAATTATGACCAAAAGTTCTATTTTGGTCTCATCTGACCACATGACTTTCTCCCATGACTCCTCTGGATCATCCAAATGGTCATTGGCAAACTTAAGTCAGGCCTGGTTTAAGCAGGGGAACCTTCCGTGCCATGCATGATTTCAAACCATGACGTCTTAGTGTATTACCAACAGTAACCTTGGAAGCGGTGGTCCCAGCTCTTTTCAGGTCATTGACCAGCTCCTCCCGTGTAGTTCTGGGCTGATTTCTCACCTTTCTTAGGATCATTGAGACCCCACGGTGAGATCTTGCATGGAGCCCCAGTCCGAGGAGATTGACAGTCATGTTTAGCTTCTTCCATTTTCTAATGATTGCTCCAACAGTGGACCTTTTTCACCAAGCTGCTTGGCAATTTCCCGTAGCCCTTTCCAGCCTTGTGGAGGTGTACAATTTTGTCTCTAGTGTCTTTGGACAGCTCTTTGGTCTTAGCCATGTTAGTAGTTGGATTCTTACTGATTGTATGGGGTGGACAGGTGTCTTTATGCAGCTAACGACCTCAAACAGGTGCATCTAATTTAGGATAATAAATGGAGTGGAGGTGGACATTTTAAAGGCAGACTAACAGGTCTTTGAGGGTCGGAATTCTAGCTGATAGACAGGTGTTCAAATACTTATTTGCAGCTGTATCATACAAATAAATAGTTAAAAATCATACATTGTGATTTCTGGATTTTTTTTAGATTATGTCTCTCACAGTGGACATGCACCTACGATGACAATTTCAGACCCCTCCATGATTTCTAAGTGGGAGAACTTGCAAAATAGCAGGGTGTTCAAATATTTATTTTCCTCACTGTATATATATATATAACACATATAACATTTACATATACTACACTATATCTAGATATAATGTACTATATACTGTATACTTTATATACACTTCCATTCACAAGTTTGGATTTTGTCAGATTTTTAAAATGTTTTAAAATGTTTCTTCCGCTCACCAACGCTGCATTTATTTGATCAAAATACAGCAAAATTAATATTGTGAAACATATTATTATAGATTAACTTCTGTATAAATAGTCTTCTAATAAAATGTAATTTATTTTTATGCTTTTGAATTAAAACAAATGTTAAATCTACAGAAAATGTCAGTGGTGCAACCTGTGGGCTGTGGTTGTATGTGAATGTATTAAATTGAACTGTTTTATACCCTATTCTTACCAAACTGATGTAATTATGTTAATAAATATTAATAATGATCTGAAGTTCATCAGTAGCTACAAACCTTAGTTTGGTCCCAAAGTAGTATTTTTATTTTATTTTATTTTAGAATTAAATTAGTTTTTAGGATAACTCCGCAATATTACTCTTTCTGACATTTAAAAAATGTATTTAATAATATAATTTTATTTTTGCTTGTTTTATGACAATCAAAACAAAACAAAACAAACAACATAAGCTCAATCTGTAACAGCAGACTTCTCATCAACAAACTGCATGAGACAATATAACAGATGGACTTATCGCAGGATCCATCGGTTGACCATTTCAGCTATATTTGACATAATTTGATTGCATTCACGAGGTTATAGACTCGCACGCTATTTTACACGCTTGTAAACACATCTGTGCGGTCTCAATTTTGCAAGGCAAGAAAGTAATCACGATGTTACGTTTTAAACAACAGCTGCACTATTGTAAATAAGGTTTCAGGAGCCATTTGACCAAATAATCAACAAATCCAGGTATTTTCGCCAAAATCTCCCCCGTAACAAGAAAACTATTGCTACTTTGTTTGCTAAACAGTCAGAATCCTGGAAGTGATATATGGAAATATGTTTTTTCTTTGGCGTTTTGGGCCTCCAAACACGCAGTTGCTATGTTTTTGAGGAGTTGCAACATGAAGTGTGTTGAAATGACAGCTCTGCGCCTGCAGCAGGGACGATGTGAACGTGTCGCAGCACAATTGAAATATTTCACCAGTTCTGTTCCAGCTTGTCAGACGTGCCCTTGTGGGTGTGATTTCACTTCATATTGTCAACAGCTTAACTTGCGCTCAGAGGTGCAGTTCGGAGCTGTTTTTCTCTGTTTTTCCTTTAGGAAACCCTGTTTAACTGCTCACCTCCGTCTTCTAGCTTTCTTGAATAACTGCTTCCTCGGGTGAAAGGTCGGCTGATGAAAAGGGCAACACACCCGTGGAGGATTAGAGGTTATTAACCACTGTTGACCTTTTTGAGATCAATAACCTTTGCCAGGAAGGATTTTTATCTTTGTACCACAAATGAATCACTGTGTTATGTTCTTCTATTAAAAAAAAAAATCAGATTTCCATTTTAATTTAATTTAATTTAATTTAAATGGAAATCTGATGTTTGTAAAATTAAAAAAAGAATAATAATTTATGGATGATGCATTTAATGAATTTAATTTAATTTTTTAATATTCAATATTTTAATTAATGTAATATTTAACGTAATTTTTAAACTCTTACTTGTACTTATTAAAAAGTTTTATTGATTTATTGATTTATTTCATAAGATACATCTCATATATATTCGCTACTATTCAGAAGTTTGGGTTCAGTTAGACTCAGTAAAGTCTCTTCTGTTGACCAAGACTGTTTATTGGATCAAAAATAGGGCAAAAACAGTAATATTGTAAAAATATTATTACAGTTACTATTTATTTTCTTTGTATGTTGAGTATACTTTTTTATTTTTAGCTTTTACTCTTATTTTTGTTTGGCCATTTGGTATGTGAAAGTGAAATGTGTATTTTTTTATTAATTAATTTTTAATTTTAATTTTTTCCCCATTTTGATGTTCACTGCGGAAGTTTGTTGTAGTTTCACTGTTATGTTCTTTCTTTTTTTTTTAGTCTGTTCTCCATGTCATTGTGTGCTTTAGTGGTCTGGCAGAGTTTCTTTTGTATTAAGACATAAGAACGTAACAGCTTTGGTATTTGAAAACTGAAAGCTGTATTTGCAGCGGTAAGTTTGTGTGTTCATGTGGTCAGTAACAGATATAAAGGTGGATGTGAAGTCATTGCTTGCTCGTTGGTCTTTTGAGTCAAATCAGCTTCCCTTTGTTGTACTTTGAACTGTTTTCATAGCCATGCGGTAATATTGCAACTATTTTAAATGAACTATTTAGTCACTTCTGTAGATTCAGAGCTATTAGAGCTTGACTGATTGCTGAGTAAAGTAGCTAATTTGTTTGAATAAAAAAAAAAGCAACAGAAACAAGTTGAGCTTGCAGATCATAGTTACCTTGGCTTTGTCTGATTCTAAAGTCTAAAATCCTAAATTCTGACACTGACTCTAACAGATATGATATGTGTACATACATGAAACAAATTAATAATAAAGTAAATCATAAATCAGAATTGACTTGTACATTCAACCTTGTTACCAAACAAAGGTACATAAACAAATACTAATATGAATATAAATAATAAAAATGAGCTAAAAATGTATTACTAACTAAACCACTATTTAATCCCAAACTAATTTTATTTTATTTTATTTTATTTTATTTTATTTTATTTTATTATTTTATTTTATTTTATTTTATTTTATTTGTACTATTACCCTATTACTCATTCTGAAATTCTGAAATTAAAAACAAAACAAAAAAATACTAAAATTACTAAAAATAATTCTCTTTTCTTTCTTTCTTTGCTTGAATGTATTTTAAAATATCATTTTTTCTTCTTCTAATTTCTTCTCCTAAATATATTTTTCCTTCTTATTCCGAAGCACAAAAAAGTGTTTGTGATCTTTAATTCAAATGTTAGATAATTAGATAATGCACAAATGGCTTCATTGTGGTATTTTCACCATCCAACCAACCATCCCACCATCCGATGAAGTAAAATGTTGCAATTGACAATTGACATTGACCTAATAGTTCAAAATTTTTGTTGTCTTTGTCCCAGGCATTCATGCTTTGACAATGACACTTATTACAGGGTTAGTTCACATAAAAATGAAAATTCTGTCATTTACTGACCTGCGTTATTCATATTTTTAATGAAACCTGAGAGATACTGCTCCTCCAAGTCGATTCCACCAAAACTTTGATGCTTCAAAAAGTTCATAAAGACATCATAAATGCAATCCATTTGAATCAAGCGGTTTAAGACTTATGAAGAGACACGATCGCTTTATATGATGAACAGATTTGATTTAGGCTTTTATTCATATATAAACCTTGCAGCACATCAAATACGGTCAGTGGAAACCTCAGGGGTTTGAGGATCGATGAACAAAAGTCTAATGGCTTTGGAACGACGTGAGGTTGAGTATTTAGTGACAGTATTTAAATTTGTACGTGAACTGTCCCTTTAAGATTTCATCTGCGATCATTTGCATATATGGAGTCCTACAGAGGCAAGCTCCTAATGGATTGTGGGAAATGTAAATAAGCATCGTAACACCTCTGTTAATCATGAACTGATGAGTGTGTGTGTGGTATTTATTATGATGACAGTGTGAGTTATGGCAGCACTTTTGTCTGTTTATTCTGCATACAAATGTCGCTGGAGCTTTCCCTGATTACCATCTCACTTCCAGGAAAGTCTTACATCATAGTTATGCTTGTGTTATTAAAGTAAGTTGAAGCAGTTTTCAGCTGGAGACGTTCTTGAGTTTACGCTGAGCTGCAGACGTGAACACACACACCTGCACTAGAGTTTGACATTATTGATGATTTGGGGCTCCTGTGCATCTGGAGAGTTCAGAGAGTTTACCGCTCATTCACTCTCACCTATGATGCTATTTCAAGAATGAGCTCAAGGCTACAACTCTTCAATAGTCAGTATCCCAGAATTCCACTTCCTGTGTTCATTTCCAAGCAATGGAAGTTACTTATCCTCACTAGAAATTACTATGATTATGTAATAAACAGGCTTCAGGAGTTCATGTGCCTGTCAGCACTCGGCCATATAACTTAATAGTGGTGAAGTAATATCGTTTAAAAAATAAATTTAAAATAAATTATGATAATAATATGATGATAATTTATTTAATTTATTAATAATAATTATTTTATTTAATTAAATAATATAATATAATATATTACTGAAATAGTGGAGTGCCCATGTTTTTTTTAAATTAAATTTAAAATATTTAACAGAAATAGTTATAAAATTAATGGAATATTTGTCATTATTAAATTAATTTTATAATGCTCATTATTGTATTTGATTTAGTTTAAAAATATATTATTACTTATTGTGGAGTACCGTGTTTAAATTAAATTAAATTAATTTACTAATGATAATTAGTAATTTAATAATTATAATTATTTTATTTTATTTAAAAAAAAAAAAAAAAACAGGTACTCCATGTACCTGAATCAGATATTAAATACACATTTATTAAAAAAATAAAGTAATTGAATTTAAATATGTTATATCAATTATAATATTATATTAAATCACAAATATGAGTACGTTGTTATGGGTTGTGGTTGTGGCAATCGCAAAAGGAATATAAATGAAAGAGGGGAGGACAAAACGGCTTCAACACACTTTTCCCATTTATTAAACTTGACATTACATTAATCACGGACAAAGACAAAAGGAGAACTGAGGACTTTTAAAGGAAAGAGAACAAAAGAGCAAACAACGTAATTAAACTCAGGTGGGGACAATGACAGATAATTAACTAATGAGGAACGGAACTAAACCAAATAAGGACAACTGGGAACTTCAGACAGGGCAGACACGTTACAGTACCTCCCCCTCCCGGTAGGCGCGTCCCGCGCCGTAACAGTCCAACCGGGGAGGGGGGGTGGGCGCCCTGGATGCCGGTGTAGGACTGGGATACTAAGGAGGCATCCAGGGCGGAACAAGAGACTCTTAACAGGAGACTCTTAGTGACCATGGCGGGTCAGGGGACTCCGAGGGCCATGGCGGGTCAGGAGGCTCGGAAGGCCATGGAGGATCCAGGGACTCGGGAGGCCTAGGAGGAGCAGGGAGCTTGGGCGCCCAGGACAGAGCAGGAGGCTTGGACGACCATGGCGGATCCGGGAGTTTGGGCGCCCAAGACGGAGCAGGATTCACCGGGGAATAGCCCCCCGCCAAAATTTTAAGGGTGAAATTAGGGGCTTTCAATCTTAGCGCGGACTCTTGGGGGGCGCTCTGGAAGCGTGGACTCTTGGGGGCGCTCTGGAAGCGCGGAGCTGGACGGAACCAGGGGAGACTCTTGAGGGGGGCGCTCTGGCAGCGCGGACACTTGGATGGGCTTGGACAGCGCGGAGCTAGGGAGGCGCCTTTGTGGCGCAGGCACAGGGGGGCGCTCTTGAAGCGTGGACTCTTGGAGGCGCTCTGGAAGCGCGGACTCTTGGATGCGCTCGGGCAGCGCGGAGCTAGGGAGGCGCCTTTGTGGCGCAGGCACAGGGGGCGCTCTTGAAGTGCGGACTGTTGTATATGCTCGGGTAGCGTGGAGGCAGGGAGGCGCCTTCGTGGCGCAGGCACTGGGTGGCACTCTTGAAGCACGGACTCTTGGATGCGCTCTGGCAGCGCGGAACTAGGGAGGCGCCTTCGTGGCGCAGGCACAGGGGGGCGCTCTTGAAGCACGGACTCTTGAATGCGCTTGGGAAGCGCTGGTTAGGAGGCGCCTTTGTGGCGCAGGCACAGGGGGGCGCTCTTGAAGCGCGGACTCTTGGATATGCTCGGGTAGCGTGGAGGCAGGGAGGCGCCTTCGTGGCGCAGGCACTGGGTGGCACTCTTGAAGCACGGACTCTTGGATGCGCTCTGGCAGCGCGGAACTAGGGAGGCGCCTTCGTGGCGCAGGCACAGGGGGGCGCTCTTGAAGCACGGACTCTTGGATATGCTCGGGTAGCGTGGAGGCAGGGAGGCGCCTTCGTGGCGCAGGCACTGGGTGGCGCTCTTGAAGCGCGGACTCTTGGATGCGCTCTGGCAGTGCGGAGCTAGGGAGGCACTGTCGTGGCGCAGGCACTGGGGGGGCGCTCTGGAAGCGCGGAGCTGGACGGGACCAGCGGAGACACAGACGGGCTGGACGGGACCAGCGGGGGCACAGACGAGCTGGACGGGACCAGCGGAGGCACAGGAGAGCTCTTGCGAGGAGCTGGCACTGGCGGGCGCTTGCGAGGAGCGGGCATTGGTGGGTATGTCATCCCTTCATATTCCACTAGAATTCCTAAGGGTACGTGAGCTTCGGTTGGCGGGCGTGCCATACTCTCTGTCGGCGGGATAGCCGCACTTCTCGGCGGGCTTGCCATACTTCTCGGCGGGCTTGCCGTATTCCGTGTCGGCGGGCTTGGGTAAGTCGCGAACGGCGGCCGGAATTTTCCCACGATATTTAGCGGTGGGTTTGGGAGAGCCGCCCATGGCTGTCGGTCCATTACCACGATCGGTGGTGGGCTTGGCAGCTGAACCGGCCTGAACTTTGCCCAGCGGGCCGGGACCAGCCGCAGACGGCTGGATTTTTAAACTTTTATTTTCTGTTATTTTTTGGGGGGTTAATAATTGTAGTACATAAACCTCAACTTATTTCAATTAGCTTATTTCAATTATATTTACATTTTATTTTTCTTTACATTTTTTATTTCACTCACTGAAAAGCATTTTTAATAGTTGTAGATTTAGTTACCGGTAACAACACTGATCCGTCCATCCATGAGCGACAGTCGCTGGTGTAAACGACTAATTAGCCATGCTTAGCTGGATTCTGGTTTGGGACGAGTGTCAAGTGTATTGTCTCTGTAGGCTCTGTTTTCATGCGTAGCTGATGGATCCCTGGAGTAATGAAACAGATTAATACTGTTTACAGTCCGCTGAAAATCATCTCCAGCCGGCTCATATTGGTTTCTCATCAGTGTCATTGTTCGCTCTTTCTCTCCTCACATGCTGATAGTTTTCCACTGATCTGGATTCTGTTCGCTCAGCAAATGAAATCATTGTTATTGTGTCAAGTTAAGGACTGTGTAGCTGTTGGCCAAAGTCTGGTTGTTATTCTCCCAAATTCTGCTCATTTCTGTGGTTTATGTGCACACAGGCAAGACTTTACCTTGTTTTTACTTTATAGCTAATTTTTCTTCCTGGCTGATAGTTGTTGTTGTTGTTGTAATGAACTGATTCAACAGAAACATGGAGAGAATAGTCAGCATCATGCTGTGTTTCTATTAGACACTTTGTTTGCACACCCGTTATTAAATGAGGTCAAATGAAGGCTTTTCCACGGGCGGCTGTCCCATTTTCACATTTGTGCTAATGAAGCTCAAGTTTTCTACCGGCTCTGAGAGATATTTTGGATTCTGGAGGATCTAAACAGCTTTACATTCAGAGCAGGTTTCAGCAACCTGTTTCTTTAACTATTGAAACTTGTAACTCTGTTTGCATTTAGAAACACACTTTATCTCACAAGTTTATGTAATGTGTCCATTAGAAAAGTTCTGCAGTAATGGAAATAAATAAATAAATAAAACACAGAATAGTTGACGATTCGATGCTTCGATAGGAGGAGCTTGATTCGACTAATAATCTCACAGTCGAATATTCGCAGAGATGTTATGATCATGACATTTTGGCTATATGGGGGTGCTCAAATGTCTGATTTCACATAGAACTACCAGATTTTTTCGATCAGGTAGGGTACAAGTGATTTCAAAACATTTCAGCCGGTTTATATATATCATGTATGTGTTATTTATCTCATGTAAGATGCATTTGGTTGAGTTACGCTGCAGTACTGTGGTGATTATCTCTTCAGCACGAAGCGCAAACAGGACAGACAACAATGCAGAATATTAATAAATATGACTGGGACTGTCATATACATAACATTATAATGAGAACACTGTTATAATAAAACGTTGTGAATTTTTAGAGTTTAGTTGCTGTGTTTCTGCACGTTGTTGCCTGAAGAACGTGTCCAGAAAAGGAGTTAATTCAGAGCTGCGCAGACACATTGTGCATTCGGGGCATTTTGTGCAGATAGCCTATAAGTCGTAATATTAACGTTATGTTATATAAATAACGAAGCGTATTCTATATGAGATAAATGATGAGTTAAATCCCATTGTTTAAAAACCTGCTATCAAATGCTTAAATCTACTGGTCATCTTTAGCACGCAGCTCAATGCAGAACATTAATAACTACTGTAATATACATAATGTTATAATGAGAGGACTATTGTAAAAAAAAAATTGTGCATTTTTAGGGTTTCGCTGATGTTTAATGTTAACTTTTAATCAAAACATAAAACATTTTCCTAGGCTATCGGCGAGGCGTCCGTTACACATTTTCCCTGTGTGTTAATGTCAGTATTTATGACTGTTGAATGTCTGGCTTGACTCTTGGTAATGTATTTTGCCCCCTGCCCCAAACATATGATTTGACTATCAGTCGGCTATCGGCAAGATTCGAAAATCCCGATTCGACTATGAAAATCCTTAGTCGGGGACACCCCTAAATAAAGCATTGCATGTATTCTAAACCTTTTGCATAAGGAAATGACAACCAATAAACATATATTATGCACAGTTTTTTTATATGTAGCTTGCATGTTATGTATGCCAAATGCAAAATAAAATAAAATAAAATAATAAATACATGAATAAATTGAAGTATTTATTTATTTATTTCATAGCTAGCATTTCATGTATTCAAAACACAAAATTTCATATTTACATACCTTTTGCATGATTTGCATTAATTACAGCGTTTTTTTGAATGGAAATGACACTGAATAAAAAATATATGGTGCACACAATTTTTTATAACTTACATGTCATGTATCTGAAATACAAAATCAGATTTATTTATTTATTAATGTATTTATTTTTGTATAGCTAGCATTTTATGTATCCTTAACACAAAATGAAATATATTCAAATTTTTTGCAGAATTTTTCATAATTACAGCTTGATTGGAAATTACACATATTTTTACATTATTCACACAAATAATGTGTCGTTTTGTTTTTTTGTACACAGCGTACCAACTTTTGCAAACTTTATTGTTGGTTAGGGAAAAAAAGGAAGATTGATACAATTTTCATGCAATAAATATCAAAGTAGTTTATTTCATTTTATGTTTAGACTAGACAACTTACTGTACTGTACTTTACTACTACTTTAGTAAAAATACTAATACTGAAAGTAATAAAAATAAACCATAACAGATTGGAACAAGACAGTTTTATTGCAATCTGTTAAAAAAACAAAAAGAAAAATTCCCTTGGGCCACAGAATGCCTGTAGTTGAAGGAACACCCAGTTATGCCTTTAATTTGAAAACAAATACATGGATGCAATTTGCTAGTTCCATGTTCAGACATTCAGTAATGTGCAGAGACGGATCGTGTCCCTCGCGAGTCTGAAGGTGAATGTTTTATCACTGTGTACATGTGTTTGTTTGCATTGCACTGACCAGAACCTGACCTGACAACATCTCTGCATGCCAGATCCCAGCTCTTGTCATGTTATGATTACACATTACATTCAGATAACTGGTTGTACTGTTATGAATGGAAAATAAATGAACTTGGTGTACTTGTGAATGGAACAAATAAAAATAGGGCCAAAACCAACAACAAAACAACAAGCTTTTTTTCCATTCCAGCATGCTTTTTAAAGTGAGAAATGTTTAAAGAGCAAAATTCCAGCATGCTGATGCTTCAGAAGCGGTTCTGCTGTTTCTGCAGGTTGTATTCCCCGAAGTGAGAATCTGATTATGTGTTTGCGGGACGGAGCGGGACGGCCGTGGAGAGTGTTAACTGATGTGTGCTCTGCTGTGAGAGCTCTGAGAAAATCTCGGCACTGATAGCAGATGAAAGAAGACGAGGAGGATTGTGGATGTTATTAAGAATAACACAGACCTCCCTGATAACAGACTCTCACTGGCTAGACTGGACGCATCGCTCTATGTACAATAAATATGGCTGAGCTCCTTAAGCTTATCTCTGATGATGATGATGAGAGCGAAAGAGCGAGTACATCCGTCAGTGTTTCGTCCTATCTTTTGCGGTGAATCTAAAGGTTCTTTATCAGCATCCATGGATCCATGAGGAACCTTTTACATCTTTCAGATTTTCTGATTGACAACCTCTTGATTCAATTCCATTTCAGTTCGATTTGATTCGAATTCACCTGGGTATATTTCAGATATAATGTCTATGTAGAAATGCATTGTCTGCTAATGCTGTATTATACAAGACAGCGTTTCAGACTGATTTAAAGCAGTAACTCATCTCGTTGAACTGTTTATTAAAAGAGCTGGTTCATAAGAATCAGGCTAGACAGGTTGCATTGTACTGTCTGTTTTTGATTCATTAAAGAGAAGAGTTTATAAGATTTACATTTATTTGCGAATCAGGCTGCACAGGTTGTGCTGTTTGTTTTTGATTCACTAAAAATAACTGTTCAAAAGAGTCATTCTTTTGTGAATCAGGCTGCACTGGGTGTGCTGTATGTTTTTGATTCACTGAAATTAACTATTCATACGAGTCATTCTTTTGTGAATCAGGCTAAACTGGTTGTACTGTATATTTTTGATTTACTAAAAAGAACTGTTCATAAGAGTCATTCTGTTGTGACTCAGGCTAAACTTGTTGTACTGTATATTTTTGATTCACTAAAAAGAACCGTTCATAAGATTTACATTTGTTTGTGAATCAGGCTAAACTGGTTGTACTGTATATTTTTGATTCACTAAAACAAACTGTTCATAAGAGTCATTCTTTTGTGAATCAAGCTAAACTGGTTGCACTGTATATTTTTGATTCACTAAAACAAACTGTTCATAAGAGTCATTCTTTTGTGAATCAAGCTAAACTGGTTGTACTGTATATTTTTGATTCACTAAAACAAACTGTTCATAAGAGTCATTCTTTTGTGAATCAAGCTAAACTGGTTGTACTGTATATTTTTGATTCACTAAAAAGAACCGTTCATAAGATTTACATTTGTTTGTGAATCAGGCTAAACTGGTTGTGCTGTATGTTTTTGATTCACTGAAATGAACTGTTCATAAGAGTCATTCTTTTGTGAATCAGGCTAAACTGGTTGTACCGTATATTTTTGATTCACTAAAAAAGAACTGTTCATAAGAGTCAAGCTTGTGTGACTTATGTAAGAACGTATGGTTTTTTTATTCTTTAAAAAAGAATTACTTGTAAGTATCATACATTTTATGAACTAGGCTACACTGGTTGCGCTGTATGTTTTTGATTCACTAAAAAGAACCGTTCATAAGAATAATTTGCTTCAGAATCAAAGCTGCGCTATCGGACTCTGTATACAGTCTTTTTATTACTTTACATTCAAAACAGAAGGTAAACTCAGGTACAATATGATTTCTTTTGCTGTGGCGCTGAAGATTGACCAGCGGTGGTGTCGATTCAGCATCAGGGAGGCGTTTACAAGCCTCTGCACATCTCTAACCCACATTAACAGCAGTGAGCCAACTCAGTGATTCACTGTGACATGTGCACTACAAAGAAGATGATGTGCTAATAAAACAATAATGTAATGCTTACACTGGTGTGATTTTTTTATTTCCTGCTGCGGTGTGTAAAGCGTCCATTCACGGTCCTGATACAGTAGCTGATGGATTTACCGAACAACACCGTTACAACATTTCGTAATGAATCGCTTTCAAAGATATCCTTCCTTTTCTTTTGTTAGAAAGAAACAAAAATCCTTCCTTTTGTTGTGCTCCCTTTTTAGTGCTTAAGAGAGAGTTATTGCTTCAACAAAACAGGTTTTTTATTTCTCTTTCGCTGGCGTCTGATATTATGAATGTGTCATGCAGAAGTGTTCGCTGTTCCCTCCCTGTGTCATAAGGCCTGAAGGAACGCTGCACTGGAGGACGAGTCATAATTTCCTATGATTAGGTCCAGATAGACCTCAAACATTGCTCAGCGCCGTTTTTGAATGAGAATAGAGAGATTATACATAAACAGGTCTGCACAATTATGATAAATATAGCACTTGTCAATTATTTCTGTTGACATTGTTATCACAATTATTAATTTTTGATTAACAATATCTGAATTTAAAATGCTTATTTTGTGCAATCGAACTGTTTATCATATTCTTAATTGTAAATGAGAAATGTGTTCCTAAACTATTTAAAAACAAGTCTCTTCTGCTCACCAAGGCTTCATTTATTTAATAAAAATACAGTAAAAACAGTAATATTGTGAAATATTATTCCAATTTAAAATAACAGTTTTCTATGTGAATATATGGTAAACTGTAATTTATTTCTGTGATCAAAGCTGACTTTTCAGCATCATTACTCCAGTCTTCAGTGTCACATGATCTTCAGAAATCATTCTAATATACTGATTTGCTGTTCAAGAAACATTTCTGATTGTTATCAATGATGACCATTTCATATTTTTACTGATTATTTACTGAATAGAGAGTTAAAAACAGCATTTATTTAAAATGAACATATTTTGTAACATTATAAATGTTTGATCAAGTTGATGCATCCTTGCTGAATAGAAGCATTCATTTATTTCAAAAGGTTTTGAAAGGCAGAATATATAAAAAGAAAAGAAAAAAAAAATCTCCATGGAGCTTTCAGTGTCACCAGGAACAGACTTGAAACATAAAACAAGCATCTTTGTCTAAGACTTCTTGCTCATTAGGACTGATTATCATTATTGACATGCTCATAGACTGATTTAAACTCCTCTAAATTGCCATTGATCTCAGCAGACGTTTCTGTGATTGGTTTCAGTGCTCAACTTCTGCAAAACGACACTTAAATAGACTCTTAATGCATCATGAGCAGATTTAAATGCAATGCTTTAAAAAAACATTAAACTTTAATCACAATCACATCAGCTGTGATTATAATCTCAATAATTAGTTCTGCAGCCCTAAACACATCTTATATTTCGTGTCAGAGCACCGGTGAGTTTGTGCACCGGTCCAGACCTGCTGCTTCTGTCTTTACACTCCCACAAAATGACATATATCCTCTCTCACCGGCAACACACACGTTTTTCTGCCAGTCATCTGTGAAGCAGGAACCGGTTTCCTCCCTCTTCTGTCCTCAGTTTACATACAAAACGCATGGCATGAAGATCGGGTTACTGGATTTCCACCAAAATCATATTAATCGAGCTGTCATATAAGTCACGATATGATGAGAAAGCCATACGTGCGGTAATCACTCCAAACCGTTGAGGAACATGTATCGCACGCCAGGCTGTGGCTACATCACACACAGACTGAAAACTCAATAACAAAAGCAGATACATTTATATTTTCATTTCTTATGTTTGTCCAGATTCAGATCTGTAGCTTTAGTATTTGCTTAAAGGAACTACACAATTAAAATGGTGCATTTATGCCATTTTAGAGATTTTATTATCTAGGTATATTTGAGTGTGTGTGCGTTGTGTGTGTACAGTTTTATATATCCTGGTGGGGACTTAAACCTGAATACACACAGACTTGTGGGGATCGTGTCACGGTGGGGACCTAACTTGAGGTCCCCATGGGTACAAAAGGCTTATAAATCATACAGAATGAGTTTTTTTGAGAAAGTAAAAAATGCATAAAGTTTCCTGTAAGGGGTAGGTTTAGGTGTAGGGTGATAGAAAATACAGTTTGTACAGTATAAAATCCATTACGCCTATGGAGAGTCCCTACAAGGATAGCTGACCAGACTCTGTGTGTGTGTGTGTGTGTGTGTGTGTGTGTGTGTGTGTGTGTAAAAGAGCTTGAAGAGAAATGAGTTGACTGGCAGGTGTAAGTGAGTTGTTTTCTCTGCTGGAATTCTTCAGTTACACACGAGTATTGGATTTCCTGTCATCTTTATTATGGTGAAATACCTGTTTGTTTGACACACTGACCCAAACTTTACATTGTGAAGGTTTTTAACATGACACCTGAAATAACACATGGCTGACACTGTCAAGCATTACAGACCTTTCAGACGTCATTGTGTCTGATTCAGTTTGTTTAAATGTCCCTTGATATGCGTTATATTTTAATTAGTATTTGTAATATTATTATTTTAAATTAATTATTAATATACCTAATAATGATAATAATAATAACAATAAGTATTATTATTATTATTATTATAGTTTTGTCTTTATATATCATACAATATATCATATAATAATATACTACTTTTATGTTTTAATTGTATTAGTTAATTTATTTATGCCTATATGCAGCTGTTCAAAAGTTTGGGGTTGGTAAAAGTAAAGTAAAGTAAAGTAAAGTAAAGTAAAGTAAAGTATCTTATTAAAGTATCTTGTGCTTTCCAAGGCTGCATTTATTTGGCCAAAAATACAGTAAAATCTGAAATATTATTACAGTTTAAAATAACTGTTTTCTGTGTGAATATCTGTTAAAATGTATTTGATTGCTGTGATCAAAAATCACCATTTCTGATTATTATCAATGTTGAAAACAGTTGTGCTGTTATATTTTTATGGAAATTTTGATACATTTTAATTAATTAATTAAATTATATAATATATATATATATATATATGTGTGTGTGTGTGTGTGTGTGTGTGTGTGTTTTCTTAATTTATAATGAATTAATGAGGCTGATGCTTTAAAGTTGAAAATTAAAAATGTACAGACTGCAAAACAATTTTCACCTCACCAGTTAGACTGCTTCTAGAACTTTTTGCCTGAACTTGTACTGTTCAATACACCCGCCTCGACACACACACACACACACACTCACACTGTGCCAGCCTGCATCAGTGAGATGTGTGTGTCCCTCATGCTCTGCCAGCCGCTGTAGGGAGGTCTGGAGCCCCAGACACAGTGCTTTGTGTGCTTGAGACGAGCGGCTCTGTCTGCTCTGACAGCCTGGCACGATGCCCATCATCCTACGGCTGTACCATCCTCTTACTCACAGCCTGCAGCGCTGCCAATGACCATCACTGACCTCTCTCTTCCTCACACACATTCAGCGTTGCTCCTGTCGTTCGCCGGTGGTCCTGGACTGTGCTGGATTGGGTTACTCATCTGTCACACCGCTGACACTAATGGCCACAGTAAAAGAAATCCCAGATCTGTGCCAGAATACCGCAAAAAAACCTTGCTTTTTTCAAGCTTTTGTTAGTAAAGCTGTTTGTATTTGAGGCTGAATGGAAATGGCTGTCAAGATGTGATTTCCTTGGTATTTGAAAAGCTTTTGGAAGGTGATTCTGGCAAATAAACCAGGTTGGGTCGCTACATTGAATACTCATTTCAAATAGGACTATATATCATATTAATCATATATAATACGCTCTTTGAAATGGACAGTTTGAATCTGTGTATATAAACAGAACAAATAAGTCTTACTATGCTGTTAAAACATCTCTGAAAGTCAAACACTGCCTGTATACTATAGTACCTTTTTGTTAGCAGATCAAATCTTAAATATGGAATAAAGAGGATAGCATTTGACTTTTTAAATATGTGCTACCATTCAAAAAATAAGAGAGTCTTTATGCTCACCATGTATTTGATAAAAAATACAGTAAAAATAGTAATATTATGAAATATTATTACCATTTAAAATATTCATATTTTATGTCAATGCATTGTAAAATGTAATTTATTTCTGTGATGCGCAGCTGTATTTTCAGCATCATTACTCCAGTCTTCAGTGTCACATGATCCTTCAGAAATCATTCTATATGCTGATTTGCTGCTCAAGAAACTGATTATTATCAGTGTTTGTGATAAAACACAATCTTGTTTAGATTTACTTCAAATTTACAGGCTTGGAACAGCATTAATGCCAACATAAAATCCCATTCACAACCTGTTTTTTGAGAAAATGTAAGTTAAGAATTGATTTTGTCTGGTATCGATTGGTTTATAAAATGTGAATATAAACTTCATAAAAATGCGATGAAATATTAGAAATTTTGGTACATTATATTTGTTTAAATGCATAGAATTTGTTGAGCTGAATCATTAAATTTCAGTACGTCTCAGCAGCTGTATGATTGTTTCTGCAGTTCTTTTGGTTTCTCTTTCTCTGAAAGAAATGACATTGTTTTTTTTTTTGCATTGGTAATGAGAGGATTTGGAGATGACTGTTACTTGGAAATGAGTCCAGAACCTACCGTAGTGTACATGAGTGTATTTTAGGAAGACCATGTATTGTATGAAAGTTGAATTTGTGTGTGTTTGTCGGTTGGTGCATCATGGTCTAGGTCTAGGAAATTTGTAAAGCCACAATCAATCACATTAGACTTTGAGCATGCAACATTTCTATGGACACTGCAGCGGTTGTAATATAACACCATGCTCTCCGGCATCTTTAAAAAAAAAAAATCTGCATAAGAAATTCATTAGAGCTTGCGTTTCCTGTCTCTCTTATTTGCATGTGTATGAATGGAAGTCAATAGAATAAAAAGTGTAGTGTGAGCGTCCCTTAAGGGTGTGTTTGAAAGTGTGAGATTAGCCGAACGTGTGTAATTACAGATGAGCGTGAGACGCTTGAGAGTGTTTGCTTTCATCGTAAGGTCAAGCACACAGTTCATGAGCTCTGTAATCACACACTGTCACACAACTCAGATGCTGATTATGACTGATATCAGCTGCTGTCTTCATGCTGCCAGTCACAACATAATCCAAGGTATTCTTTGAAATACTATTGGGTACCGTATCATGGTATTATATACATGTAAATATTTTAATACAGTATATGGGACGGGTTTTTAAACCAAAACTAATGCTGATATCCAGTATAAGAAAATATTTCAGTCTTCCTACGTCAAAATGTTGTTTAAATGGCGGTTGCAGTTTCTTTGTAATTTAATTGTGAAATTTACTAGACGTTTCTGTATAAATGTATAAATGGTTTCTACCACATTTTTTTCTGTGTGTAAAAAAATTATAGACATAATGTATATAGTTAATAAAATAAATATGATATATAAATGTCAAAACACAACAAAATGGCAATACAAAACTAAATATAAAACATAGACTTAAAAATAAAAACTATTTAAAATGACATTAAAATAACACACCCATATAAAATGACATATATATATATATATATATATATATATACGTATAATATAAAAATATTATCAAAACTTAGCCAATATATATAAGAGGGAAAAAGGACAACTTTAGCTTCTGTCATTTGGCAAAGTTATCCCAGAATATCCAAATTTTGGCCATAAAATGTATAATATGTGTACAGTATCTCAGTTCAGTGCAATGCCAGACTTTACACATACATTGTGTATGATGTCAATCAACAGTTGTCTTAATAGACTGTTGCGTTCATAATCTTGTGTAGTCATGTTGTCAAAATGAATTTTGGCCGTCTGACAGGTAAATAAGACGCTTCCAAATATCCGTTCAGGCCTGTCTAATCTAGAGCATCTGAAAAGTGGCATCAGATTTTGTCAGAATCGAAGGAAACGGGCCATGGAAGGCTTGAACGCTCCACTGAGAGACTTCATTTATGGCAGGATCCGTGTCCAAAATACTGGTATAGAACTTCTGTTGCAAGTTTCATGGGAATTGATCTGTCAGATAGTTGAGGCTCCACTCCTGCGTCCAGGAAATTCTGGATGAACGCTGACCTGTCAAGAGATATTAGCTTATAAATATGTCAGGATAAGGGTCAGTGAGTTTGGTTCCGGATGGCAGCGTTTCAGTCATGTGTTTTATGGAGATAGACAGACAGTAGATCTGACAGGTAAAATCTGATGGCGGTCTGTGAACATGTGCCAGTCAGAGCTCAAGGGGCGTCTGGAGTTCTTGCTAACCTTATGTGGCATGTAGAGTGTGACTAAGTCAGAGGGAAATAGAGGTTTTGTAACGCTTGGCCTTTCCAAAAAATATCACTGCTGCAGGCTGCTTTAAAAAATCTGTGCATTTCCTTTCCTTCTGAGCCACAATTTAGTTTGTGCGGTTTTACTTCTGATTGCATCACCAGCTGATGTTTGCATATACTAAGGGTACGTTGACACGACAGTGACTGTACTAAAAATGGAAAGGCTTTTCCTTTGCATTTTTGGAAAGTTTTGAGTACAGACGACAACATTGTCAAACGACTAAAAGAAAAGCGACTAAAAACACTGTATGCGTTATACATTACATACATTATGCATGCCAGGCCAGTAGTTGGCGATGTGTGCTAGCATGTAAAAAGTTTTTTTTTTTTTTTCATACTTTTGTTTTTTACATGCCTATACATTGATCTTATAACATGCATGTGCATGACGTCACTGTTTCACAAATTCACGTTTTTTTAAGTTTACATTGAGATAACAACTGTGTGGTTAACAAGAACTTGCACAAAGGTTTTCAAAGGTTTGTGTTTTCAGGCCCCTAAAAAGCCATTGTCGTCTAAATGAATGGCTATAAAAAGTTTCCGTTTAAAAAAAAATTTAAACGACATTGACATTTAACAGTAGCTACTTTTATATGCACCCAGTTCATTTGTTAAATTTCCACCTACAGTACTTCAGCCCGAGTCCGACCCGAGCCCGTGTTTTTTCCCATTCTCCCAAAACAGCTTATACTACTGGTTCAGCTATTAAAATACTTCAGTTTTGTATGAAATGGCAAAGTGATTGTATTTAATTTTTCGTTATTTTATTAAGTTCATTTAGTTGAAAAAATGTTTGGAGCATTTGTTTTATTCGTTAAATGTACATTTTTGTTTTTTAAAGTAACGACCAAGCGGCAGACAGTGAGTTGATCATAGCCTATGTTTGATCAATTTAGTAGAGGTCGACCGATTCATCGGTTATGCCGATTAATCGGCACCGATAGTACTATCGGTTATTGGCAAAAATCCATGCCGATAGTTTTCCGGTTTGCAACCGTTGCCGGAGTGGCTGAGAAGGGTCCGCTGGCATTATACCGTATGAGAGCGGCCTCTAGAGACGGAAATCACTGACAGCACGTGTTGTTTATTTTGACACGTGACACTGCGCGCTGCACAGAGCAGGAAACTCCAGACGCGCATTTAAATACAGCCCAAAAAAATCCTGCCGCGTAACAGAGCGCCATTCACATAATTTTCTATTAAATGACATTATATTTGTCCCAAATCGTTGTGAATGTATAATGACTTCACCCTAGGCTATAAATTATGTATTGTCCATTTTTCAGCAAAACGTTTGTCTTTCTGTGGCTCTAATAAAGTCTGTATGCTTCATATAGAACTGTAATACAGATCGCGCTCTCTCTTTCCGCTTGCTCTGTTTTTTTAAACACCGAACTTCAAACTCATTTATGCCACATTGTTCATTCTTGAAGCAAACTTATGTCCGTTTGGTGATTAAATAAATTGTTTTAGACTGCCACTTGATTTGAACGCAAAGCGTCTGGTGTGTGTGTGTGTGTGTGTGTGTGATACCTCTGAGTTCTCCTAGACGCAGCGCTGCGCTTTTGCCCGGTGTGTGACTAACTTTTTTTTCTTTTTTTTTTTGATTAGATAATTATCAAGTGTTAAAAAATAAAAGCAAATATGTATGTAATTTTAATGCTATTGCCTTGTGTAGATATTTAAAGATGGCCATCTTTAAGCATGGCTGTTGAAATTAAATGGTAATACTTAACAATAAGAGTCCATTCGTAGCATTAATGAAAACTGCAGTAGTATTGTTCCTTGTTAGAGTTTGTTCATTTCAATATTCACTATAGCTACTAATAGGCTA
The DNA here is from genome assembly GCF_012432095.1 of Onychostoma macrolepis. Taxonomy (NCBI): domain Eukaryota; kingdom Metazoa; phylum Chordata; class Actinopteri; order Cypriniformes; family Cyprinidae; genus Onychostoma; species Onychostoma macrolepis. The sequence continues at coordinate 25,070,388 of NC_081178.1, forward strand.
CATTTTTAAATTTTAAAGTTTCTTCTTTTAACATTAGCAAACTATGAAATAACTTTAATGATCAATATAGTAAATAATATTAATATTTTTATTCATTTACAAAGTATGGTTCAGTACTGTTGCTGCTTTTTTTTTTAAATAGTAAAGCACTAGCTCTCTTTCAGTATCCATTTTGAAAACTATTGGTTGATTAATCGGTATCGGTCAGTGTGGTCCAACCTAGCTATCGGTATCGGTAAAATCCAATATCGGTCGACCTCTAAAATTTAGGCTTCTCAAATCATCACGACTCATCTAAAATTAAATCTATAGTTACAAAACAGCTTCACAATGTTAGTTTAACGCTTAACCTAGATAAATGTGCACTGACGTATACCCAGTCGTTTGTGAGGAGAGTGGAAGCTGAAGCGCGCTTTACAGGATGTGCCAGAGCAATCACTTGCATTGGAAACATTTACTAGGCTACATTGTTTGGAACTGTAAAGGGTCTACTTTTATTTGTGTGCACTCACAATATCAACAAAACATGCTTTTATAAAATAAAGAAAGAAAAAAGCAGTTTCGGTTTTGAGCAGGAGCGCTTCTGAAAAACCGGAACACAGCAAATACTTGCCTCACTGACTTGATAAATATATTATCAATAGAAAGCTTTGAATGAATGAAATAATTCGAATTGAAAACAAAAACTCTTTCATTATAAAATCCCTAAAGATGCATTTCTCTCTAAAGGCGTATCCAATTAGGAGACAGCGAGTTAGGATCATCATCAAATGCATAGATAATCCAAAATGCCGCTTTTCCTGATGCATTGGGAACTTTTAGTAACTCCCCACGCTTCAACTTCTCCCTGATGCTCTGCCCGATGAGCTTGCAGACCTCTAGTCTACACCACAACTATAACAATAAAGGCTCAGAGCAGGGGCGCAGCCATCATTTCAGAAGTGAGGGGGACAGAAATATAAAACATTACAATATAACATTTCTGTAATCGATATAACCTACCAGTCAAAAGTTTTTTAAAGAAGTCTCTTCTGCTCACCAAACCTGCATTTATTTGATCCAAAATGAAGCAAAAAGCAGTATTGTGAAATATTTTTACTATATGTAAAACAACTGCTTTCTATTTGAATATATTTTAAAATGTAATTGATTACTGTGATCAAAGCTGTATTTTCAGCATCATTACTCCAGTCTTCAGTGTCACATGATCCTTCAGAAATCATTCTAATATGCTGATTTGCTGCTCAAGAAACCTTTTTAAATTATTATTATTATTATCATCAATATTTAAAACAATTGAGTAAATTTTTTCAGGATTCTTTGATGAATAGAAGGATCCAAAGATCAGCATTTATCTGAAATAAAAAGCTTTTGTAATATTATACACTATACCATTCAAAAGCTTAGAATCAGTATAATTTTTTGGGGAAAATAAATTATAGAAATTAATACTTTTATTTAGCAAGGATGCTTTAAATTGTAATTGATGATAAAGACATTTATAATGTTACAAAAGATTTATATTTCATATAAATTCTGTTCTTCTGAACATTCTATTCATCAAAGAAACCTGAAAAAAATTCTACTCAGCTGTTTTCAACATCATAATAATAATAAATGTTTTTTGAGCAGCAAATCAGAATGATTTCTGAAGGATTGTGTGACTGGAGTAATGATGCTAAAAATGTAGCTTTGAAATCACAATAAATTACATTTTAAAATATATTAAAATAGAAAACAGTTATTTAAATAGTAAAAATGTTTCAAAATTTTACTGTTTTGCTGTACTTTGGATCAAATAAATGCATAAATGCTCTGTGATGTTCATCTCGCCATATTCTGGGTCCGAATAAAACATCAGGTCATGTACAGATGATCCTGTCTCTTTGAATTTAAATCTATAGATATTCACAGCGGCTTTTGAAAGCCTCTATGTGAACACACTTGCCCGAAAAAGTGCGGGGGACGATTTTACGTGATATTAAAAGTGCCCGCGTGATCTACGCCCCTGGCTCAGAGAAACGATATCATTGGAATAACTTTCAGAACGATTTTTTCCAGCTGTTGAATGACACAAACATTGACAACCAGTCAGAATCCATCCTGCTGTAACAAGCTCAAGAATTTAAAGCGGCAGACGTGCGTGCGCTTAGAATAAACAGACTGTATCATCCGCTGGTGTGGATGCTAATATTGTTATCTTTATAGTTATCGCTTTTGGTGTGAACGGGGGCTTAATTCAGTTGATTCAAGTTTGTTTTTTAAGTGTAACCAGATTGGCTATTTCAACAAATTATACAAACAAATTTATAACAAATTATTAAACTTTAGACTAGATTTACTGAACAGAGCAAATTTACGTGAGAGTGAATCCCATAAAAGCAGTGATGGGAGTGTGAGATTTTGCAGGTGTGCAATTTAAAGAACACAGATTTATCCAGTGCATTTCCATAATGATCAACACAATCTACCAAGAGCAGCGCAAATTAGCAACAGTCACAGTCGTGTCAAGCACAAAATGTGTTAATGGTTTTTTGGGTGTGAAATAATGGCACAGATACTATCGCAAACCTGGAATTTACGTTGCATGATTTATTAAAAAAATTCTTCTTCCATAAATTTAGCATCTGAAAGGGAAACTCCTACAAATGCATATGCAATAATGTCAGCTGCAAAAACAACTGATCACACCTTTCCATTGCTAATTTTTCACTGCATCTTTAGTTAATCCTGAAAGTAATCTTTTAACTCCGAAAGGGGGTTTGAAAAGCATTCATGCATGCAAACACCTCAAGTGATTGAGCTTGATCTGAATGAAATTTTGATTGCATTGGAAAGTGTTGTGTAGGCCTGAAAAAAATTACAATCAACAGAAAAAAATAATCATGTAAACACTTGAATCCTACTGTTTTCAGTCATTCAGATTCAAAATGACCTTCTGTGTACGTGCAGTGTAGATTTACGTCTTTTTATTTCTGTCTTGCGTCTTCCTGATCAGTGGAGGAGACTGAATATTTGATAAATATTTGCTCAAATGTATTGTTTGTACGTGCAGTGTAGATTTACATCTTTTTATTTCTGTCTTGCGTCTTCCTGATCAGTGGAGGAGACTGAATATTTGATAAATATTTGCTCAAATGTATTGTTTGTACGTGCAGTGTAGATTTACATCTTTTTATTTCTGTCTTGCGTCTTCCTGATCAGTGGAGGAGACTGAATATTTGATAAATATTTGATAAAATGTATTGTTTGTATTGTTCATACAAAAATAATTGAATCCATTTAGATTGACCAAAATTTGTTAATGCAAACACCTGTTTACATTAAGTTAAGCTGTAGAGACGGGATGTGTTGTATGTTGTGTGTTACCATAAAAATAATTTATCTCTTGAAATATTTATCTGATTTTGTGCATTTTGCCATCTCCAGTAGCTCAAATGCTGTCACTTTCATTTGTCTAGTCCCACATTGGCCTCTTTAGCCAGATGTCACCTTTGAAGTGGATCATGAAGTGCACTTGCTTTGTTTGTTTCATTGGACACTTCCTGGTGTGTGCAGAGCGGCGATTTATGAGGCCCCATGGGAAAAATGGTCTTTTATTACCTTTCTCCTCCTCCTCACAGACACAGACTGAGTCTGTTTCTCTGTTCTTTTGTTGCTGTCACTGGCAAATAGAGGTTTTCAGCTCACACAATGAAATACTGGTTCAACAAGTTTAGGTTTATATTGCAGCTCAGTTTGTCTACTTAGGTGGTCATACATCTCTTATGAAAGAAGGAAACACTAACATATGATACAATATTCTCACAGTCTTTATTAGTAGATTAGTCAATGGTGTGATGTTCATTTTTTGTGCAGACATAGGCCCCTATTCATTTATTTAGAACTACATTAAAAAGCAATTTATCCATGCAATTGCTTGAATACACCTATTCTATGATGAGCATGTTTTTAATTAAATTAAAATACATTTTGTTCATTTTGGAGGGCATTCCGTCAATTTTAGGGTGGTACATCTGTTAATATTATTATGAAGAAAATTATTTATTTTCTTTAAAAGAGTGAAATTTTTGAGAAGAAAATCATATTGAGTAGTTTGGCATAATCTTTTAGTATTATTACTTTGGGGTAAATATTTAAAAAAAACTTTAGGAAAAACAACATGCAGGAAAAACAATACAAAACAGCAGACCCCAACTAAATATTATTAAATGTCTCATTCAATAATATGATTAATAATAATAATAATAATTTGATATTTTTCTTATAAAATGTCATGTGGTGCAACTACCCAAATATGTAATGATATTTTTGAATTATTAAAATAACACTTTTTGAAAATAATGATGAATATGTGCACACTCGCATTGATTTAAGATGAGGAAAATATGCGATAACTTGTTATTTGATGGTTACACCACATGACATTTAATTATTTAGTTTAAATATTTTTAATACCACATGAGACTAACGTGAATACAAAGATTGCATTGCCAAGAACTTGTTTTAAATGAGATTATTATATGTTATATATTTTGTGTTACTGACCCACATCTAAAACGTTATTTTTTTTATTACTTTTTTTTATTTAATCACTTTTTATTGAAAAATAAAAAGTGCTTGCAACCCCATTATGCATCAGTTCCTTATTTAACTTGCACTTTAATGTAGCTACATCAAATAATTTTCAAAGTTTCGCATAGTTTCACAGCATTTCACTTGATTTTCGCCTTTTGTGTTGTTTTTCTGGTTTTACTGTTACACCTATCCTCTCGTCTGCTCCATCCTGAGCTCAGACTTGTGAATGTTGGATCCGTGCCTGGATTTCTTTGGCAGACACCTACTGTTAAATATGAATGTATGTGTGTATGTGGCTGACATTCACCTCATTCAGAGGCATTTCATTTGAACTCTCAGCACTTAATCTGGCCTTAGAGGACACCATTGTCAAACCAATTTTGTGCTGAGCACATTTCAGTTCACCTGCATGTAAAACCATCTTCAATCGCGCACTTTCACACTTTGCATTAAGTGAGACATAATTCGTTTGGCTCTGTCAGGGCTTCTTATTCAAGCTCTTAGCGCATTCATATCTGTAGACGTCTAGTGGGTAACAAATATGAGCCCGTTGCGCTACATCCCACACTGCCAGCGGCTCTCACCCGTGTTTAATGCCATTATGGCTATCATTTTGTTTTCTTTGACACCCTAGAGACATTCCTTCATCCTCTCGCACTGTATTCAGCCAGTCCTTTTATTTGAAGACCAAGGACACTAATTTAGCTTTCTGCGATGCTATCAATACACTTCAGACTGAAATGTTGGCACGCTTGCTTATGATGGAGTTAAAGGTCATGGTTACACAATGAAAACTTAGAACTATTTAGTAACAAAGACAGAGACTGGATTTTGTAAGTGCCGGGTTATTGTGGAATCTCAGAAAAAAAAAAAAAAAAGTTTAAAGTTAAGATTGGACAGATTGGAGTAATAATTAAAGTCGAATTTAAGGAGCATAATTTAAGGTAAGTTAGGAATAGAAAAGTGGCAGCTCGTCGGGGGAGGCACAGCTTCCCCAAAATTTTGAGGTGAAAATGGGAGGAGGGTGATATAATGTTAATAAAACTCACAATTCATTTCAGTTCATGTCTCAGAATGTGTATTTTTTGTTTGTTAATTTCACAGCTGTAGTACCATAACATATTACTTTTCTATTGTGAATGTGCTGAATCTGCTGATGTAATTACAACCGCTAAGTGGCGGAGAAGGGGAGGGGGAGGAGCTTCTGTTGGTAAAAAAACAATTAGCCAATCAGCATCGAGTGTTCAGCGCTGAGGAGTGTTGAGAAAAGAAACCTCGCAGGGGAGGCTAGCCTCCCTTCTGGTAAATCAACTAATCATCATAGAGACGTAAATGACGTGATTTTAGTTTGAACGTCTCCCACTGCGTTGATAATGTACCAAGTACTTATGATGAGTAACGTTATTGAATATTTGATCGCCAACAGATTTACCAAGCAGATTTAATTTACAAAGTAAAAATAAAGGGAGAACACGCTTAAGCTGGAGATAGGCTGCAGCTTTCTTTTAGCAGACTTTTAAGAAGGGATGGATGTTTGCTTCAAGTAATAGGCAAGGACAGTGAAATTATATTATCTTGCTGTATGTGTCGTTTTCTTTACGTTTTCTGACTAAAAGCAACCAAAAAGCCATTTATAATAATAACAATAATAATAATAATAATAATAATAGGCAGGGATCCCCAGACCAATACAATTAGTGTGCCTCTATTTTAAAACCCTTATAAATATAGAAACATATATATTAACATTAAATTAAATTAAAAAGTAATAATATATTTAAAAAAATAATAATAATAAAGTAAAAATATTTAATCAAATTTACAAAATATATTAGGCCTACATTTAAAAATAAATAAAAATATTTTTAAATATAATTTATTTTATTTTTATTTAATTTTTTATCATAACGTTGAGATTTTTGTCATTTATTCAAAGAACAGGGATCTATCAAAGTCTGATCATGTTTGTGGAAGTGAATCATGTCACGATCAAAGGAGATTACTGAGGACCTCGGAAAAAGGGTTGATGTTGCTCATCAGGCTAGGAAAGGTTTCCTAAAATCTTTAGCAAGCAATTTTGGAGAACAGTGGCTTTCTTCTCGCAGCTCTGTCATGCACACCATGGTTGCTCAGTGTTCTCCTGATGGTGGACTCATGAACATTAACATTAGCCAATGTGAGAAAGGCCTTTAGTTGCTTAGAAGTTACCCTGGGAACTTTTGCAACCTCGCAGACTATTACAGGTTCTGCTTTGGAGTGATCTTTGTTGGTCGACCGCTTCTCGGGAAGGTAACAGTGGTCTCAAATTTCCTCCATTTGTACACAATCTGTCTGACTGTGGATTTGTGGAGTCCAAACTCTTTAGAGATGGTTTTGTAACCTTTCCTAGCCTGATGAGCAACATCAACTCTTTTTCTGAGCCCCTTCTGTAATCTGCTGTTCGTGACATGATTCACTTCCACAAACATGATCAGACTTTGATAGAGCCCTGTTCTTTGAATAAAACAGGTCACGTACTGACATTTGATAGTCATTGCACCGACTGAAAACACCTCTGCACAGATGGACTCTAATTTCACCTTTAAATTAACTGCTAATCCAAGAGATTCACATACTTTTGCAACACACAGATATGAGAGAAAATATTTTTTCTCTCACTTGTTTAATTTGGTTCTCTTTGTCTACTTTCAGGATTTATATGAAAATCTGATGATGTTTTGGGTCATATTTATGCAGAAATATAGAAAATTCCAAAGGGTTCGCAAACTTTCAAGCAGCACTGCATATAATACAATATACAGCCTTATAACGAACTTTTAGTACTTTTTTTTTTTTAAATTCCTAACTGAGAAATCCATCATTTTAGCTTCCAGGAAATGTTGGATATAAAAAGTTTAATAAATAATCAGGTTATAACAAAAAAATTGGCAAATTATAATTTAAAAGTTATCATTAAAAAAAAAAAAAAAAAAAAAAATAAAAAAAAATAATATATATATATATATATATATATATATATATATATATATATATATATATATATATATATATATATATATATATATATATATATATATATATATATATATATATATTTTATATATATATATATATATATATATATATATATATATATATATATATATATATATATATATATATATTCCAAATGTTGCTCAGAGCACATAGGCTATTTGTAAAAGTCTGGCACACACTTTAGGAATTATACAATAAGAATGTAAAGCACACCTAAAGGTTTATACATTTTTACCAGTTTTTTTTTCTGTATTGTGTATTTACTTGTAGAACGAGTCTCTGATGCATATGATTTGTAGTAATTTAGCTTCTGCACGCACTGTGAGTCTCTTGAACAAAGACCGCGATGTTGGAAAACAACAAACCCTGGCTTTAGCAAAGAAAAGCTTCTCTTTATATAATGTTACACACTTATTCTTGACAAGGCATTTCATTACCAAACCTTAAAAGAATCAATTTTGTGAACCCAGCCCAAGCTAAACCACTATTCTCTGGAAAGAGAGGCATGTTTTCTAGATAAATAAATGATGTCATTGCTGAAAGTCAAGTAACAGGGTTGGGATGAGAGAAGAAAAACAAACCTGATATATATATATATATATATATATATATATATATATATATATATATATATATATATATATATATATATATATATATATATATATATACAGGTGAAAGAAAGTAAGATACAGTGTGAACACATAACACATCAGTTATGATTAAGGCCTCGCCTGTGGTCACGGTTTACGGTAAATGTTGCGGTAATTAACCGCAGACTGCTTTTTCCAGACTAATATGCTCCACGCAGAGCGTTTTAATGTCTTTTCTCAGCACCTCAGACCTTCTAATGATTTCTACACACCACAACATTAGCACAGTTTACCGTTTGTCCGAGTTTGCATCGTGCCATATGTCCACTTCCTGGTTGCGTTCCATTTGCAGTGTTTTGTGATACCAACACGCAGCCTTATGTTTCACTTGGCATCGTCTGAGCCTCCATCTGGCATGCATAACTCGTGGTTATGAAATAATAAACAATGCACTGAGAGATAGTGCTGACTGCTGTGTGCTGAAGCTGTTTAGTGGTGCAGGATCTGTTTCTTGAACGTGCCAAATCTTAAATCTCCTTCGCTGAAGTCCTGATGTAGAATTTACTAAACTGATGTTTAGTCTGCCGTTTGATTGGTCGACTGCCATATCCAGTAGCCAACATTTCAATCGAGCAATCACAGCCAAGGTTAATGGTTTGTTTGCACCAATTTTAGCACTTAAACAATCATACTTGTGTGTGAAGGAGGTGAAGATGATTTGTGTGTGGGTGCTCTTCAAAAACCAGAGATTGATGATTATTCAAATTATAATGATATATTTATTTAAATAAATTAATTTAATTTAATAAATGTAATGTTATACGTATATGAATTATTAATATATAATTTATGTATTTTTTTTATTTTTACATTTTAAAAAGCCTATTATGTATATTATTATTTTATTGGTTGTCCCAAACACTCTTTTTCCCATAAAATATGAAAATGTACCTAGAAATAATAATTGCTAATTAAAAAACAAAAACAAACAAAAAAACAAACTGTGATGAAATGTTTATGTATAATTTTACATAACTTATATGAATATGTATTTTTATTACTTTAAAGCTTTTTATTTTTAAAGCTGTTATTATTATTATTATTATTATTATTACTATTATTTTAATGATTGTCCCAAACCCAAAGTTTCTTTTTCCCTAAAATATGAAAATTCATCAAAAATATTAAAACTGAACAAAGAGTGAAATAATTATATTATATATATATAATTATAATAATTACATAATATAATATATATATATTGGCTTTTATTTTATTGATTGCCCCAAAGTTTGAAAATTAATCTAAAAATGTTTACAATTATATCATACTGTAGACCATTTAAATATGATATATTAAATGTTTTTTTTAATGGAGTGATTTCCAATCATGAAGCAATTATTTTTTCTTCTCAAATTACACAAGAGGAGTAATATTAAAAGTAGGAATTACTAAAAAAGGAGTTAAAATAATCATAAAAAATAATCACAACAATAAAAACAAGGAAATTAAAAACGTTTAAAATGATTAAAAAATGTATTTAAAGTGAATTAAAACAGTTAAGAATAGAAAATGATTATACATAATATATTATACATATATATTTAGGATTAGGCTATAGCCTAGCCTTACTAAAATTAACCATGGTTTTATTATAGTAAAAGTGCATTAAGCAATTTTTTAAATTGCTTGATTAACCACAGTTTTACTACAAATACCATGGTTAAACTATGGTTGGTTTAGCAAAACCATGGTTCATTTGTGGCCAAAAATACCCCCAATGGATGAATCCCCCATATTAACACTATAGTTAGCTGCTAATGCATTGTTAGGATGCCGTTTAAATAGTCTAAATATGTTTCTTCTGTGTGACTCTTTTCGTGGGCTTGTGCTAATTCTAGGGTTAAACTGGTGAACGGTTCACTCGTCAGCTGTGGGTTCACAGCATTGCAACATGATGCAGAGAATCCGTCCCTCCTTCCTGAATGGGCCTCTGACTCCTCACAGGCTGTAATCATTTTTCCCCAGTCATGCTCTCTGGTCTTTGTTACGTTAGCCCACCCCGTCTTAGCTGTTGTGGGGTTACAGTACAGCCAATGAATGGAGCTCCCACTGTTTAAGACTGCTGTGAAACACAGATCTCTGTGCTGCTGGAAGGAAAGCTGGCCGACTGCCCACCGTACAGAACTAGCAAAGTTAATATTAGCAGACAAAGCTAAATAAACATGGCAGAACACATTAATTAGGTTTCTTGACCGCACACACCTGGAAGGATGCCATGCAATGTCTGCATGGCCCAATTAGTGTTCACAAACTATGCCTTAATTTCACTTTGTGTTGGGCAGTGGTGTAGTCTAGGTGCTTTGAATATTTTGTTTTGTTTGGTGTTTTTGTTTGTGTTTTTTTCCTTCTTGTTTGGTGTTGTTTATGTTTTGTTGTTGTTTTTGCTTTGATTTTTTTTCTTTGATCTGTTTGGTGTTGCTTTTGTTTGTGGTTTTCTTTTTTGTTTTGTTTTGTTTGGTGTTATTTTTGGTTTTTGGTATGTTTAGTTTTTTCATTGTTTTGTTTGCTGTTTTTTTTGTGTTTTTGTTTTTATTTTGTTTTGTGCTTTTTTTAGGTTTGCTTAGGTTTGTTTTTTCATTGTTTTGTTTGGTGTTATTTTTTTTAAGCTCACTCTAGTAAAAGGTTTGGGACTGTACAGATATTTGTTCTATCATAGATATCCTTAATTCTGGTTGTGTACTTTTGCCGGAACTTAAAATAGCACATACATACATGAGATGCAAAAACTGCATTGTCTATTGCCATTTTATTCAAATTTTGAACAAGTGTTGTATTACACATACACTCGTCAACTTTTCAGCCCCCTCTGCTCGTTCATGCTTTCACATTTACTTACTTTCACATTTGCTATCTAAATGAGGACAAAACATATACTTATGTAGTTATTATATATATTTGCAGTGTAAATTTGTCATAACTACTACTCTAAAGCTATAATAACTTAAAAAATAAATAAATAAATATCATAACTTTTTTAAAATAACTTTTCAATTTATGAAAGTCCTTTAATTTCCCTAAAAGCAGATTTGTCCCTATAAGTAAAAACTGATTTCAATTGTGAAATCTCCCTACATTTTTTTAGGATGGGCACTCGGTCACCTCTCTTTGTCTTTCCTATCTCTTTCCTGGACCCCCTCTAAAACACTCCATATGCACACAGTGAGTCTACCCTCACCCCAATCCATTCTGTATTTAGACCACAGACAGAAACCTCTCATCTCTAATGCCGTAATTGCTTTAATTACATATCATTATAGGCTCATTCAATTGGATCCTTATGTGATTTTAAGTATTCATTACTTGGCTGATTATCTCAGGATCCTGTCTACATGCACATGGCCTGTTGCGGGACTCTGTGTGCTTCATGCTGGCTCAGCGTTCAAGCAGTGTTTCGGTTATCAAAACATGACATCACACATTACACAACCACTTCTCTCGGGACCAAAACAAATATCCAGTCCAAACCCACTGCTGAAAATGCTGAAGAAACCAACATAGCTGATGACCAACTCATGTTTGGATGCTGGTTTAACCCTGAAGGAGGTATAATACTTAGAGAAAGCAGTTAGTTACCATTCACATTAATTTCAGTGGCAGTTTCCTGGCTGTTAGGCCATATTTACATTACATGGTTCAAGTGAACCAATTCAGATTTTTTCCTTCCTATGTGGCACAGATTGGATATCACACACAAATGTGTAAGCAGGAAAAAGCACATGTCTTTCAATATTCTCAGATCGATTTCGGGCCTCATTCATATGTGGAAATAAGTCTGATATGAATCGGATATGTGAATTTGAGTTTGACATGTAAACGGACAGATCAGATATTTTCCTGTCATTGCAAGTCGTACATCATTGGAAAAGTGTCAGTGGCGATTGACGTTGACTCTTTTTTTTTTTTTTTTTTTGCAGTGTTGCCAAGTCTGCAGTTTTACATTGCCATGGGTTGTTGTTTAGTCTGCAGTTTAAAGTGATCTCTACCCCCCGCTATTTTGATGAAGGTGGACCCTTGCCGGAGGGGAAACAAATGCGGAAAAATATGATTTGGCTAATTTTGGGCTAATTTTGAATAGCAGTTGGGCTTGTTTTGTTTCGCAGACCTGGCAACCTGTCTGTACATCTACCTTTGGTTGTTTTGCAAAGTGTGTACTGTATAGTGTAAATGCAGATATCGGATATGTGTAACTTTTAAAAGAAATTGCAAGCTGGTCATCGGAAAAAAATTGGATATATAATCAACAAATCAGAATTGGGCATCAAGAACTGCAGTGTTAAATTTGATATCTGCCATGTTTGCCATGGTTGGTCAGTTCTGCAACCAGGTTGGTTTGAGCCAATCACCTGAGGTGTAAATGTCATGTGACTTATAACTCTAGAGATGCAGAAAAGTGATGCCATGGCAATGTTGATTGGCTGATTTCAGCTCAAGAATGTGAACATTAATAAACCATTAAACCGTTCTTAGCTTAGCAAGAGTTCTTTGGTCAACCAGCTTTACCAGAAAGACCATTTTGGTCAGTGAATAGCACGGCTGTGCATGACAAGCAACAAACCAACACTAACCAGCTTGTAAATATTAGAGAGGATCTCGAAGAGTTCACTGAAATGTTATTACGATGAAGGTTACCTCAGGACTCCCATGTTACCTGTTCCTCTCCTGCTATTTCAGAGATTAACTTGTAATATTTTGAAGCTTGTGTCATGGCAGATACTTCATCTTGGTGTTTGCAGTGGCTCAGAGGTCTTCGTCTCTGAGCCAGTACAGCTAGCGTGATGTTGGCTTGTGCCCCGCGAGAGCCTTTGGCAAACACTTTGTAGGCTGAGGCTAAGACCCAAGGCTTACCTCAACAGCTTTCCTCCCCTCTTCATTCTTTTCTCATAAACTTGGAGTCTAATTGCCATTTCCCTCTCCTTCATCTTTCCTTGTGTCCTCTGTGAACTCTTCTGTTAAGCGAAGCCCAGTTTCATGAGGTCAGTGACTGGGGTTTATTGTTTTTTTATGGGCCTTGTTACAATATGATGAATCCAGTTTAAACAGATTCAACAGAAATGGAGAGTGTTTCAGAGGATCGACGGTGTGATTCAGTCAAGTGTTGGTTGAATAATAATAATGACAAACATCTGTTGTGCTGCCTTCTCTTGTGTAAGTGAATGGGACTGTGTTCCAGCCTACTTGTACTTGTTGGAAATCTTTTCTTCAAACTCCTCTGCATGTTCTGTCAAGGTAAAATGTAGGCAGCCGGTGCGTTCCATTCGACCGTAAGTGCCCTACGAAGTGCGCACTTCATTATGTATTCTGCCATCTCAAATGTAGAGTACATGTCCTTCACATGAAGTGGAGCTAGAAAGAAGTTTGAATTAAATAAAGCTAGAGAAAAGGAGCTAAGACTCGTTATTATTGGGTTTAAATATTCCTGTGTGGTTTGCACATGGTTGTTCACGGGTATGAAGTGCGCAAGATGAGAATTACAGTGCAACTATAGTGATTAATAAGATAAAAGACACATTTACTACAACCATTTATTTTCAAATTAACTACTGCAGCAGACAATTATCACTTAGTTTAGTGCTTTAAAATGTAGCAATTTATATGAATTAAGTAATACATGTGGATCAAAGGAGAAAAGGAGTTTTCAAGCATCAAAGCAATAAATGTTTAATGTGGGTTTATTTATTTATATATTTGTTGAACATTTAACTGTTTAATTTTATGTTTTTAATTTTTTTTTTCTGAGCAAAACAAGCAAAACAATAATGGCTTTAATAATTTTTTTTTTTTTTTTTTTACCGTAATTTACAGAAAAAAGTCATTCATTGTAACAATAGTTCAGATACACCAAAAAAAAAAAAAAACATTTTAAAATGAAAAATGTCAGGCATACTTAGAACAAGAAACATTAAATGACATTAAAAGACTGTATTTAGGGTTGTAGTTCAGCTCTCAAAAATGAAATAATTGTAATTTTAAATCTTTACCAATCTTTGCCACTATCCTTCAAACCACTAGCTTTTACCCATTTGTCAGCAAGCTATTTTTCATCATTTAAAAATATAATAAAATAGAGTATGATCACTTATTCTTTTATATAAGTACAGGTCAGAATGAGTATGTTGTTTCATTTTTACATAAATATATGTTACGCTGAATAACAATGGAACATTATTTCACTCAGATTTGGACATTTTGTTTTCAAATGTTATTTGAAACATTAAAATAGACACTTTACCTGTATTTAATATGCTTTCTGTGTAGATAAAATCACTTTTGTAAATTTAATTTGATGCAGACACCAAAATTGGATGCCTCGTCTTTGACCCACATCTTTCCATACATTGAAAATGCATACAAATTAGTTTTTGCTTTGATTTAACCCAGGTCACCTCCATTTTGGAAATGAACTCGTATGATGATTCTCAGTGAAGTTGATCGATCTGCACTGACTTTTCAAGTCAGATGTCTGACCTCAAGAAATGATTGAGCAATGACTTCATGACAGCTTTTGAAGGCCACACTGTTCTCCGAAATCTCTCTGTTGAGTTCATCTATGGCAGGACATCGAGTGCTGTTTACCCATGAATCTAGACTCATTCTGCAGTAAGCAGCGGGCGAGTCTCGACACGGCAGCCGAGCCTTAGGGAACACAGAGGTGTCCGCCTTCTTCACGGGGAAGTCTGCATCATATCTGTCCCTTCAGACCTGTGTCTTTATTGAAGTGTCTTCTGCCCTGTGAAAGCCGAAGTTGTCTCGGTGCCAGCATTGTCATACACATATGATCTCAGACATGCTATTACACGCATGCTTATCAGCTATTAATGAGTGCTAGGCCTCTGGAAGCATATACCTATCAACGCCTTATGAAGTTTTGATTAGAGAGCGTTTCAGAGTCGAGCTCTGTGTGTCATGTTGTCACAGTGGTGGTGATAGATTTAATGGTAAACCGACTGTAAACAAATTGATGACTTTCATGGTTGCACAACCACACAATGTTCTCTTAGCTCCAGATTATTTGGGTAGAAACAATAATTATATTTGTTAAATAATAATTAATAACATCAGTTGTGGTTGATAGGACCCACCCTAATTTGTATGAAGTAGAACGTAGAATTGCACAGTTTTTTGAGCCATAGGAATCACTTTAATGGTGTAAACTATTCGTCTGGTTGATTTCAGTCATTTAAATATTTCTTGTTATTTCTTGATAGTTCATTTTGCTACCAAATTGAGCATGTTTAGGTCAGCTGACAGTTTTTACAGTTAGCAAGTAATTATGAGTAATTTTGGTGGTTATGAATAATGATTTAGATTGCTGTGGAGGCCAAATATTTGACTTCAGACAAACCAGCGTTCATACAAGTTCAGCAACTAGGAAAGCAAAAATTCCCAGGAAGTGTGCGGATCTCAGTGTCATTTTGTTCATGCTGTTTTCTATGGAAGCTTGTTTCCGCCACTGAATAAAAGATAAAAAAGGCAATTGTGACTTTTTATCGCGCAATTCAGACTTTATTTCTTGCAGCTTTATATCGTGCAAGTTTGAGAAAAAAAAGTCAAATTGTGAGATATAAACTTAAAATTGCGAGAAGAAAAGTCTGAATTATGAGATTTAAAAAAAAAATATTTTTTATTCTGTGGCGGAAACAAGATTTTATACCCCACCCCCACAAACAAACAAACAAACAAACAAGCAAACAATAAATAAATACTTTTTTTTTACATTTTTTTTTTAGAATTTACGGATAATACCAATATGCATAGAATGTGCACTTTTGATGCGCATGTTCATTTTCATTTTCAACAATTTCTTTCGTCTTACATAATAATGATGGATGACTGTGAACAATAGCAGATCAGGTGCACAAATAGAGTGCTTATCATTCTCAAAGAATAAGAACAAGTGTCATCTTGTACTCAATCAGTTTACAGATGTCTTGTATAGTAAAGATCGAGATCATTGCTACTGGAGAAAATGACGTAATGTGACTAATCAGAAAAACAAAGTACTTGTTGGTGCACATTTACTTTTACTCAACATATAACGTGGGCTACGTGAGATCATGATAATGTGTTTATTTGGCATTGTTGTTTTTTATTTTTAAAATGTTGTATTTTTTTTTTCATTACAAATTACAAATTGGCATTGCTGAATTAAAAAAAGAAAATAAATTATTTTATTTTTTTGTCAAAATTTTAAAATATATTTCTGAAATATTTATTAAAATTACTATGCATTTTTTTTAAAATAGGCTATTTGTTTCTTTTAATTACTTTGTTAATTTTAACATGGGAATAAAAAAAAAAAACGAGGAGACTTTTGAACCCCACTGTAGATATTACATTTTCCCAGCTCATCAAACATGCAGTTTTGAAAAAAAAGGTATATTTACACTAGCAGGCTATATTTCCACGTTTCCCGGGATAAAGCATCTCTCTTGCATGGTTCTTGCCTCGGGTGTGCTCTCACAATAGGTCTTTGATACAGTAGGTGCTTTACAGCCATCGAAAGTGTCATGACATGTCGCCCAACCGCCCTGATTGTGCAAAGATAAAGCTTGTGGTTTGGTTCTGGAATGATTTGTAAAGATCCTGTGCTTTGTTGAGCCAAAATGCTTTCATTGAGCGTTCATCTCTATTGTGTCATTCACTTCCTTGGTGAAAAGGTTGCGGGTTCAAGAATGCAGCGGCTGTCTGCGGGTATCTTCAGAACTTACGATTGCTTAGAGCTCATCCGCATCTGAAAGAAATAATGAAATCATTGGGACGGCACTTATGAAAAGAACAATATTTGAACAAGCTCTGCAGCTGGTTGTGGACATTGTTTCTTTTTCTTTTTTTTGATTCACCCTTTCCTGCCCTTGGATGGAGATGGATGAGGTCTGAGCTGCTCTTAGTTGGTTTAGTTGAAGTCTGGATTTGTTCGCTGTTGTGATTCAGACCTGGTTGTATTGCTTCATCGAGTTATAAATGATGTGCTGACAAAGGCGTCCCTGTCTGCTCTGATCTCACACCATCCTGGAATGTTATCTCCATCCATCTTCACGTCTCTCTGACCTCCTCTTGGGACACGTGAGCGGCTGATAATAGATGCGTTTACAGTGGACAAAGAAATGTTTGTTCAGTGTGTGTGTCAGTGAAGAGGAATGTTAATATTAATAATCGTTATGTTTGCATTCTCAGAATGGAGCTTTAAGCATTGCTCGTAGGTCATCATATCACATAGAACGAGTTTCTTACACAAGCTTCACCTGTCACTGAAACATGTGGAGGTTTCAGAGCCATTGTTCTTTTGTTCCACATATTTTCATTTTGGTAGTGTGATTTTTGACAAGAGTGGTTAAACAACAATGTCAATGACATTTTACAATCTTTGTCTTGTCATAAAAAGCTCTTGACATCCAATCATGATGAGTATCTGCATCTCCCTCTCTTTTATTCCCCACAGCATGTTACTGCACAAACCACATGCTTTGGGAGTTTTTTAGATGTTTATAATGTTTTAACAAACCTGCTTCACTCCTTTTTGTATTAGGATTATTTTAAAAAGATGCATATGCCAAGAAATTCATTGTTTTAATGAGACTTAGTATGTTTTACTCTAGTTTGGTGGTTGCCAATTGTTAATTTTGAACTGCAAGTGTCAGTAAATGAATTGAAAGTAAATGAAAGTAATGCATGCTAATTGGCATTCTTTTGTCATTCATATATTCAAATGTATGTTTTATCAGCATGTGTTTTTCCTGAGAATTGAACCCATGTCATTGGTGTTGGTGGTGCCACGCTCCACCAGTTGAGTTACATGAACTACAAACAATAGTGTTACTTGTAACCCCCTTATTGTAACAAATTAAAATGTTACTTAAATGCACTGTCTACTCTGATCACACATCATTCTGGAATGTTATCTCCATCCATCTTCACATCTCTGGCGCGCCATCCTCCTCTTGGGATACATGAGCGGCTAATAATAGATGCATGCTAGCTGTAACTCATTACTTTAAAAAAAACAAACCATTCATTTATTTGGCAGAAACTTCTGTCCAAACTGACTTAAAGTTGTACGTTTTATCAGCATGTGTTTCCCAGGATTTGAACCCATATCATTGATATTGGTTGTGCCATGCTTTAACAGTGAAGCTATGTAAAACTAAAAAAAGTGTTATTTGTAACCCCCTCCTTGTAACAGATTAATTAAATGCATTGACGTCCCTTTCTACTTTGGTCTCACACCATTCTGAAATGTTTTCTGCATCCATCATCATGTCTCTGGCATTGTAACCTCCACTTTTGCCATGAGTGATTGGTAATAAATGCATGCTAGCTGTAACACATTACCTCAAAAAACACTGTTACATTTATTCATTTGGCAGAAACTATTATCCAAATTGACCTAAATGTGTATGTTTTATCAGCAAGTGTTTTTCCTGGTATTTGAACCCATATCATCGGTGGTAATGGTGCCGAGTTTTACCAGTTAATCTGCTTGAACTAAATAAAACGAGAATATTTTTTATACCTCATCTTGGGACACATGAGCGGCTGTTGATAGACGCATGCTAACTGTAACACATTACTTAAAATCATTCATGTAACATTCATTTATTTGGCAGAAACTATTATCTAAATGGATCTAAATTGCCTTTAAGGTGTGCATTTTATCAGCATGTGTGTTCAGGGATCCGTACCTAGGGTTGGGTATCGTTTGGTTTTTTCGATACCGGTGCCAAATCAATACTTTTAAAACGGTGCCGGTGCCTAAACGGTGCCTGAACCGATACTTGTTATATATATACACAGGTATATGTATATATAAACATACTGTATATGCAACTCATGAAGCTCCAGGAAATCCCCAATATGGACAAAGGCATTGCTATTGCTGTAACTGAGTAAACAGAAGATATAAATGTTTTGAATGATGAAACAAATACATTAAACACTCGACTACAACAATATATAGTTTATCTGTGTTATTCAAGCCATCGCTGGTATTTTCATAATAATTAAGTATATTAATAATCCATTGCTAATCGATGCATTAGTAGCCTATGGAACATATTTTCTGCCTCATTCTGTGACAAGAAGCTACATCAGATCACAAAAGGAAGCATTTAACTGCTGTGGACTAAAAAGGTTATAATGTTCTCTTTTGTTGGACAACAGGTTTAAAAACGTGAATACAAGATCATTTTAGTTCTAGGCATTTTAATTTAAGCTAGGGCTGGGCGGTATATTGAGTTACTATGATATATCGGTATATTCTTTACAAGCTTGATACGAGCGCTGCTGAAAAGATATCTAGGGAGGACACAGACTGAACTGCTGCGGAGAAAGTGCATAATACAATTTGTTCTAAACGTGACAAGCTTTATATGAAGGGCTTTAAAAAAAACAAACTCGTAAGATATACTAGCGTATAGTTTATAGTTTCAGTTTAAAGCGGCTCTGACAGAGACGTGCTGTTTAATGTGTTTGAGACGTGCTGTTTTCCCTAATGCATACTTACATTTCACAGATAATGTGAATTTACATATTCTCCATCTGTAAATGTTAGAAAGCTATGGAAATATTTCCATTTTGCTGTCAGAAGTGCGTGAGCTTTTTCTTTGCTACAAGTAAGTGTATTTGTATGATAGCACTAACTGTAAAGTAATGGGGTAATCAAAATAGCCATTTCTACTCAGTCTGTGCTTTATTTACTGTGTTTCATTTTGTTTAGTAAATTTAACTTCTGCTTTAAAAGCATTATTTTTGTTTTTAGATTGAAATGTTACAATTTTAGAATGTAATGTGATTTTAACCCTTTTTGCACATAATATATGCCTACATGCTTACATTCACTTTATTTGTTTAATCCAAATCCAAAATACCGAGATATATACCATATACAACACATCAGCCAAAAGATACCGAGATATGAATTTTTGCTCATATCGCCCAGCCCTAATTTAAGCATGTTTAGCTTAGCTAGTTAATGGAACGCTACCTGCTGCCGTCAGAGCAAGTGTAATTTCTGCATTCATGCGCTCCTCGGATGCGCTCATTTCCCGAGTTGTGCTTTTAAGTCGGAATGTGAAAACAGCACACTTGCGTTACTACTACAAAGATTTGTATCGTGCATTTTCTCATTCGGGAAATTATTTTTCACGTGCGGTGCCGGTGATGATGCTTCTTACGTTCGTTTCGGAGAAACAAAGGAAAAATATTTTAATCGATCGCTCAGGCATGGCACCGAAATGAGGCCCCGAAATCTCTGTTCTGATTCGGTTCTAGTACATACCAGTTACTTAGGTACCGGTGCCATATTGGTACCGGGTTTCGGTACCCAACCCTATCCGTACCCATGTCTACCAGTCAACTAAATAACTGTAGTGTTACTTGTAACCTCCTTCTGTTGTAACACATTACATAAATGCATTAGCATCCCTTTCTACTGGAATCTCACATCATTCTGTAATGTTTTCTTCATCCATCATCACGTCCTCCTCTTTTGACACGAACGGCTGCTAATTCTAACTGTAACACACTACCTCAAAAACTTTGTTACATTTGTTCAACTTACCTACGTACTCTATTATTAGCATGTGTGTTTTCCAGAAATTGAACCCATGTCTTTGGCCTTGGTGGTGCCACGCTCTACCAGTTGAGTTTCAAAAAGTGTTACTTGTAACTCCTTTATTGCAACCCATTAAAACATAACTTAAATGCATTACACCCAACACTGCTGTAATGTTGTTGTGTAGTTTTAATAGTGTACTGACAGTCTGCCATGTCATGTTTTAAGTTTGCAGGTTTGCGTGTGATCATGACACACTTCATTGTCCTGCAGCTAAGGCCAGATGTGTCTCTCTCTCTGTCTCTCGGGGGCAAAGTACCTCTCCTGCTTCATTTATTTTTCCTTTGCCCTTCATGCTTTCATTTTTCATCCTTTATCTTCAACATCCCTCCCTCGCACCGGAGAGGGACAATGTCTTCTTTTCTCTTTGCACACAGTTCTGTTCTTAAATCAAGCATGCAAGGCCTGGTCTATCCCTGCAAACCCTCCTTCATCAATAATTATGCCCAGACATCTCTCCACACTGGACAACACGCCTTTCCCTCTCATTTCATCTCCATTTCCATCCATCTTTTGGTGATTATCGGGTCCATTGATCTTAAATCCGCATGTTAGTCGCTGGGGTTTTAACGACGGTGAATGTGGGAGTTTGAAACGCTGTCCAGCGGCGCATGTCGTCTCGGCAGCGAATTTGTTCAAATATTTGCTGAATCTTGTTCTGGGTTTGTGGCCAGAAAATGTCTTCCAGATTAGCTCTGTTAAAAGTTGGATGAACTTGTTGACATTTGTTTCAGATAATGTTCCATGAATAGGTTCACATTTAAGTTTAGCAGATGTTTTTTGCGGATGAAGTATTAGGATGGATACAATTTTCTTTCAGTTTTTAAATATTGCTATAATATATATATTTTTTAAAATGCTGAATATTTACATTTACATCGTTCTTTAGGAGAAATACTAGAAAGGGGGGACATAACATCAGGGATGCACAGTTTTTTGGTACTATATTGGTTAATTATCAATATTGAAGCTTTTTTTTTTTCTTAATTTAGCAATATTGGCTGCTATTGGATATTTAATTGTGCATGTTCGTTTTCACTATTTCACTTTGGAATTGATTATCAAAATTTCCTATCTTGCTCTGCATCTAAAATGTCTTTTCTTCTTGCCTGATATCACTAGGAAACCCCTTCAAACATTTGATGTACGTTATAGAGACTCTCCATGATCCAGTTAGTTCTCTATGGATTAAATCGTGTAGTGCCAAAAAATTCTGACAGAATATCCAGTTTTACTTGGAAATGCATCAGATTATGGATGAAAAAAGAGAAACTGTAGACAGATAGAGAGATGAGAAGGCACATAAAGCTGTAAATCACTCATTACTCTGGTCAAATGGCCTACATAGACTGGCAGTCAGTAACATGGTCGGCAGAGATTTTCATTCCATCGGTGTGCGACCCCAATTTTCCCCATTTTCATCTTCGTCATCAGCGCTTTGAAGCTCTTCCAGGGTCTGTGGATGCCAAGCTGACTGTGGGTTGCTCAGCTGTGCCCAGTTATGAGATTACAGTGGTTCAGATGAGCAGAGTTCAGCCAGGACACAGTCAAGTACAGAGAAATAATACAAATACTGCCTGTTGATGTTGTTTGGATACTCAGACAGTAACAATGTGACATTGATGGCTGAATAACTTTAATGTTTGTATTGATACTTAGTCAAATAAGCCTTGTATTTCATTCAATACTGTACTAAATATTTCTCAGTCTTCTCTGGTTGTTCTTTGTAGCATCTTGACAGGAACCCTGACGGTTTCTTGACTTTCACCTTTTTTACTGACAACAAGTTATGGATACTTTAAGATAGTGATCTACATTTGAATGTCTGTTTGTCAAAATGTGACACAAATTGCCTCGTTGTAACTCTGTCCATCCACTTCTACTCTCTTAGGACCCAGGCTACTGGATACAGGTGAATCGGTTAGAACATGGAGACGGAGGCATTTTGGACCTGGATGACGTGCTGTGTGATGTGGCCGACGACAAAGACAGGGTATGTCATAAGTGTGCATTAATATTTACGTTTTTAGTGGAGACACTGATCTCTAATGTGTTCAACCTGAACTTTCATTTCTATTGTGGTGAATGCACCCGAAAACAATGCCAAAACCATTAAGATATTTTATTTCTGAGGTCTTAATTGCATGCACTTTTTGAGTTTATAAACCGTTTGCGCTAGTAGATTTTTGTCTGTAAGCCCGATTTGACTTGACAGATGCGTAACTGGTATTTTGGTGGCTTATTGAATGTCTTGTTCATGTCTGTTTACGTTTTGACATCAAAATCCCCCCAGAACACAAAATCAACAATTAATTTAAATAACGAGAGTGAGTGTTCATGATGGAGGTAGATATAAAGGTATTGCACATTAATTCCAGATCCGTTTAGCCGAGGGAGGGTGAGAGTGTTATACGCCTCGCTGTTGGGCCTCTGTTATAGTGGTTATCACATCTGGATGTGTATCGATTTCATTTCACGAAGCCTGGGAATGGCCAGGAATGTTGAGTCTGCCATTGTAGTTATATTACTAGTGATGCATTGAAATTACAACCACCGAAACTATTTGACCGGAAATTAATTTGAGTTTTGCTGAAATCATTGACCGAAATGATTTCAATCGATCCTCATTTTGACGAACCAAGATCTTTTAGTCTATGCTGTTTTCATTGTGAACAAAACTTCATTAAGCAGTAGCGCGCCTGTTATCCAATAGTCGCAATAGGCTTTGTGCTTTCTTAATTTTGATATGAAACACCGTCTGGGTTCTCAAATTCATTCGATATTATAAATGCATTTTTGATGTTCTTTAATGTGTCACGAAAGAATGCATTTCAAATGCATGAAGTTGTCAGTAAAACAGCTTGTAAACAATACAATGTATACATTTACCCCAGGAAAGCCATTCATTGTCCATTAACTCGGTAGCTAGCAAGAAGAAACAAGCTAATATTTGCACGACGTTACATATTCATTATATTTGTAATTAACCTGTTGTCTTTTATTACAGGCACCATTTAAATGTTTATATTTTAATAACAGATTGTAGTAGAAACATAATTATGTCATTAAAAAGTTGATATAAAAACAGTCTTATGTGCATTTTAGAGGCTTATATGCAACTTGGGTTTTTTGAATGTTGATTATTAAATAAATAAGATTAAATAGAATGATAGTAGTAGATAGATTAAATAGTAAATAGAAACTTTAATTTAGTTTTTGGTGCATCACTAATCATTACCTCTTCCTATACCTTCCCTTTATCTGATGCCAAATTGACAGTGTGAGTCTGTGTGACCAACCTCATTGGTCAGCGTTTGTAATGGTTTTTCAGTATGACTCGCCAGTTTCGGACCACCTCATGCTAAATAAATGTCTTTTTCCTCAAGGAATCATCCAGGAAAAGCATCATGATTCCGTCAGGGCAGTGGAATGTGGGAAGTTTACCTCTGTCGGAGTCATTGCTCTTGTGTGACCCTAACTCTCACTGCCAGTAATGGCTAATCTCATTTCCACTTAAGAGATTCGTCCCTCTGGTGTGTTTATAGCTGCAGTTTGTTCATTAGCGTTGCTGCTAATGCTATCAAGCCCTGATAAATTGTGTTTAGCCAGCGAGCTAATTAGCCGTCCGTTCCTGCTGGGCTCTGGTGACATCTCTCTGGCTAGAGCCGCTTTTGTTCCTGGTGATTTATAATCGTCCTCTCGGCATGACCGCAGTTGTTAATCCATGTTAGCTCAATTAGTAAATGGCACGGTCTGGCTACACTTGCATTGTGTCTGCTCGGTCCAATCCATATTATGAAGCTAATTAGCATTAGCATCATAGCTGTTTGACTTGAGGATATTGTCATTGATACATGAAGGGAAAAAATACAATTACTTTTATACAATGCTGAATACAATGGTATGGTCTGGTCTTAAAGAGTTTAACATGTATTGAATGTATTTTAATAACACCAACAAGAGACAGTGGTGGTGTCAAATGATGATACTATGGATTACCATGTTCATATCTCATGTAATTGACATGGTACATATAGGAGAGTGGACAATGAAATGAATGCAGTGATGCATTAAATTGATCAAAAGTAAAAAAAATTCTAAAA
The DNA here is from genome assembly GCF_012432095.1 of Onychostoma macrolepis. NCBI lineage: Eukaryota > Metazoa > Chordata > Actinopteri > Cypriniformes > Cyprinidae > Onychostoma > Onychostoma macrolepis. Next base: position 25,095,371 of record NC_081178.1, read on the forward strand.
TGTTACAAAAATATTTGGTAACACTTTAGAATAGGGAACACTTTGTTGGGTAGGATTAGGGATGTAGAATAAGGTCATGTAGAATAAGGCATTAATATGTGCTTCATTACTACTAATAAATGGCTAATATTCTAGTAATATGCATGCTAACAAGCAACTATTTAAGAGACCCTAAGAACTATCCATTTACATCCTAAATATCCTAAATTCTACAAAAATATGAAGCAGCATAACTGTTCTCAACAGTGATAATAATCAGAAATGTTTCTTGAGCAGCAAATAAGAATATTAGAATGATTTCTGGAGGATCATGTGACACTGAAGACTGGAGTAATGATGCTGAAAATTCAGCTGCGCATCACAGGAATAAATTACATTTTAACATATATCCATATAGAAAGCAGTTATTTTAAATTGTAATAATATTTGGCAATATTACCATTTTTAGTGTATTTTTCATCCAATAAATGAAGCCTTTGTGAGCATAAGAGGCATTTTCAAAAGTATATACAGTATATATATAGTCATTCATTGTTTTATTATACTCACATCATAAAACAGAGAATTAAAAAAATACATATTTGTGACCCTGGACCACAAAACCAGTCATAAAGGTCAATTTTTTAAAATTGAGATTTATACATCATCTGAAAGCTGAATAAATAACTTTCCGTTGATGTATGGTTTGTTAGGATCGGACAATATTTGGTTGAAAATCTGGAATCTGAGGGTGCAAAAAAATCAAAATATTGAGAAAATCGCCTTTAAATTTGTCTAAATTAAATTCTTAACAATGCATATTACTAATCAAAAATTAAGTTTTTATATATTTACGGTAGGAAATTTACAAAATATATTCATGGAACATGATCTTTAATTAATATACTAATGATTTTTGGCATAAAAGAAAAATCAATAATTTTGAACCATACAGTGTATTTTTGGCTATTGCTACAAATATACTCGTGCTACTTATCACTGCTTTTGTGCTCCAGGGTCACATATGTAATATGTTTTTTTACACATATATATGCATATTTAAAAAAATTGTATATGTATGTTTATTATGTTTGTTTTATTTTATTGTATTTTTTTATTTTACACATGTTCTATGAAAACACAAAATGTTGTTGTGTCCAAAATGACATGACCGCGATGTTTGCAGACAGAAATCAGAATCCGTTGTGCTGTGTTGTTCTTTGTTTGGGTGAATGCTCGGCTGCTGCGCTGCGGTTGTGGAGTCAGGAAAGCGTACAGGTTCGTGTGTCTTGAGAGCTGCTGCTCATCTTGGGAGTGCTGAGCTTTTTATTGCCATGGAAACATCAGGAGTCAGTCAGACGTCTGCATCTGTGGCCCTGCTGTGTGCGATTCCTCCGAGAGCCACGTAACAGCTTCCTCCCTCTTCACACCCTCCACACTTTCATCCGCCCGGCTTTGTTGGCATTTCTTGATTCTGCAGACAACATTTCACTGCCACATGCATCCATTCTTCAATACTGTTAATCTTGCATCATCTCCTTTGTTGTTGTTGTTTTATTTCTTTCTCTCTTTCTCACTGATTTCCTCTCCTGTACCCTTCTAGATTTTTCTATTCACTGCTTTTGGGTCCTCTGAGGTTTCACAGCGTGCCGTGCACTTGCTTTCATGCATTTCTGAAGATTAGATTTGAATATTATTTCTGCTATACACTGTGCATACGGTGTACTTAGATTAAGTAGCTTTATGTTTATGTTGATGTTCTGGCTCGGTGTATGTATTTGGCCTTGTGTGGTTGAGTGAACAATAAGGCTTTTTTATGTTCTCTGTGTTAAAGGTGCTCTTTATTTTTTTTGGCAGTTTTTTTTTTCCAGCCAATATGATTCCATTTCTGGTAATAAGATGCTAAAACAAATACAGAGTAGTGCTCTTAGTTTTTGATTTGAATGTTATACGGCTGCTTTAGGCACTTAGATGCTCAATTGAATTAATCGTTAACCATGTAAAGCCTGATATATTAAATAATATTCTAAAAAAATATTTTATTATTATTATTTTTTAATGGAACAGTTTATTGAACCTTTAGACAAAAAAAAATCATATATAATATATATATATATATATATATATATGGAAGAAAACAGCTTTTTATTCTGTGGTCAAAACTGAGCAAAATTATGAAATTTGGTGCAGATGCTGATATTTATATGGACAAAAAGTAAGATGATATCTGATAGTTTGCAATGTAAATCAATGAGATTGTGGACTACTTGCATAAGATTATATAAATATAATTTGTCTCTCTATATCTCCCAATAATATGCCTTAGTAAGATGATATTCAAATGCTTTATAGTTAAAGCATATATTGCATTATTGAAAGCTTGATGATCATATTTAATATTCACATTATGATGTCTGGATAATCAAGTTGCTTCAGTCTATTAAGCGTTTACCATGAAATTTTATACTAACAATATCAAAGTTATTCTTATGTTTACTTTATACTTGCTAAAACAGTATAAACTCATATCAGCTAGACAACAGAAGGCATGTAGTAGATTGAGTGAAATAGCTTTAACAGCAATTTTGATCATGTTGATCATTTAGCCTAGAGGGCTTAGAAATTGTGTATCAAATATTATACAACAAGCATTACAGGGATAAAACACTGTTAAATGTATCTTTAGAAAATCAAAAAATTAAACGGTTCATTAAAATGTTTTCTTCAGCAATTTTAGTGTTTCTAATTTATTTACTGTAAACAAAAGAGTGAATTTTAATGTCAGCCATTTATGCTTTTTTGGCCGTAACATCAGCTTATTGGTAGTCATTTCTAGTTTAAAGTAAGTTTGACGTCAGAGTTCAGTGCCCTAAGTTGCAGTGCTTGTCTCAGGACGTCGACAGTCTGTCATCTTCATGTGGAAATAGATTTATGCAATCCTCATGGAAGCTGCCTGAGCCCTGAGAGGCTGTTTAGAGCCTGTGAAATATGTGTGCGCTGCTGCTGCTGGCTTTAGGAAGTCTGTGTGTTTATGGACTCGACGGGCTGCCGCTCGCTCATTCATCCTGCAGGGCCTTCAGTTAGTGGCTGGTTCTGGACGGGTGAATGTTTTACCAGGTGTCATCATGTCACCGTAAGCCCCTCCTGACCGTCTGCCCGCATTCCTGCCTGCTCATGCTCTGGCCTTGGATGTCGGATGTGATTTTCCATGATGAATATAGTGTAGTTATTATATAGTGCTGCTGAAAGACCAGCGTTAAGTTCCGGTTTAGTTTATGGCTTGGTTGCATCATAAAACATTCACTAGATTGTTACCAAAAAACAAAACTGTATAAATATATACTGTTTATATATATTTAAAATAAAAGCTGTTATTTTGAACAGTCTATTAAAGAACCCTTAACGAAACGAAACGAAACGAAACAAAATACCATTGAAACCCCCGCCGCCTCCCACACAACATTTTTAACATTGATAATAATCAGAAATGTTTCTCGAGCAGTAAATCAGAATATTAGAATGATTTCTGAAGATCATGTGACACTGAAGACTGGAGCAATGATGCTGAAAATTCAGCTGCGCATCACAGCATTTTAAATTATATTAAACTAGAAAACAAGTATATTAAATTGTAATACTTTTTCACATTTTTTTTTTTCTTAATGCATTTTTGATTAAATAAATACAGCCTTGGTGAGTATTTTTCCCAAAATATATCTTCCTCAAAGTAAATATAATCACTAATGAAACTCTTAAGGAATCAGAAATGTTAAAATGAACTTGAAAAATCATAAATCATGATGCACCAACAAAAATAACAAAAATAACCAATAAGTAAATAAAAAATAAATCAATAAAATAATAAATAAATAAATGCTATGAATTTCTCCTGTATTTATTTGATTCATATTGATAAACTCATATGCATCTTTTTGATCTCTCTCTCTCTTTTTTTTTTATAATTATGTCTGAAATTCTAACTGAAATTACATCATTTTTTGACTAGGAAGTAGTTTGATGTGTGTGTGTGTGTGTTTGCTCATGTGTAGCAGTGCATGCTGTTTGCTGATTATTGATATCCAGTTTTTCTAGTTCTCTAGCTAGTAGCTAGTTTGACTGGTTATGCCTCCATTTTAATGGACCCTCTGTTCTCGTATGTGTGTTCATTTCCTGTAGCCGTCTCTCAACACCGTCTCCTGCTCTTCGCCGTCACACAAGCCGGATCAAATATGTGTCAGGACGTGCTGAAAATTTATACCTGAAACCTTTGAAATGTTCAGCTGAATAATGCATTGTGTTTTTGTTCTTTGAAGAAGCGTCCAAAACACATCTGCACACAATCACAAACACTGAATGCCTAAAGCGTTTTTATTGTTTCATGATTATTCTTTCTGATGCATTTTCATTGTTGAATTTACAGTTTGTCTTTAAGGCCTGAAACAGCCTACGCAAATGCATCGATGCAAAAACTTCTGTCATTGGTGTGATTTTGTGTTCTGTCTGTCATAATTAAAGAAATAGTTCACCCAAAAAACTAAATTTGCTGAAAATGTCCTCGACCTCAGGCCATCCAAGATGTAGTTTGTTTCTTCACCAGATTTTGGAGAAATGTAGCATTCCATCACTTGCTCAGCAATGGATGCTCTGCAGTGAATGGGTGCCGTCAGAATGAGAGTCCAAACAGCTGATAAAAACATCACAATAATCCACAAGCAATTCATCAATTAATGTCTTTTGAAGTGAAAAGGTGCATGTTTTTGCTTGTAAATGGTGCTTGATGTGTGCATATTTCTCTCCTGATTCAGACCAGATGATTTTTCACTGGACGAAGCATTATTATGGACTCATGTTTTAGCTGGAAGCAACTGTGTAAAGTTAAAACGTCTTAATGCTGGATTTGTTTCAGCTTTTGTCTTCTCAAGATGTTAACTGATGGACTGGATTGGTGTGGATTACTTGTGGATTATTGTGATGTTTTTATCAGCTGTTTGGACTCTCATTCTGACGGCACCCATTCACTGCAGAGCATCCATTGCTGAGACACTGATGGAATGCTACATTTCTCCAAATCTGGTGAAGAAACAAACTCATCCTAATCTTGGATGGCGTGAGGGGGTGAGTACATGTCAGCAAATTTTCATTTTTGGGTGATCTGTTCCTTTAAGTATGTTAAATATGCACAACGAGACTGCACACTTGCAGTTGATTGGTCAAGCATTACAATTTGTGTAATGTTTTTTTTTGTAAAGTATGCTGTACTGAAAAATCCATGCTAAGTGTGTATTAGCCGTCTGTCACATGACTTTGTAACTCTGTTCATCTTGAAACAGAAACTTCAGGACTGAAAAGGCTCCTGTCCTTTCTGATGTTCTCCAGCAGGCTGGTTTCTCACTGCTCATCGCGGCTGTAATTGTGTTAAATCAATCAGGCGGCTCTCTGAGCTCAGATGAATGAGAGGTTTAGCAGGGCAGCGCTCTGTGATTTATCAGGAAACCCTCAGCTTGACTTAATGTCATTTAATGGGTCAGAACTGCACTGCACTAATGTAACCTGTGTGGCTGATGGGAACTGTTAGTCTTTTGACCGTCCTGAGATAGACATTTTGGTTCTTTCTAAGAGTGTAACCACCATTTGCAATCCCATATATTTTAAAATAAAGAGTCTAATTTAAATTAGATGAATTCATTTTTTAATAATTAAGTTTAACTTTTTTATATATTCTGTTGTATATTTTTAAATGCATTTACTTTTTTTACTTTTTTTTTTAAATGCCTCTTCTGCTCACCAAGGCTGCATTTATTTGATCAAAAATACAATAAAACAATAATATTGTGAAATATTATTACAATTTAAAATAACTTTTACCAATGTGAATATATAGTAAAATGTAATTTATTTCTGTGACGCGCAGCTGTATTTTCAGCATCATTACTCCAGTCTTCAGCGTCACATGATCTTCAGAAATCATTATAATATGCTGATTTGTTTCTCAAGAAACATATCTGATTATTATCGATGTTGAAAACAGTTGCGCTGCTTCATATTTTTGTGGAAACTGTGATACATTTTGTTTTTGATGAATAGAAAGTTAAAAAACTGCATTTATTTGAAATTTTTACATTATAAATGTTTTTATTGTTACTTTTAATCAATTTAATGCATCATTGCTAAATAAAAGTATTGATTTCTAAAAATAATTATTTGAAGAACCTTAGAGTATCATAGTATAGCATTGCAGTCAGATAGCGTCGCTGCACAATGGTAATAATACTTTTTGTGAGTGAAAGCTTCAACTCTTAAGTGATTTTAAAAATAGCACAAAATGCTTTTTAACATGAAGTATGACCCATAACCCATTCAAGATTAATTTAGATGTCTGGCTTTTAATGAAAATCCAGTATCTGTCAGTTATTTTCTGAGAGGGCTGATTATCAGTCATAATGATTATAATGAGGATAATAATTCCCTGTCATAATTCAGCTCCTCATAACACTGCTGTGTGTGTGTGTGTCTGTCTGTCTCTGTGTCTGTGTGTGTGTGTGTGTAAAGCGTGGCTGTGTGCCAGTCCGGTGTCATAAATTCGCTATGATTTATCACCCGCGATGAGTCACAGTGCTTCAAACATGGGCGTCTGGCCTCGCTTTCCTGAGATCTGTCAGCCAGACGACACACACATGCGCCTTCTGCACTTCTACTTTTTATTAACATTTGAAGGGAAGCGTCACTATTATTAATGTTCATATTTAAGGTTAGTTTTGTATGGAAGCCTATTTCCACCACAGAATAAAACAAAAACAAAAAGGTAATTGCAACTTTATTTAACAATTCTGACTTTTTATAAACTTGCAATTCTTAGAAAACAAGTCAGAATTGCGAGATATAAACTCAGGGTGCATTTTTTTTTGCATTTAAAGTTTAAATCTTGCAGTTTTGAGTTCACATCTCAATTCAGACTTTTTTTCCCCTCAGAATTCTGAGTTTACAAAAAAGTTTTTTTTCTTTCTCGTAATTCTGAGTGAACTTCAAGCTATAACCTTTAATTCTGAGAGTTAAAACGAACAGAGATGTAAACTCAGAATTCTGACTTTTTTTAAATTCTTCTTTCAATTTTACTTCTCGCAATTCTTGCTTTTTCCCCTCAGAATTCTGAGTTTACATGTTTTGTTTTGTTTTCCACCATGGAATAAAAATAAATTAATATATAAACTAAGAATTGCTACATATGCGCTTGAATTGTGAGAAAAAGAAGTCAGAATTGAGATATAAACTCTGAATTTACATTTCACAAATTCATAATTTTTTTGTTTCTGCCATGCAATTAAAAAATAGATAATTGCGACTTTTTATCTCAAAATTCATCTCCAAGTTAACATTTCGCAATACTTACTTTTTTCTTATAATTTTGAGTTTATATCTTACAATTTTGAAGGGGAAAACAATCCAGAATTGTGAGGAAAAGTCACAGTTACCTTTAGACTTCCATAGTTTTCTGTCCAAACCCCTAAGCAATGAACTTGGACTCATACATACATACATACATATATATATTTTTTTTTGCTACAGATATGAATGATAAGCTACTTCCAATCCTGCAGCTTGTTGCAGAGCTGTGCAGTGACGTTCTCATCCACCTGATTTTGGCATGACTTTTTTATAACTTGATGTTGGTCATGCTGTATAATCACCTGTCTTTCGGTCTGGTCTTCCACTCCTGTGTTCTTGGAAGGTAATGAAGCGTTTTATGACAGGGACACAGACACGCTTTATCTGTGGCTGGAGTGGGTGAGACAGTCGTTTGGAGAAATTGGATTTCTCACCCGATTGCTTTGTGAAGTGGCCATTATGTGTTGTCGTGGTGATAAGAGAGAGTGCTGCGTCATGTGACGTGTTTTGTTGAGGATGAATAGAGGCATGATCCAGGCTATAAAACATGTCTCCCTGTATAATAACTATAGATGCCACACACAAACATACATGCATAAGCTCTCATGCTGTGAAAGGGCATCGCTGCTGGATTCATCAGATACATTCAAGGGGAAACTGTGTCGAATGGTTACTTCTCACAAATCTGGAATCTAAGTGAAATGGATCAGATGTGAAGTTTTCCGTCTCCTTTCTGTCTGTGTAGTTGATTCTCTTTACTGTTTTTATCATGTGATGCACTTAGAGTCACGCTTGTGATTTAGAAATGAAAGTGCTGACCTCTAGTGGTTAGAAACCTTCATGAAAATGTGTAATGTACGCACAAAAATCTAAACTAATTTCTGTATGTTTAATATGTTTGATATATAAAAAAATCTAAACTAGTTTCTTTGTTTAATCATTTCTGTATTATGTAAATGACACTGATGTATTAAAACCTATTTAACAATTTATAATATAAATGCACAGCATGAAAATGAAATATTAATTTATATTTATTTTAATCAATGATATGTAATGTTTATATTCAAGAAAAAATAAAAAGTGTAAGTATAAATAAATATGACAATATTAAAATCAATAAAGAATAGTAAATAAACTCATTTTGCATGTTTTTTCCATGCATTGTCATTAGTTATAAAATTGTTGAGATGCAAGTAAAAATAAGATGTAAGTGTAAACAAAGAAAATAGTAATAAATGTTTACAAGTAAATAAATTAATTTTGTATGTTTATTTCATGCGTTGTTATTATAACAATATAATTGCTAATAGTATAATATAATAAAATTACCAATATTTTCTTCATAATCCATATGTTTTTAATCTAAAATTATGGATAAAAAATAAGTAAAATATATGTGAATAAATTTTGGTTTGACTGTGTCACTGATTATGTTTTTACAGTCACTACTGTATGCACGTGTTTGGACGTCCTGGTGACTGGTTAGCGCAGGCGTCACACTTACAGTCCTCCCTCTCAGTGTGCAGAAGCACATGATTTGAGGAGACACTCAGATGCGTGTCAGAAAGGGTTACTGCTGTAACAAGTGAAGTAGTGTATACTTTCCTCAGCAGAGCTCCCAGAGTGCCGCAGGGTCACTGTTACTGTACACATATCATCAGATGCGTGACGAGAGCCTGACCTACAGCAGGAGTCAGCAAATATGTCAGATGTGAAGGGACACTCATGCACACACACACACACACACACACACACACACACACACACACAGTCATAGGCATTCACATGTGTATGAGCATGCAGCACAAATACAGTCTTATTATAAGAGGTTCTGTGTACTGTAACGAAGCGTTTAAAGGGATAGTTCACCCAAAAATGACATTCTGTTATTATTTAAGGCCTGTTCACACCAAGAGCAGGAGCTATAAAGTTAACTCTAATGAGAACTATGTTGACATCCACACCAACACACGATAATGTTTTGTTAAGTGCACGCTGCTGCAGACCTTTACGTACCCTCATGTTGTTCATAACCTGTGCAAACTAAAAAAAAAAACGTTATTTAAAAAAATGTATTTATAAATACATTTTTAAATAAACTTTATTTCCCCCCCCAAACCAAATGACTTTCTTCATACATAGAACACGGAACAAAAAGTTTAGTAGAATGTCAAAGCTGCTTTTTTTCCACACACAATGAAAGTGAATGGGGACTGGAACAGTTAGACTCTGAAAATAGCCTAAGAAGTGCCATAATGTGTTGAAATATAGTGTACAGGTTATATGGACAACATTGTTTTTATTTTTATTTACTTTTTTTTTGTTTTTGGAACTTGAGCACTCCCCATCCTCTTTCATTTAATGGAAAATGGAAGCTTTCACATTATGCTAAACATCACTTTCTTTCAAACCAAATGACTTTCTTCATACAAAGAACATGGATCAAGAAGTTTAGTACAATCTCAAAGCTGCTTTTTTCCACACACAATGAAAGTGGATTAGTGAGTTGTTAGACTCCAAAAACAAAATAAAAAGTGCCATCATTTATCTGTTTCACAAACGTTGCTATTATATGGCTTAAAAAAACTTGAAATATAGTCATATGAACTATTTTCCGGTGCTTTTTTCCATTTTTGGAGCTGAATCACTCCAGTCCCCATCCGCTATCATTATATGGAAAATAAAAGCTTCCATGTTCAAAAAAGCAAAAGTCATACAGATTTGCAAGGACATGAGAGAATACATTATGATGTAATTTTATATTTTATGGTAGAGGATCCCCATTTAATATATGGATAAAGACATTAAGCGGTCACTAGATGGCAGTATGAACTCTAAAATAGCATTGGGGGCTTTGTTCTGAGGTTATTATTGACATGCGTGATCATAGTGTTCTGCCATCTACATTAGATTTCTGATTGGTTGCACAGAGCGAAAGCAAGATCTATCACCATGGCAACAGTGCATCAGATACTGCCAGGTAAATCTGACAGTATCTAAATGGACTGCTAACTGTTGCCTCCATCTAACTGACCAGTGTGTGTGTGTGGGAATGAAAGCTAGGCTATCTAGTCTGTGCTCACGAGAGCAAGAGGAGTCCATTCAGAATAAACACACACACACACACACTCTGAAGACTCAAAGGGGTCGAGTCTTCAGAGGAGAGGCTTGTTCATCTCATTTGTCATTTAGTCAATACAGCGCACTCTCTGATCAATGCGGAGACTGGCGCCTCACAATCAGAGGCGATACATGACCTTACTCTCTTTCTCCCTCCTCCCTCTTTCAACCCCTTTCCTTCGCTCCATGTCTTCCTTTCAAAGCACTTCTCACTTCAGTTTCAAGGCTACTGTGAAGAATATAGAGATACAAGTGAGGACAAAGTGCTAGAAGACAGAAAGAAACAGACAAAGACTGAATGAAATGTGTGTTCAGTCTCACTTTTTAACCTTGAGGGTGTGTTAAGTGTTTTTCTGTTGGTCTGCACTTGTTTGACTTGTTGTTTAACAGAGTCTGGGTGTAGAGCTTTAACATTTCACTCCCATTATGATGATAATCATCGTTTCTGGCCAAACATTAGCGGACACCACCAATGACTGACTAACTATCTATTCAATTTTGGTGAAAACTGTTATCATGGCATATTTTTAATCATTGATACATCTGTGTAGTCTAATTTGCTTAAGATAGTTTGTGTTTCTATCTCATGCTAATTTATGCTATGTTAGAACTAGTTATCCACCATCCAGCATGACTGTTGCAGTGTTTGGCATTATAGTATTATATTATTTATTAATATTTTGAATTATCTTTTATATTTATTTATTATCTGTATTTTAATTATAGTTTAAGTAATCTTCTCATGTGCTTATGTCATTTTTATATATTTTTAAAATATTTTTATTTAGCTTTATTTTATTTTAATTTTAGTTTTAGTAATTTTGGCACTTCAACTTATGTTAGTTAGTAGCATTTTAAATTTTCATTTAAATTTTTCATCCAATATTTATATTTTATTTTATTTCAGCTTTCAAATTAAACTATGTTTTAATAGTTTTAGAGTGTATTCACAACAGGAAAGTCCAATAGTTCACTTGCTTTGGTCCGGACCAAATAGAATGTTTTTTTTTTTTGTTTGTTTGGTCCGGTTCGCTTTCACACTGCCCTTTTTGCAAGTGAACCAGAAATTGTAAACACAACCACAGGTGTGCTAAGGTCATCCGTTCATTGGATAGAAATTCTCAAGCAGGGAAAAACAGGAAGTGCAAAAACAGGCTAATCATGGAGAACTTTCGTAGTGCAATTTTTATTCTTTTACTGATTTGCTGTCATGAGATAAAAACGCAAAATGAAGAAACTTATGAGCATCATATATGAGACAATGTCATACAATGTTGGAATTACGACTTGCCAAAAATAAAATCTATAGATATGAAATACTCAAAGCATATCAAAATGTTAGTTTAAACATTTAACCTAGATAAATGTGCGATAGGCGCATATCCAATCGTTTGAGCGGAGAGTGGAAGCTGAAGCCCGCTTCAGGACATCATACAAATACGCCGTAATTGTTGCTCATAAAGGTAATAATACATCGTTCGGAACTGTAAAGGGTATATTTGTATTTGTGTGCACTCACAATATCAAGAAAACGTGCTTTTCTAAAATAAAGAAAACTAATAGGATGCGCTTCCCGTCAAAAATGAACCGTAACTCAGTGAATGTTTTCCTTACAGACATGATGAATATATCTATAGAAAGCTTTGAATTACTACAAAACAAAATAAATCAAATCCAAAACAAAAATTCTTTCATTATAATCCGTAAAGATGCATTTCTTTCTAAAGAAATGCATTTCCAATGAGGAGATGGCGAGTCAGGATTTTTAACTTCATCTTTGTGACACTGACTCAGAAAACACTAGTTTATTAATAAATAATTCAAATATCTCCTCACTATTTTCCCCAGACACATTCATTGTAACTTTTGCTGGGGCTTTGCGGCAAGCTTTAGCCTATTTAGTGCGCTCATGTCACGTTGCTGTGGGCGCTATGGTCACGAAAACTCATAATTTGCACGCGTTTTTAAGCATTGCGGTTTGAAAACGAGTGATTTAAGCGATTGAAATGCAAACAACAGCACTATATGCGCGAGCTGTGTGTTTTCTGAGCGTGCTTTCTGCAATTGGATCGGATCAAAGCCGGTTCATATTCACACCTTAAACGAACCGTACCAGAGTTCGTTTGGAAGCGGACCAAGACCACCTCTTCAGCTGGGTCTTGGTACGCTTGCTTGGTCCGCTTTTGGTGCGCACCCGCTGCATTCTCAGCTGCCCAAACGAACCGCACCAAGAGGGAAAACGAACTCTAGTACGATTCAACCGAACTAAATGAGGCAGGTGTGAAAGCACACTTAGTAACACTGGACTGATGAAACATGAGGCGGAGCACAGAGAATGATAAAATGAAAGAGTTCATTGAAGATTTTAAGGTTAAAGAAGGTGTGACTAGATTTTTGAAGAGATTTAAAGATCTGTTTTATTGAATGATATGCTTATAATTCACAACATGAGCTTGCTGTCTGTTTTCAAGATAAAAAATAAAATGAATGTGTGATGCAGTAAGTTTCCAGCAACAAGTAATGTCCACACTGAAACCAAAATGCTGCACCATGCAATCCTGACCAGTCGGAGCATATTTGATATTAAATATATGGTAAATAAAGATTATGCAATTCATAGAATTGGTGAATGTTCTTATAACATTGGTACAATGTCTTTAGGACAACATTTGTGGAACATTCTTATGATGTTGGGAGAAAATGTTCTTAGAAAAACATTCTTAGAACATTGTTTTAACACTAGAATGACAAATAACCGGAACGTTTACTGACGTTATGTAAAGGTTATGTAAATGTTATGATGAAGCATTCTTAAACTTTCCATGTTGAAAAAAAAAAAAAAACCTTCTTAAAACAACATTCTTGGAAAGCTGTTATATTAATATTTGATTAACATCAAAATAGTTGGGCGGAAATAATGATGTATAAAGGTTATTTAAATGTTGGAATTGTTAAAATATTCTGATAACATTCTTGAAATGTTAATATTTAATGAACATTCTCATAATGTTTGGATGAAATGTTTGTAGAAAAAAAACAAACAGATATGAATGACTAAGGTTGTGTATTGGTAGTTGTCACGGCTCATTTGAATAAAGTTAAACCTTTCTCAAATTTATGGAGTCACTGGACACACCGTTTAGATTTATATTTAAAGGGAAAGTTCACCTTCAGTTGCTGGTCCCCATTAACTTCCATCATATCCCTTTTAGTACGTTCCTTACTTAAATTTCATTACTTAAATCCCTGATCCAGCACAATACCAGAAGAACCAAACTTTAAAAACAACAAAACATCAGCAAAACTTTGGTTTTCAAGGTTAAAATCTACCGAATTAGCCTCTAAAGTGTCGCAGACATCCAGTTGACGTTTCTCCTGCTGTCAGCTCTTTCCGGCAGGGTTTCTGAACGGTTCATGATGCCAAATCTGCTCACTAGCTCCAGTGTCTTTATCTCTGGGGCATTTGGTGCAATCACTGAATTCTGGTGAAACACACACACACACACACACACACACGTACAGTCAGGCAGAGATGTTTGTCTCAGCTGACAGCTGTCAGCTCTGATAGTGCTCTGGTAATAAAACACTCTGCCAAACAGCCTATTAGCAACGGCTCGTCTGGAAGGAGTGGAAGCCACACACACACACACATGCAGATATGCTCAGATAGGCAGAATGAGGTCAGGCTCTAAGGGTGCTCTAAAACAGAGGTGACAGGCCTAGACCCCCTGCTGGAGTCTCCCAATCGCCCTGAAGTGAGGGAGGGCTTAGAAACAAACACCCACACACACATCCATTCACCCACACACACCAAAGACATGAGCAAATAAATACTTACTAAATAAGATTCATATTGTTTGGACACCTGATTCCCATCTAGAGTTTTTTACTAGAGAAAATGGAGACATTAAATCCATTGCCAAAAACTACCATGACTGTGGGGGTGTTTATCTAATACCCACTCTGTCCTCAAGGGGGCAGTGTTTCTCCAGTTTTGCTATCTTGTTCACAGTAGATGACTGCACATGCATTCAACATGAAATCAAAATTGACCCTGTTTATTTTATTAATGCATATTTCTGGTCTTACTGTGGGCGTTTCGTTTAGGCATGTTGTTCAAATAAATATAACGACTGATCTTCCCATGACGAGGTTCCTTTTGTGTTGATGTCACGTAGGGTGTGTGGGCTATTGGGAAATGTTAATAGCTCCTCAGGCATTGATTTAGTAAACTTGCATTCAGTTCTGCTTGTTGAGTTCTAATAAAATAAACATTTTTAACAAAATAACTAAAAATACTATTATTATATTTATTACTTATCCAGTTATATGACAATCTGTACTACTAATAACCCTCAATTGCAAGGTTACTTCTTGTAGTGTTGTACTTTATGACAGCATTAAAATTAATTATTTAACAATGTTTTATTTTTATTTATTTATTTGACCTGTTTTGAATTCAGACACTCAGTGATTTATATTGCTACCATACTATGTAATTAAGTTAAATTCTGATTTACTGGTTAGAGTTTTTTTTGACAGGTCAGAACTTGATGGTCTCCATAGCTGCCGTCACAACAGTTGCTGTGTGTGTGTGAAATATGCAGAGGAAACAGGATTGTGAGAGCCTTTACCAGGAACAATATCTAACAGCTTTTAATATGGGAATTTTTGACAGTGTATTATTAGATTATAAAGTGGCAATAATTACAGATGTATTAGCCAATATTGTGACCTGTGAATCAATACATAATTGTACAGACAAGTGTTTAAAGGGACCCAAATATTATTATATTTTTGTCAATTTATTTTCTTTAATGTTATTTTGTAGCTATAGGATTTTCTTCTTTGGAACGCAAAAAGTGAGGCTGTTGTTTTTTTACAGTCCATTTTGTCTTGTACTACATTGCAGACTTTCACTGTGGTAAAATCGCTGTAAAGCAGTGTAAAGCACACAACTAAAATACCATTAAAGGTCCTTGTAAGGATGTGTGCGTTGCTGCGATGCGTTCCCGTGTGACACAGTTGAGTGTCAGCTCTGTTTCAGTGCTAATAGAGAGGTTAGCGCCCTAAGCGCTTTCTAAAATGATTTAGCTCTAATATCTCTTACTCAGTTTAGCATTCGTGTTCTGTCGGGGCAGATGTAGGTCACGCTGCCAAATTTAAAAGCTGTCTGTAGACAAGCGAGACGCTGTTTGTGGCTAGAAGCTCACTTTCACCCTCTTTCCGTCGCTGCTTTGCTTCTGTTTGTCCTTTGGACACAAACAAAACTAGCGTGACTGCAGCACTAGACTGTCACTGCCAATTAAAATATATGCAGAATAACATCTTAAATTAGGAACCTGTACACAGTTGTGTTTAATTAAGGCAATGTAGGCCTAGTTGTTATTTTTATTACCTCGGTTTTGTCTTCTCATCACTTAGCATTTTCTTCATTCTCAGTGTTTACTAAGCTAGGACTCCAGAGAGAAGGCTAATTATTGTATGTGTTATACTACTGCAAATGCGAGTACATACCTGTATATGATGTGAAATTTGTAGAATCTCATTGAAAGTTAATGATTTCTTACCACTTTGTGGTCGAAAATTGTTGATTGTGAAGATGAAATCATTAGCTGCTGAGTGTTAGCATTTAGCTTGTGTGGTTGGCTGAATAATTGTGATTAAAGCTAAGGATGGTAACATAGTAAAATACTCTTTTTTTTTTTATACTTTTGTTACCTCAGTTTTGCCTTCTCATCACCTAGCACTTATCTCATCTCATTCACAATGTTTGCTAAGCTAGGACTCCAGACAGAAGGCTATAATACTACTGTAAATGCAAATTGCATTAATGACATTGAAACATGTGATATGAAACAGGCAGAATCTCATTGAAAATGACACATACTTTGTGGTATAAAGTTGTTGATTGTGAAGATGAAACCCTTAGTATCTAAGTATATTTAGCTTTCATGGTTTGCCGGAGAATTTTGATAAAAGCTAAAAATGGTATGATAGTGATATTTTGTTTATCAGACTGTATTATGTCAGTGCCAGTTTTCGCTATCCCCTTAAAGTGATAGTTCATCCAAAACCGCAAGTTGGACCGATCGTTCCAAATCCGCAAGACCTTCATTCATCTTCGCAACACAAATTAAGACATTTTTGATGAAATCCGAGCGCTTTCTGATCCTCCCATAGACAGCAATGCAACTGACTCGTTCAAGGCCCATAAAGGTAGTAAGGACATCAATAAAATAGTCCATGTGACATCAGTGGTTCAACCATAATGTTATGAAGCTACGGGAATACTTTTTGTGCGCAAACAAAACAAAAAGAACAACTTTTTATACTTTTTGAGTCAAAAATACAAAGCACAGCCCATTCACTAACAAATTGTTTTTACATTTGTTCGTGAATCAGATACTGCTTCTCGGTTTATTTAGAAGTCCTCTGAGAAATCTAATCCCGTCCATGTCTGAGATTCATCCCGTAATTGTTTGGTGATCCGATTCTCCGACCGCTCGCTCCACTTTCATCATGGATATAGGCCTTTCTGCCATATCGGACGAAACAATAACATGAAATCAATAAGAAGATGCCGATCACGAAAACTAATAGCAGAGTTAGGTAAGAATCTTGTATTGCAGTTTTCTCGATTGTTAATTTAATATAACTGATTTTAGTTGGCCCATTTTCCCAAACCATTAATTCAGTTCTCAAAACAAAGACACATTTCTCAAAATGTTTAACAATGAGTAAGTTAAACATTAACTGATGACACCAATCGGAATCTCTGCATCCTAACAACGGAGAGAGGAGAGAGCTAAACGAATAATATACATGGGTTTTATACTTAAATATTCAGTATAATTACAGTACAGTACCAGTACATGATGGAAATTTCACTCTTCTATGTGTACAGTAACCTGTAGCACATGTTGTACACCTTCAAACGTGTGACTGTCAAATTTTATTTGTAACCAAATAAACAACTTTATGTGTACTGCATGTTTGCAGAACTGTGAAATGACTGCCTAGAGATATAGTCTTGTGTCAGGAGACCAGGAAACTGCTATAGTACTGTACACTGTAATGAAATTTGACCAAATGTGCAGAGGATGCTGAATTGACTTTTTTATTTTATTTTGTACTGTACTGTATTGTGGTGCATACCAAGTTCATATACAATTCTTTGGTATTTGAACTTTTCTAGTGTTTTTCATCTACTGCAATATTCCTTTACAGTAGTAAAATGAAAATGATCTGTTCCCAAAAGTTCATTGCTGAATTATTTTGTTATTGCTGAATTATAAATTATTAATTTATGTTGTATACTGCAATACTGAATCCTAATAAGAGCTTTTTGTTAAGTGTTATTGATCTCATGAGTGTTCACTGGGCAGGAAAGTCATCTGTGTATTTGAATTGTAAGCATTTAAGAATACCTGTAAGAAACAAAAATAGTTTGGTCAGTTAGATGTTCTAGATGTTTGCTAAAGTGTTGCTAATTGGTTGCTAGGATATTCTGGATGGTTGCTAGGCTCTTGCTATGCAGTTGCTGGGGTGTTGCTAGACTATTGATAGTGTTCTGGGTGATTACAGACATTCCCATCTCTGGTAATAACAGAATGTCTTCTTTAATGATACAAGCTCAGAAACACTTATAACCTCTTGAAGTTTTTTATATTGTGTATTGACTTGGTGCCATGATGGATATTGAAATGTTGTTATTTATGTTTCATTTTAAACAATATAGATGATTACTTAATGGTAATGCAATATTTGTGAACACAGCTGTGCACGTCAGACAATAAATCCCCAAAAACTATGCATGCTTGCTTTGGTGTTGCCACCCCTCAGACCCCATGCCACCCCTTTGCCACCCTAAAAATTATTTTGTAGATCCGCCCCTGTGACACAGAGAGCAGACATTTACCATGTTTAGATAAGAAGCTGTCTTATATTCATTCATATTATCACAGAAATACTGGGATCAAAGTTTATAGTATAGTTTATCTTTCGAAAGTAACTGGCGCTTCAAATAACGTTTTTGTTGATTGCATTATTTCGTCACTAGATGGCGTAAAGTAAATGTTAAAAATGTTTTTTTTTGTCATTGAATCATTCATTCAAGAGATTCCTTCAAAAATGCTGATTCATCCAGTAATGAAACAAGTGAAGTATTTATGGGTGAGACCACTTTTTTATCATTTTAATATTAAAAATTGGTGTATTAAATATATTATATATTAAAATGTTTAATAATTCATTCAAATTAAACACTTTTAAATAGACTGCATCAATTAATATTTTGTCACACATTATTTTGTTTAGTTCAGAATTACACTGATTTTGAATTACACTGAATTACACTCTACACTGAATACTGAATAGTTTTGCACAGAAGGTAAGTGGTTGCAAACTATTTATTTTAGCTACATTTAAAAAAAAAAAAAATGTTCATTTAAATGTGGCTAAAATAAATTGAAAAATAAATTTTCAGTGTATTTGAAAAAAAAGAAGAAAAAAAAAATAAAAATGTGATTCTCAATTCATCCAGAATCGCGCAGCTCTACTTTATTCAACAATTTCTTCTCTTCTGTGTTCAAACCTTCTGTTCAGTGTTCAGTGTTAAGCGTTGTTTTATGTGGCTGCAAAGTACATGTTGCATGACAAGCAAAATTAGCTTGATTGTTACTGCAAATTAAAATATCACGATTAACATCTTAAATTAAGGACCGGCACACAGTTGCTTTTTAATTAATTCAATGTGGTCATTATTTTTACTACCTCAGTTTTTTTCTTTTCATTGCCTAGCACTTGTCTCATCTCATTCTCTCACAATGTTTACTAAGCTAGGCCTACAGAAAAAGTCTGAATACTACTGTAAATACAAATACATGCATTGATGTCACACAATTCACCAAATACCTTTGAAAAATAATGGCATCTTATCACTTTGTGGCACAAAATAGTTAATTGTGAAGATGAAACCATTAGCAGCTAAGTTTTAGCATTTAGCGTTCATGATTTGCTGGTGAATTGTGATAACAGCTAAGAATGGTATCATAGTAATATCATTTTGAGTTTAACGTAGCCAGTTTTCGCAATTCCCATGAAGCGTTTAAGCCTGCTGTGTTCGATATTTAGTGAGCATTATACTTTATGTGGCTACAACATTCTTGCAAATGAAAGATAGCACAAGGTCAGAGTAAAGGGCAATATAACCTAATGTGCTTGATCTGAGCTCTCACCAGATTTCATATTCAGCGCGGGGAGAATGAGAAGCACTCATGCAGAAACGGCACCGGCGCGCGCTCCTGGAGAATTGGCCTGAATCAAGGGCTTATATTGAGTGTGTTTGACTGAGATTGGCTGTATAATGAATCTCTGAACTTATTTGAGCTCCATCTCATTTTCGAGATGGTTCAGTGGTGTGTGACTGCGTTAGCATATGGGTATGTGTGTTTTGCTGCTTGTGTGTGTGTGTGAGTGCTTGAAGAGAAACAACATGACAAGCCCTGCACTTCAGTGCTAATGCTGATCTGTCAGTGTGCTGTTGACAGACCCAAACCAGCCCAGATCCGCCCCCCTCATCCCAAACGTCAAACCCAGACCGCTTCACCCCCTCCTCGGCTCGGGCCGCCGTCCCTCACCCCACTCCATTCGCTTTCCCCAGAGAGATCTGAGTCTTATTAGAGTGGAGAGGAAGAGAGAGCGAGAGAAGCACTTTGTCCTCATACGCCCTCAGAGACGACCCTCCCGCCATGGGCGACGGTAACGGATCTAACTGCTGCTGCCCATCTTCACCCCGCTCGCCATTAAGAGCTTTCTGTGGATCGGTCAGCTCAGCCTCTGCTCTTAGCATGCCTCAACTCCGATAACAACCACACAATGAAAAATGGCCATGATTTTATGAGAGTAAACAGTAAATTATTGCAATGAAATAGTTGATTTTGATTTTGAGTGTGAAATTTATGCATTTAGGTTGCACTCGAGGGAACATGCTCTAATTTACTAATTTCATTTTCACCCATTATAGTTGGTTTATTTTATGTTTGTGCGTTAAGAAATAACTAAAGATAATATTTATTTATTTATGTTTTTCTCTTATTAATAGGCCTACTTTTTATGTTACTGGTAAAAGCTTTATCAGCATCAGGTTTAAATGAATGAAGGGAAAAAGTAAATAAATAAATATATAAGTAAATAAATAAATGTACAAATAAATAAATATTTATATTGAACAGCAAATCAGCATATTAGAGCGATTTCTGAAGGATCATATGACACATCAGTAATTATATTTTAATTATTTAAAATTATATACAGTCAATTAAGTTATTTTAAATTGTATTTTTTTCACAATATTACTGTTTTTACTGTATTTTTGATCAAATAAATGCGGTCTTGGTAGGCATAAGACACTTCTTTCAAAAACTTGAATGGTTATGTATGTGGGTGTGTGTGTATTTTTATTTATTTTTATGTATGTAGAACAACTTTCAAAAACTGATAGTGGTGAAAGTTATTTCCTGCTCCCCTTCACTGTATAATTAATTGTAATAAAATGCTGCTTTACTACTGTAAAAATTAGTGTGAAAAAACAACATCAGGAATTTACTTTAAATTCACACACACACTAGGGGTCAACCGATTATCGGCGCCGATATTAAGCATTTTTATGGTTATTGGTATCGGCCATTTTCAAAACTGATTTGCCGATAAAATAATTTAAAAGCATTTGAAGAAAGTGTTTGTCAGAGCCCTTGTTATTCTTAATTTTGACATTAATTTACATTTTTATACCAGACATACAGTATATATCGGTTCAAAATATCGGTTATTAGTCTGTTCGATTTGTAATAATCGTATCGTCATCAGCCCTGAAAAACACATACCAGTCGACCTCTAACACACACACACACACACACACACACACACAAACACAGTCTGGTTTGTCTCTCAGGATGACGTCTGGGCGAATCAACCTCCATGTCTTAACAGTCTGACTCTCAGGAGCTTCTGGGAAGAGCGTACAATAGCACTTGTCTCTGAGAACTCTGCAGCAATCCAGACACTCTGCTTCTTATGCCTTCAGACACTTCCTGTCTTCCTTCCTTCCTTTAATCTGTTGAGTAAACCCCAGCTGTCAGAGCCGTACTGTGAGTGACTCTTACAGACAGACATTCCCCTCATCAGCAGACCTGCACCCAATCACAATTACACACAAACATCTGAGATTTACACAGAGCTCAGACTCCTTATCACCTATCTCCAAATTATACATTTTGAATTCTTTTGGATTAATTTATTATTCAGACAAGACAACATTTTTACTGGATGAAGTGTTATTGTGGATTACGACCTTGTATTTTAGCTCGATGCAACAATTTTAAGTTAAAAACGTCCTAATGA
This sequence comes from Onychostoma macrolepis, assembly GCF_012432095.1. Classification (NCBI taxonomy): domain Eukaryota; kingdom Metazoa; phylum Chordata; class Actinopteri; order Cypriniformes; family Cyprinidae; genus Onychostoma; species Onychostoma macrolepis. Next base: position 25,117,259 of record NC_081178.1, read on the forward strand.
TTGATTTGTTTAATAAAAACACAGGTTTCCAGGTAACAAATTTAGGTTATAAAAATGTGAGAATGTTGTTTTGAAATGTTTCTAAAATGTTTTCTTGTCATGCTTTCAATTTTATATTTACCAAAAAATAACATTATTTGAACAGTTATTTTTGAATATTCTAAGCATGTTAAAATGTAAATCTTGTCTTGATTATGATGTTATTTAAAGGCCGCAAAAAACATTTTTTTAGAATGTTCAACAAGTGCAAATAACATTGTAACTATGTTCTGAGAATGTCTTAAGAACATTGTCTCTCAGCGTTATGAGAATGTATATCAAACATTCCATAAACATTACTTTAAGAACGTTTTGTTCTAACTTTTAAAAAAACATTAGTGAAAGTTGTGAGAACGTTCCCCGTTGCTTGTGCTTTGGCAAGCTTTTTTGAACCCCAGAAACAAACTCCAACTGAACTTTTTTGTTAGAAGTCACATTACACCAGTTCGTTCTTTGATTCACAGCCTGTAGTTTTTTGTCAAGTGACGCAGCAAGACTTTGAAGAGAATCTTGCTGAGCAAGAAAGCTTCATGGCTACTCGTGTAACTTAGCCTCTCTACAGGACTCTGCTGAGGAAGTGCACACAGTCGCTGCTTGTGCAGTTCGCTCACGGCAGTGCTAAAGCCTGAGATGAAAACTGATCTGATTGCATGTCAAAGCATGGCTGGGGCTCCGAACGCGGCTCCCGGGCTCCGGCGCACGGCGCACAGCTGCTCACCTCCCTCTGATCATCTGAGGCACGCTCCCTATGCTCTTCTCTCCTGCTCTTCATTTCGCTCAGCTTTCTTTTTACTAGGGGAGAGGTGCAGGAAAAAAGCAGCGGAGAGGAGAAAAAGAGAGCAGGGAGTGGATCTACCAATGACATTTGAAGTGAGAGACAGAAGGGTATAAAGAAGCGGAGCAGAGAGGCAGTGTTGAGGACGGGGCCTCGGCTTCTCTCTAATCTGGTATTGATCTCCAGTCAGGGAATGAATTGTGCCTCTCTCCTGCAAGGCCTCAGAAGTCTCAGCTATTGATCTGGGCTGTCAGAGAGCTCTGGAGGAACTCTAGCATGCAAAGCTGTCCCTCAGCTCGTCCATGAGCGCAACACTCGCTCTTTACCATACCTTTGTGTTTAAACTGTTGCTTGGAAACTGCTTATGGACGGTGTGTTGCTTATGCAGTTAGAGTGTTGCATATGTTTTATCTGTTTCATTACAAACAAACCACCTTCTAATCAAAGATCTTAAAGGTAAAGCATTTAGCTTATATTAATATATTAATGGTTATGCTTTCAATATGTTCCTTGTAGGCTTTCCATTAAACATTGATATGTAAATAAATTATATATATATATATATATATATATATAGAGAGAGAGAGAGAGAGAGAGAGAACATTAAACTGATATAAAGTGACTGTAAAGGCATTCATGAAATTATAAGGATTTCTGTAAATAAAACAAAACTTTTTTTAGTACTTTAAAAACTGAAAAAAATCTTATGTGTTATGTGTGTTATGATTTCTGGAAAAATATGAAGCAGCACAACTGTTTTTAATATTGATAATAAAAGCAAATCAGCATGTTAGAATGATTTCTGAAGGATCATGTGACACTGAAGACTGGAGTAATGATGCTGAATTTTTTAAAAATTATTAATTTATTTTTTGAGGTTGCTAAGAAATCTAAAATGTCTTTAAACGTTTACACTGACAAATTCACTGCAAAATTCTAATTCATTTAATCTAAACTAAAATAACAAATACCATTTTTTCCTGGAGTTTCCAGAAAAAAATAAACAAACAAACAAAAACAACATATAGACATATACTGTATATCTTAAAAAGCTGTATGTTTGAGAAATCTTGACTTGTTCTGCTCCTGTTGGAAACACACAGATCTATTTTTAATTCCAGACGTGTTTGAGAGAGTGAAGCATGCAGGCGGGTTGGTGTGGTGTGGTGTGCTGTCATGCTAAGATCCGCACCAAAGTCCTGGCGACTGGCAGCGCGAGGCTGGAGGAGAGACGGCTGCGTCTGACAGCGGCTGCGCTGTGCAACAGAGTCTCTCAGAGTTTGACGTTTGCCTCTGTATGCAGAAAGCGTCTGCGCTGGGCTGTCATGTTTACCTGTAGCTGGGAGGAGACTGAATGTGCTGCTTATGGAGACTGTTTCTGATCATTGGAAGAGCGTCTCTGCATAGAAAACAGCCTGACTTATTTATTTTTTTCATGGTTCTTTTTTTTGGAGTAGAGATGGGTCATGTTGGCCAGCTAATCCATGATCATGGAGAAGCTGGAAATATTAAAAGTTGTTTTTCAGGCCTGGAAAAAAATTTGGTAATTTATAAAATATAAGATACATTTTTTTGTCTACACCGAAATGTTGGCCTTTGGTAGAGTAGCATTGCTTGCCTGGTTTGCCAGGATTTTATTTATTATTTTATTTTATTTTTTATTTTATTTAAATTATTTTTTATTTATTTTATTTTATTAGAGTGAATCATTTACATGATGGACTGAAGTATTCATGTCACTTAATGTGCATTGACCCTTTTAAAATAAAGAATAAAGAATGAATTAAACTGGTTCGCAATTCAGTCCGAATGATTCATTAGCAGATCGGTCTGAATATTAATAATTTCTGAAAATCCTTATTTATTAATCATAGATGGCAGGAAAGGTCACATAAAAGTAATTGAAATTCATTGGTCAAAAAGTGTGGGACAGTTGGAAAACAAAATCACTGTTTTTTAAAAGAGGCTCTGTTCAAATATTTATGAACAGACAGAGACTAGATTGGAGTGTTGTATGGAAATGGTGTTCAAATGTAATGAACACATTTTGCTTTCAGTCCTCGAGCCCCTGAGGCCTTATGCTAGCCATTACAGCTCTTGTTCTTGTTCTCTGGAGAGATTTTTCTGAAGTCTCCAAGAGCAGTGCAACAACCACTTTCCAACTTTGGCAGAATCGCTTGTGGTGTATTTGGCCCCATTTACACCTGATCTCTGGTGGTCTAAACACTATATATACAGTATATACAATTGAGAGAAACAGTGCTTCACTTTTTCAGGATTTTACTGCTTTATCGAGGCTGTTTTGATCATTGGAAGATAATCTCTGCATCGAAAATACCCTGACTGATGTATTATTAGTAGTTTTTTAATGGTGGTGGACTAATGCATAGGCATATGGAAATAAAAATGCTAAAAATTGGGGTTTCCAGGCCTGGAAAAGTCATGGTTATTCATGAACTATTCATTCATTCATTCAATGTTTGTGCTTTTTAAAACATGTATGCACTGATATATGTAGTCATGAAATCAGAAGACCTTCCCCTTCATATATTATGTATTGTATTCTTCTGAAGCCGCATGATAGTATGAACTGCTTTTGCATGCTTTTATAAACCTCTAAAGCATCAATCTCCATGCATGGAAAGGAGAGACCAGCACATTCTTAAAAATGTCTCTTTTGTGTTTTACGTAGGAATGACGGTCATGCAAATTTAAAACAACACAAGGGTTTGTAAATGGCGACGGTGAACTATCCGTTTAATCGTAGGTGTAAACAGGCCCTTTGAGAGTCAACAAGCAACAAAGACCTTGATTCTTCTCAGCATTGTTATAAACCTTAACGGTAACAGTTTTCAACAGCATAACCTTCATTAAAGCTTAATCACTTCACCCCTACGCTTTCATTGAACGCGTCTTTCGGCAAACTCATCCATGGCGCTCTTTGATAAAGAACCCGGCGCGTTCCGACACACCCTCCATCTGATTCATTAGAGCAAATTCTGCAGTAATTATCAGCTCACCCACGCTCATTAAATCAAGCGTATTACGGAGCTCAGCGCATCGGCGGATCCCACACGTGAAGCTCTTATCCTCGCCGCCGTACACACGCAGCTGTCGCTCCACTATTGTTCTGTGTGCGGTGACTTAATTACTCACACACGCACACGCACACACACAGAACAAACACTCGCTGTACATGTCGCAATCAGGCAGTGAAAGCGCCGGCGTGTTGTTGTGTCTTTGGACCCCTGGGGGGAGTCATTTTTAAATGAACTCATTTGGAGTCAAACCCGCAGTGGATATTATAAACAATGCAATCACGTAACGCGGTGTTGCGTGTGTGTCCGCCCCTCTCTGTTTCCTCTTCCTGGTTATATAATGTACGCGTCTCATACGCCTCCGGGAAGTCTTGGAGCTGTATGTTGTTGTATAGCGGCTCCTTAAGTCCCTGTGTGAGCGTGGAAACGTGTTTCTGGGCTCGGACGCTTGTCGACTGTGTGATGCAACTGTGACCAACACTGGTGCAACAGTCCCTCTGTGTTTTCTCTGGGACTTCACAGTGTACCAACAACAATATTTGTGTGTTTACAGTACATAAGCATAGCATTATGGAGATGTGTCAGTTAACGCATGAGAGGTTGTGCATAAGAGTGATTTTACCGTGGGAAAAACGGTAAGACATGATTATTAAGGTCCTTGCACACTGAGTCCAAAATTTTCGTATGCGTTTTTTTTTTCTTCTTTTTTTTCATATTCGTCATTGTTTCCTATCAAAATGCTTGCTACGGATGCGAAAACGCAGAAAATTGAACCTGATCCGAATTTGTTTTTATGACGGACGAAGGTTTCGGAGGCAGTGTGTAAACGTGATTGATACAACATGAGGTCGTATTTATTTTTTAATGTGCGAAAATTTCTGACGAGAATTTCATACTCAGTGTGCAAAGACCTTTAGTGGCAAAATTGTTGATTGTGGTAGAAATGCATCTACAACTGAAGGAGTAATAACAATTTTTTCTTTTTCATTTTTCTTTTCTTGTAAGAAATTACAGAATTTATTACAGAGTATTTATACTTTTTGGCATAATTTGAATAAGTTAAAGCAGATTATAGATTGAAAACACAAAATTGTTGATTGTGGAGGACTAAAGGATTAATAAAAATAAATGTAATAAAAATAAATAAAATAAAATAATTTTTACACAATAAATATTAAAATGGTTAATATTTCACTCCTTTATATATATATATATATATATATATATATATATATATATATATATATACATATATATATATATAAATCCTATAATATCATATATATATATATATAGTATATATATATACAGTAGTGAAATATATTATGGATAATTAAATTATGGATTAATAGAATATGAGTTTTAAATATTATTTAAAATCTGGATCTGAGATAAATAAAAATTATATATATATATATTTTTTTTTTTTATTTTGAGTGGGGTACTGCTTTAATTAAATGGTAGCAACAGAGGTATGATAAAATGCACCAACATTTAATAAATAGTTCATTTTTAACCCTCTGAGGTCAGCAAATGCGCTGGCTCGTTCAGTTGCATGTTTTTCTTGATAACAGCAAAAAGAACTTAAAATATGTTTTTTTTTGTTGTACAAATAAGAGTGAGATATCATTTGAAACTCTACTTTTATTTGCATACATTTACAATAACAACAAAATGTTGTGGTTTTGTTACGATTAGTATTAACAACACTTCCAACAAGTAATATAGTTTACTATCCTAACAACAGTGTAAATGTTTGCCGATCAGCGTAGCAGCTCATTATATGCTGTCACAAGTGTGTGTGTTGCTATTTTACAGCTTAACAGCTTACAGCTTTGCTATTTTATGGCTCATTCAGTCAAATTTTAGAGCTGGAAGTTTATCCATAAAGTTAGGCATCTGAATGTATTTGCCTGTGCGGGTTTGGCATGTTTTCTCGACCTAGACGTTAGTGTCACATTGACTCGTACCTGCTGTCTGCCGTGGATCTCCTCACAGGCCTCCGACTGATGTGTGTTGATGTAGGCCAGAGCTCCTCTGGTCTTCCTGTTGAGTTTGGTGGTGTATGACCTCTGCGATGTCCCCTCTGTCCCCACAGTGACGAACGGGCCCTTGACCCGAGCACTGATCTCATCGTGACCCTGCAGTTGAGAGATGATCCTGAACGGTGTGAACCTCCACATCTGCCCAGTAACCTGCTGCTAGAACAGCTAGCCTCGTCCTTGCCTCTTATTTCTATATGCATTTGCTGACAAATCTGCCAGCTGGCAGGATTTGTCAAAATCTCTTGAACTCTTATTTTCAGTCCTGTGTGTGTGTGTGTGTATATATATATATATATATATATATATATATATATATATATATATATATATATATATTGGTAAAATGAAATTACATTAAGAATAAATTAAATATTATTACGTTAATATTAAATACATTACATACATAATACATTTAGGGCTGGGCGATATGGCCAAAAAAAAAAAATCACGATAATTTTTTTCATATCAGTCAATATCGATAATTATCATGATAAGTGTCAAATTTGTATTTCTTTCAAGTTTAAAGCCAGTTTTTTTGCTCCAAAGTGAAAGTTGTAGAAACCAGACCATTCATCTTCCTTAACAAAATAAATATCTTAATAGAAAAATCTATTTCTTAATTTCTGCATATTGTTTCAAATCAAGAAACAGGTTTGTGTTGCCTGATAATATTAATAATAATATTACTTTTTTGTCTCTTAGAAATGCACATTTGATAGTAGTAGTAGCTTGAGTTGGGATGCAGATGTAAATTTTTCATTATCAAAATCAGTAACATCTGTAAAAATTATAGCAACCTAATTTTTATATGGTAATCATTGGTTTTCCTTAGTAGCATACATTTAAATCATGATAAACACAGTTGAAACCACACAAATAGCACACCTCAATACCATGGTAAAAATAAAACTATATGGTTTTTAGATATTTGTATGAAAAACAGTAGTCTAAAAACATAGTATAGGCTAAATGCACACAAAAAATAATCTTAATATTAATGAAATATTTATTAATAATATAATAAAATCGATACAAATACCCACATTTCTGCCACAATACCACGGTGCAGTTAGTGTTACAGTAAATCCATGGAAAATGATGGCGATTTGTAGATCGAAAAGCCTTTTGACTGTATCGTTGCACACAGTTCTACTGTTAGTCAGCGCTGTTTCATCTGGCTGTAAACTCGTTTAAATCAATGAGCCATTTGTGTTTTTTGCTGAATTCAACGCTTCACACTGTCTCTCTCAGCGCTGCTTCAAATTACTAGCGCTCTTTCGTTCCGCTTTTGACACATAAACATGATATCGAACATTTATCGAACTCTTCACATTGTTTTATCGAGGAAAATTATATCGCGATAATTATGGTTATCGATTTATCGCCCAGACCTAAATACATTAATGTAAATTTTATATATTACATTTAAAAAATATATAGTAATGTATATATGAATGTACATATTTTGTATTATATGAACATTTTTACATACACGCACACACACACACACACACATATATATATAGTATATATATTCTTCTTAAATGACTTGCAGCCCATATTTGGTGTGTATGTGCTAACATACTAAAAGCGTGTTATCTGTATTTTTAACAAATGTTGCAGCAGTCAAGAAAACATAACTGTCTCGCTTTACTGAGTTTCTCTTAGTTCTTTACTAAAGAATGAACCTGGTTTGCTTGCTTGTGCTGTTGTTTGCCTGCCGAACATGGCTGTTGTTACTTTTTGAACCCTTGAGTATTTCTCCCGCATGGTTTTACTCGGCTTGTCACGACGCACGCCAGATTGTTTGGATCACATAGAAGCCAGGAGCTCGGCGGTGTTTTGCACTTGTCACCTGAACTTTAATTAGTTTGGTCTGTTTGTGTTTCAGAAGGGACCGAAGACTGCTGTGCGGTCCCCTCGTTGTGTTGATTCGCAGCCGAGCGATGGTTTGTGTGTGTGTGTGTTCACTTTACCTTGCCATTGATTTGAATATCAAAGTCCTTACGCGCTCGTTGGCACTTCTTGGCTTGTTGGCGGCGTGGAAGCGACGGTAGGCGTGACAGGTGGAAAGTGCATAGGAGTGTGCGTGTGTGTGTGTGTGAGAGAAAGATGCAAACTCATTGCCGCACTGAGTGCATCTTAAATCACATCACACTGACATTAAACTCAGGCAGGTGGAAGTGTTGTATATTTACCGCCGTGTTCACATTCCCAGTTTGCTCAAGCAGAAAGAGACAAATGAAATATGTGTCGTCTTTCTTTTTGTTTTTGCACCTCTTCAGCTTTTACGGCCAAATCAATAGGTCATATCTGGCTTTCTATTAAAGGTGCAGTAGGAGATCTTGGAAAATGCTAACTTTAGCCTGATAGCACTGAAAGCGAATGTCCCACCCTCCCTGCAATTGTCGTCTAAAGCCACGCCCCCTGCACGCATATACGCTCACAGACCAGAATACCAGAGACAACATTACTACAATAGGCTACATCAGCGGTTCCCAATCTCAGTCCTCGCGCATCTTATCACGTGCGGCGTCTGTTTTATTTGACCGTAAGTGTCCCGCGAAGTGGACATCACCGGATATTCCGCCATGATTCCAGTTCGAAGTGAGCGTATACGTTCCATACAAAGGGCGAGATGTAAATTTAAATAGTATTTATTTACAGAGGTATATTATGTCACACTTCACACTTCTCTAGTAAGTTTCGTCTGTGTGTGAAGACGCTGTGCAGCGCAAATCCGTGAATGAATGTTCCGAAGTGAAGTAAACTTCAATGGATTTCCCTGCTCAGGGAGTAGAGAGCAATGAACACTGTATAGGGATCATATCAATGGGAACATTGTTCATTAGGGGTGGCACGGTACACAGATGTCACGGTTCGGTACGCACCTCGGTTCGGGGGTCACGGTTCGATACGAGTCCGGTACAACGGCGGGGGGGGGGGGATCTACTATGCTCAGTTTCTTTTCATTTATTTTGAACAGACAGTAGTGCAAATTACAATTTTTTCCATCTAGATGTGAAAATACTAAATATTATTACAAGTTATATATATAAAATCTGTTTTGTTTTCATTGTGAGTGTACATAAATAAAAGCAGACCTTTATACAGTGATTATTAATAAAACAATAAGTGTTTAAAGTTGATTCTGCTGGTGTAAGGAAACAGTTGAAGTGATCGCGCCGGAGTGCGCGCACACACACACACACACACACATCAGTTCCAGCATTGATAACTTGACAGCACAGTTGGTACTTTATCAAAATAAAATACAGTGAGCCAAACACCAGCGCGCGCAAATTCAGAATCAGCACATGGTCACTGTCTGGGGGCTTTGTTTTCAAGTGCGCAACTCATGGCATTCGCTGTTATTCTGCTGGTGGTTATCAAACAGCATTGCATTACTGCGGGCGCCCCCTTCTGGATTGGGGGTGAATTGCCTGTATTCGTCGTAAGACCTCATGCACCGAACCGAGATGCCCGTACCGTGACGGTTCGGGACGAATAAATGTACCGTGCCACCCCTACAGTTCATGCATGTAACTCTCTTCTAACGAGCTGGTTATCTGAATCAGGTGTGTTAACTAAGCGAGACATGCAAAACACGCAGAGCGGGGGGGCACGAGAACTGGAATTGGGAACCGCTGGGCTACATCATGTGTCATTCACCTGTGAGAAAACTTTATAGTACAGTTAGTAAAAGTACTACAATACCAGGAAGTAAGATCGGGTTGTTGATGTTTGTCTGCCATTCTCACTCTGTCTGCAATAGTGTGCGTGAACGCGCTGATGACGGAACCTGTCTACACAAACAGGGTGCACAGAGGTATGCAAATACATACGTTGACAGGCAGGTAGGAAAGTCAATAAAAAACATTCAGACCGAGTGTTTTGATTGGACGAACATTTCTTGGTCCTACGCCTTCCACAGAATATATAAATACAGATAAATACATTTAGACCACTTAACTTAATGATTGCTATCAGGATGAATAGACTTTCAACCAGAATAACAAAAAATGTTTCTGAAGACAATCACCTATTGCACCTTTAACTATAGCTGCTTGAGGGCTTTTACAAAACAAACTCCCTCCAAAATGTTTAAACTCTAGTTTTAATAAATGTCATTTTTGTCTTTTTTATCAATGTATTTCTGAAGTGCTATTTTTTTGAACCAACAAATGTCATTTACGCCCCATTACCAATTATACATTATGTTTAATAACATTCTGTGGTTGAGAGAACAGTGCATGAACAACAGTTAAGAGATTAATAGTGGTAACATTTTTGATTATGGTGGAGATACAGTAATAATAATAATAATAATAATAATAATAATATATAAAATATTATAAAATAAATAATAATAATTATTATATATATTTATACATACAAGGACATTTGAAAATAAGTGCTGAAGTCATGGTAAAAAAAAAAAAAAAAAGTTTTAATCAGACCATATAATAAGAAATAAAGAAATATTTACACATTAATATTTACATTGGTTGTAGTGCAGATACAGCCACAACCAAATTTTTTAATGAAAAATTACAATTTTTTGCACAGTAAAATTTAAAATTGCATATTTGACGCATTTTAAATTGTGAGATGAAAATTTTTATAATAGCTTTTCATATTTCAGTAGTCAAAGTCTGGGTGAAGGGTGAAATGCATAAAGGGCAGTTGAAAATAAGTGATGAAATCATGGTAAAAAAAGAAAATAAAACATAAAAATGGGACATAAAAGTGGCTGTGTTTGAAGAGACACCCATCTGCGTAACGTGTGCATTGTGCATATCCATTTTTGCTATTGTAGTACATATGTTTAAAACAGTAGTGGGTCCCATTTCAAACGCCCAGCCCGACTGAGGTAATCACTCCCAGTGAAACGCTCTCTCACAGGATAACGGCAGGACCTCAAATGTGCCATTTCCTCTCCTCCGTCAACAGGCTCTGAATGGCATCATTACGCTGCTGATTTCAAAAACAAAAGATAAAGATTGAGGCGGCACCATGCACATCACACATGCACGAACGCATGCCTAAATAAAGTGGTTTTGTATTGCTCAGTCGGGCGCTACCTATCACGCTGTTAGGCATAATGGTTCTGTTATAAGAGGTGTCGTCCATAAGCAACCTCACGGGTGGTATCTCCAGGGTAACCAAAACTCAGGAGAGCATCCTGATTGCGTGTTCTGCTGATAAGATGGGGCAGAAACCTAGAGGAGCATTTGAGGGACAACACGTATACCAGCGATCCGACCGAACAAGCATACAGTACACCAGTGATCCGACTCTTCTGCAGAGACCAGCTTAGATCAGGTTTATGCTGCCTAGTGCTGGTCTAGTTGGGCCATGACCACCTTAGACATTTAGGAGACATGTTCCCCATTATTTAGATCAGATGTGCCCAAATTTTTCATTATGAAGGTCCAAAAATCAAACTTGATTGACGGCTGAGGGCCAAGAGTAGGCCTATATGTTGCATTCAAATATCAAATTATCAAATATCAAATTAACTTCCAGTATATTCTCTACATTTCAGAGCACAAAAAGTGCTAAAACAAAAAGATGGATTAAAAATGCAGATATGCTCCAATGGCAAGATATTTATGGAATGATATGGGCCCTTGTTTGGACATTGGCTCATCGTTCGTTGGTTTTTCAATCGCTAAATTGCTAAAAAGTCTAGGCTAGTTTAGAAAAATATCCCATCAGCAGTTGATCTTGGGGCATTCGCTGTATTTTATTTGTTTGGACTCGTGAACCGCATTAGAAAGACCTTCTCTCTCAGTGTTATCAAATAATATTTTGTTTAAGTTCTGGTTATCAACATTGAAGAATGTACTGACTCTGATTCTCAAAATTCAAAACTCTGTTGTCATCTACTAAGATTTTCTAAACTCACAAAATAGCCTTATATGAGGAGATAGGACACCTGTGAAGTTGTGTTTGTATGTATATCAAGTCCATGTTTGAGAATGTAATTCAGTATACGAACAGAAGGGGGCACTGTGGTATTTCAGTTGAACTGTGTTCGACAGAGGTTTCCTTTTTTTAATGCTTCTGTGATCAAACACTCCCCAAACAAAAACTGACTACCACTCAAACTCAGCATCTGTGTATGTTTTTTTCCCCATGTTGCAAAGGTTCATTTGTGTTGAAGATAAAGCAATTTATACATTTGTGTGTGAATGCACATGTGCTCATAAGCTAAAACAATCTTTACTTGCAACTAAACAGTTTTCATTGCTAACATGTGCACGCCTTTGACTTGTTTAATGGTAGCATACATCTGGATCCAATGCACATAATCACCTTACGCGGAAGACTACAGACTTCACCAAACCTCTAACACACACACACCACACATTCCTTTTCAGAGAACATAATCCTTGATACTCTCACATGCAGACCTCTTTGATCTATCTTTAATCATCCACGGACTCCCCCTACGGATAAATGTGATGGACAGACACGCATTATTTTTTAGAAGATCATATTTTCTGGGGCATGACTCCGATTCTCCAGCCATTAAGAATGCGTACGTGTTTCCAACCATAGCTTTGAACTCCTACGCCGAGCGGCCCATCCTTTTGGCCCAGTGTCTCCTACAGAGAACAGAAGTGCTTTGAGGAGCTTCAGTTCAACTTGGAAAGTTCAAGTTTGACTATTGGACATAGTACTTGGACTTTGCGTTCATTGATGGCCTACGGTCAGACCACTTTTCCCAAACGCAAGGCCTTGCGCAATATCACGTTCCTGTGCCTTTGTGGATGGGTTGGGGGATAAAGAAAGTGAGAAAGGGAGAGAGACAATGTGAGTCTTTCAATCCCATCACCTAATTCTCATTTAACAAATCATTCGGCAGATGCATGATCCATGAAATGGCTACAAACCAAAAGGATTTTCTCTTGTCTCTCATTCTCTTTTTTTCCATTCGGCTAAATCTCTCCTTTTTAGTAGTCTTCGGAGTACAAGCTGTTTTCTGATTCATTTTCATTCGTTCTGTAATCCCTTTTCTGAAACATCACACGCTAGGGGGTCAGAATCCATACTGATGTCATTAATCCCAGCAGGATTCTGGCATGCGTGCGTATTTGGAAGAGTGTGCGCTGGCCTCGATGGATGGAAAACTCCAAGGTAGCCATTGTCTGTTTTTGACTAATTGATCGACCAGTCTCGGCGGATTGTCCTTCTGCAGATTTGGAGAGTATCCCTTGCTTTTATTGACTCTCTGTTGGGTCGCCGAGGAAATACAAATCACTTTTATCAGGCCTCCAGATGGTTTTTCCATTAACGGACATCCCAATGCATCCGTCCCGTTGTTAAAGTGTCTCGGCCTGAATGCGTTCAGGTAACTTCTTCTCTACATCCCCGCAGAACTTTCCAGAGTCTGAAAGCTTCTTTTCTGTCTTTACCCTAATCTTTGCTTCACGTTGCCTTCAAGTTACTAAATTGCGGCCTGTGAAGTTTGGATATGGATCAAAGGCTTTCCGGCCTAGTCGTGAATGGCTCAGGGTTTTAATGCGTACCCATCTCCGTTCAGCTGCCTCCTTCTATGTGAATCCACCATTGTATCTCCTGACTTTGATGCCTCTTTCAGGGATTGCATCTTACTGTACCGCCAGCAGGAGCTGAATCAAGCTAATCGTGCACTAAGCGTTAGTAAACTTTCTAGATCGACAAGCTTCGGTTTAAGACGTTGAACTAGAGAGGAAGGATTTCTATGTGGTTAAATCTTCGCAATCCTAACGTAATGACACAGCTCGGCTCGATGAGTCAACTAAGAAATGCTAAATCCACGCTTCCTAAAAATATCAAAGGGTTGACGTCAAACGTATTGATATTAACATGCTCTTGGGCAATAATTCCACTTTTATTCTTGGCTGGCTTTCAGTATTAAGACATCGTTTGTCCAAACGTGTGATGGCCAAGAGAGAGGTGTGAAGTCATTAAACTTAACAACTCTTTTTAATGGACTTTTATAGTGGACCCATTTCAGAGCGAATGACAACAACTGATCTACGAACGAAAGGCCACCGGATTCATGCAACTGTGAGGCAATGCCTGTAACGTAATGCAATAAACTTCCCGTTCCTCTCTAGATAGAAGACTGGTCTATGTACTGTCGATCCACAGTCCATAACCTTCCTGCACGGTGCCCTGACATCCTGCGATGCTCGGTTTTACGATAGCCTCGGGTGATGAGGTCACTTAAATGCCTCATTGTGTAGTTGCCTGTCATAGAATTTATGACGGCGCTCTCTCGCCGCGCTCGTTACGTATATACACGAGGGCCGGATAATTTCTTTATTAGCGTGATTTCATATGTTTGTGCTGTGCAAGCTGCAACAACAGTTTGAAAAATGGGGAATTCATAGGCCTAATTCGTCTCGCTCCAAGAGAGGTGGTTTTATACGTGAGGTGAACATTAGCTCTGTCTGGAACCGTCTTACTGATGGCTGTGCAAGTGAAGTGGTGCATTTTCAGGGGCAGATTGCTCACACTGGAGAGCTCGTAAAGATGATCCAAACGTATCTCCATCGATTCCTGCCAAAGTGGCTCTCACTGACTTGGCAGCGCTGTGAATGTTATTTGGTTCAAATAAATGGTACAAATTGTATGGCCATTCATAGCTTTTGTAGTGTCAGCTCCCGCCATGATATTGTGGGCTATTTTGCGGAATAGCGGGGCGAGTATGGAATCAGTAATTCTTCATCTTTGTTGGCTTTATTTGGAAGAGTCAGACACCTTGCTGCTTTCCTTCTCTGTCTCCTGTCTCTTCGTCTTTTCATCTCTATCTCAGTCGAGAGCAGGGAGGCGTGCCCCCCGCCGGTGGGTAAACAGGACGAGGGCTGGTGGAGGATAGTATGAGGTGTGGGAACTGAAGAGAGCAACAGGAGGATGCCACATACCCGCTTGGCTTTTCTTGTGAGGGCAGCAGCAGGAGTGCAGGGAGTTTCCGCTCAAAGGGTCACAAGAAGCACGGTACTCTTACACGTACAGTGAGAAAGATGGAGGAGGTGTAGGTATAAATAGATCATTTTCTTGTCTACTTACCACCAGCTTTCTTTTCTTCTGCCCGCTCAATTACTAATACTGACTCTTAAAACCAATGGATCTTTATTGGAATGTATGGTTCCATGAAGAACCTTTAACATCAATGGAATCTTTCCATTCCACAAAAGGTGGAAAAAGGTCCTATCTGTTATTAAAATGTTCTTTAGAAACTTTATTTTTAACAGTGTTTTATTTCACTTCCCCTTCACTCCATACTTCTTCCTGCTGGGAAAACCCAGTTATTGCAAGATGTTCAATCTGGTTTTTGGAAGATTTGCAGTTCTTGTTTTTGTGCATTTTGCAGATTCTTTAATCCAAAGGGCCATTTTCATGCATTTGTTGTGAATCAAATCCTTGACCTTGGTCTTGTTAGCGCAACTCTCTACTGTTTAAGCTACAACTGATGCATGGTCCAGCTGATCAACCATTTAGTTGGGTGTAAGTGACCAGTTTGGACCAGATAGAAGTCATATAAAACCACCTTTAGAGTCAGAATTTTCCACTTTCCTTCTCAACCTGTTGTGCTGCGTGTGTGTTTATGGTGTAGTTGTTTGGGGATGAGCTCACGGCTGCACCGCTAGGTCTGTGCTGAATAGGCTATACTTTACACCCCATTTCTCTGGCCACTTACTGATAAGAACCTCATTACGCATCAAATGGGCACAAATTGCCTCAGTCTTGCAATGCTATCTGGATGAATAGATCCCTCCTTTGCTCTAAGGCTGTAATAGAGCTGTGTTTGTGTGTCTGAGGAGGCTTCCTAGCGTGCTTCTGTTTGTCCTTTCTCTTTTTTGCACTCACAAGTCTCAAACTTGTTGTCTTGTATTTTACATACTAAAGGTATACATTTATCTATGGATATACCACCTTCCATTGAAAATGTAAAAACACACACACACATACACACAACTATATCCCTTGCCAGATTGCCTGGCTTTGTTTGCATGCTGCTGGGAGAACACAGATTGAGAGGCCGATAATGTGCTATCAGATGAGTGAAAGAGAGAGAGAGAGTTCTGTTCATAATCACTGATCTGGTTCTCCGTTAAGCCAATTAAGCTCATTACCAGTTCAGTCCATTCTGGCACTTTACACACACACACTCACGCAGAGAAACATATGCGACTATAAAGTTTTCTTCAATGTTCAAACTAGTTCTATCCAGCAACTTTGTGTTTGGGAAAAGTGCATTAAAATGCTACTTGAAGTCAGACTTCCAACTTAGAAATCTTGAATTTGACAATCAAACACATGCAGAGATATTGTGACCATGCATGCAAAATCAGTGTCAGCATTGTTAACTTCTGACCAGTAAGGCCTCACATTTTCAGATGGTCAGAAATCAAATGCATCAAATTGGAAAATCCCACATCGATAAACATCAACAATGTTTTGATACACTGTAGGGATGTGCATTGAGAACAATGCTATACGCATCTTTATACATATCCAATATGATACGATACGTTAAAGATACATATGAAGCAGCTTCTGTTGCGATGCAATATGATCCGATTACGATTCGATTCAACACAATGCAATTCAATGCAATACGATACAATGGAAAATTTAAATATGATGCTATGCAGATATACAGATAGTTTGCTTTTATTTCTTTGGTTCAGACAGACAGCCATGTTTTAATCTATATTCTCAGGACACGCCTTAGTGTTGTGATATGTCATATTCACATAGTGGTGATGAGAGAACATGCTTGAGAAACAGTTTAGAGAGGAGAAATCATAGCGCATCTACTAATAATTATATATAAATAAACCAGTTTTGCAGATGCAAATTGTTAGAAACGATCCACCGTGATACAAATGCCAACTTGTATCCAATGCACACTTTTTTAAATCGATGCATCGCATATCGTTAACTTTTATGCCGATGCACTGATGCGAATCGGTGGATCTTACCATCCCTAATACACTGTGATTTTGTTACTTTGCATATGCGTATGATGCATTGTTTTGTGTCTGCCAGGGATTCATTGCACACCAACACTAAACCAGTGTTGCCGAGTCCTGAGCTGCAATAGTCGACACGGTTGTTAGTTTGCAACTTTAATTTTATTAAAGTGTAGCTGAGGTTAAATGAGGACGTTTTTAAAGCACTGCTGCCCCATGGCATCCCTGTATTGTTCAGTCTGTGTTAATTAGAATCAGCATCCGCCTGCTCTCTGTCCCCTGTCGGGGGTTGCGGAACGTGTTTGCATGCTGTTGCCCCCTGTGGTGAAGGTTATGTATTACGGACATGCACCTCACGTTCTGGACCCCAGGGCAGGGAATTAGACTGGTAAATAGGTCAGTACAGAGCACAAAGGAGCTGTGGCAGGAGGAAGTGGCAGTGCTGTGATTCTCATCTGGCTAAACAGTCAGGAATGTTTAGGGAATTCATATAGTCTGGAATCTGAACTCGGTTCCCTTTTAAACGCACTCATATGGAATGTTCAAAAACGCACACATGAAAGCAGTTACATGAGTGCATTCATGAGATGCAGGTGCAGCAACACACAAAATCATGCCCACACACACACACGCGCGCGCAGTCTATAAATATTTAGATTAAATCCTTATCACTCCAGTTAATTAGCACAAAAATTACATTCACAATGAGATACGATCAATCAACATCCAGCCGTCTGCAATCACTGTTTACAGTGACCCTCAGTGTTTGCATGAATACTAATGCGTACGCACACACAAAGCTGCATGATTAATGAAGGCGGTTTAAAGACAAAGACCGGGGTCACACCTCTTCTCTCCTCCCACGGCGGTGCATCCAATAATAAGACCTGTTTTAATAACACCGGCTCTTTTTAATAAAGCTCCATCACCTTGACGACTGATCCGGGCAGGATTCCACGCGGCCCTCAGGTGACCGGGAAGCACTGACCCCATTGACATGAGAACCCCACTGTGTATAAAGTAATTCTTTTGATTTAAGGAGAACACACATCCTATTGTTCAGAGGCTCCTCTCTGTGCATTTTGGGAGATGAATTTAAGGTCTTGACATCGCCTTTGACCAATAGTGTAATGTACGCTGAGAGACCACATGCTGAGCCTGCAGTCGCTTTGGTGGGGTTTGGCAGGATGGCCTTGAAATAACAGCAATACTTCACAAAGCATACTTCTTCCATGCCAATTTTTTGGAAAATCAGAAAATAAGTCAGAAATAAGTCTCTTAAGATTGTTTGGAGAGTTTTTTTTTCTTCTTCCCCATAACAATTTTGGATGTAGTTTACCCAATTTTGGACTGGAGTTTTTGTTTTGTTTGTTTTTTGTTTTTCACTTTTATTTATTGTTGTTTTTTTTGTTTTGTTTTCACTTTTTTGCTTTGTGTTTTGTGTTTTTTGTTTTTTTTGTGGTTGTTGCTTTGTTTTGCTTTTTTGTGCTTTGTTTTGCTTCGCTTTTGCTTTGATTTGGTTTGCTTACATTTTCTGCACCAATAGTGTCACGAAGTGAAATGGAAAACAATGACTTTCTTTTTCTATTTATTAATAAAATATATATATATTTTTTTAAATATTTTTAATTTAAATTTATTAAAATTAAATTAAATTAATTATTTTTTTTTGTTTTTGTTTTTTTTACTTGAACAATGTCTCGTATTAATGGCTTTTGAATACATATTTCATTGGTTCGACAAACATATGGTTCTAGTTCTGCCTTAAAATTACAAGTTTGGTTGGGACATCCAAACTGCAAAGTTTTGAAATCATCACAGTATTTGTGCTTTTGAGGAAAATGACTCATGAATAGCCTACTTATTTATTTATTTTTAATTGAAAAAATTACATTAGCTTTAAAAAGGATTCTAGTTGATCTTTATTTCAGTGCATATTGCATATTTAGCAACTTGACCTGCCTTGATAATCAACAATGTGAAGTAATGCGCATGGATTAGCCAATCAAAACAAGTTATTTACATAAAGTTAGCAAAACATCTGTTAAGTCAGAGAGAGGGGGTAAATGGTACTAAAATGTAGGAAAATGCTTTGTACTAGCTAAATTATGATTGGTCACAGCTCCACAGCCACCTACTGCACCATGCAGTATCCACGACTGTTTTTGGTACAAGAATCCTTAACTAAAAATATGCTATAACCATTGAATAAGGTTCCTTTAAGAACACCGGCGTGTGAAGTTTGTGAATGTGTGTTTTTGTGACTGCTGCAGTCCAGCATGAGTCTTCAGCAGTGTCTCTCTGTATGTTTCTGAGGTACCACAGGCCTGTTTAGCATTCACACAGACTCTCCGTGGCAGCCGATTGTAAAACTCGTTCTCTCTCTCGTGCTTTCCTCTGGCCCGTTGAGAGGTGGCATGTCTGTCTCTCACATGGATGCCTGCACCTGTCAGATAGGGAATGCTGCAAGTCTCTTCTCATACTGCGGTACACGTGTCTGTTTATGCATGGTTTTGTTCTAAAAAGTCGGGCAGTTTTTATTTATTTATTTATTTTTCACATGACAATTTATGAAAATAACAGGGGAGGAAGTCGCTAAATAACCAAAAAAATATAGGATAGTTGTTGTTTCTGAGTCACAGCATATTGATAAATGCCATTTATGTGCCACGGAAAACTAAATAAATATATTACATTAAATAGTGGTTAAACAAGTACAGGAATGCATTCATTTTAAAGTTTTAAAGTGTATTAAATAAGATGCAATGCTTTGAAATGAGTTTGCACTTAAAATTATGAAAGGTTATCATTTCAAGCAAAGTAAATGAGTCAGTTGAGTTAAATAAATGCAGCTGAAAACTATTTTAATGCAACAAAAATTCAGTATTAGATTAAATAGAGATCAAATTGTACTTCTGATGCAAAAATGATTTACAGTTTAGGTGCTGCCAATACGTCAATATTGTACATTTTAATGTCTATAACTGTACTTGTAGTAGAAGCACACTTTACGTAAAATACATATGAATACTCACGAGGTCACGTTGGGATATTTGGAAATGGTGCACGAAGGCCACATTATTATGTTATGCTATATACAAGTGCTCTCGTAACAAACAGTAGATAATTGGACATCTTCAGGGCTTGAAAAGACCGTGAGGCATGAATTATTGAAGGTCTTCTTGAAATATGTGGATCTGCACAAATGATAGATATCCTTCATGATTTCTTTGTAAAATGACCTTCGTGTCTTTCTTGAGACGAGTGCACACTGTTGTGTACCGCAGACCCTCGTAGTGGATCCAGATTTCCTCAGTGCCTGTTTTTAGTTATTTGGGCTCCAACAACAACAACAAGAAGAGCATGTTTGAACCACTCTCCCAGCCTTTCCTTTCATCAGTTTTTCTCATAGACATGCTTAACTCACGTCTGAAGATCATGTACTAGTTATTAAGCCATTAGCTTTGGTTCCCGTCCAAGCTTTTAGATGTAGTTTGTGCTTTCAGAGCTCAGGAGACTTCAAAATGAACTTTCTGTCATCATTTGTGGTAGTAGCGACATACAGAGTAACCAGCACAAAGAATAGTGTGTGTTGTTTCCTATTATTTGTGTGACAGAAGTCGATTCCAGCAGTGCATTACAGGCTGTCAGGCGTCTGTGTTTTGCACATTTACAGGATTTCCTGTGAGGAGTGTTTGTCCGCTTTGGGTTACAGATAAAGGACCCCTTCAGAACCCAGAGATTGATGGAAGTTTTAGACAATCCTGTCAGGAGGACATTGCAGAAACACTGTTTGTGCTGGAAATATAAGGCTGGGGAAACATTTGTGTTCCTTTTCCCTTTCAACAAAAGTCAGTGGAAATAGCCACTTACTCTCATATTGCATACGCTCTTTATGTGCACATTATTTTGATATATATACATTATGTGGGTGTGTTTGTGTGTATGTAAACCCTGCAACTCTGTTACAAAAATGGTTCAATTAAATAATTAATCTTAGTGAATGTTTATTTCAACATTTTAATACATTATACATTACCATAATATATTATATTAGACCTGAGCTAACATTAACTAAAAACGAAAAGTTGTGTTTTTGTTAACTAACATTAATTAATGGGACATTATTGTGAAATGTTACCATTTAAAGATGAAGTAAAATGAAATTAAAATAAACACATGTTGAATCATTTAAAAATAGTCAGGTTTGATTTATTTTACTGGTACATTTCTCATATATTAAAGAAAATAATATTTATCTTTTTTTTTTTTTTTCTTACAATTACTTTGGTAACAGAATTGAATATCCGAGCTTGACAAATACAGTTAACATTAGATTTTGTTTTAAAATTGAGAACATTTAATTTTGAAGAAAATATCTAAACGATTTTGTATATTTGTATTGATTGATTTGTTGATAATTAACAGCATGCAGTATGTTAAAATGCTGTTAATGTAAATGATTTAATAATTAAAATATTATTTCTTCTAAAATGACTTGAATAATAGCTTAAATCAAAGTTCTGACATTTATTGTATGAATTAATTGAGAAGGTCAAGACCAGTGAGGCGGGAAAGGACATAATCTACTTTTTTCCTCCCTGTACTATATAGCAGTTTATCAAACATATCCAATATTTCTCTCACCAGAGGACATGCAATTTGTGCCTTTATTGCAATGGGACACCAATTTGTACCCCATTCATGAAAAGTGCCTCAAGTGTTTTGTTGTATTGATGTCAGCTAACAGTGTTTGTACCTGATACAGGAAACTGTTTCAAATGATCATAATATAACTTTCATAATCATGTTGTACAGGCTTATAAAAAAGGAGCGAGTAACATCAGGATACCAATATGTATTATTCTGGAAAATAAGATGCTGTTTTCTCAGCAATGTTTTCGGAGCTGTGTCTCACTATGAGGAGCAGGAGAGCGTCTCCAAGGCTTTCTGAGGGGAATCCCAGCATTAGCGAGACTGTAATTTAGTACTTGCTCGACACATTCTCCCTTGTACACAAACACACACACAGAGTCGTACTGTTTCTTACCCTGCTTTCAGATGTTTTCTGTTTTGTTGTTTACCCAGAAGCGTTGTTGGAAAGGTCAGCGTTTATTGAGTTTTCAGAGAAACGGTGCGTCTAAAAGCCTACAGAGAAAACCATACGTTTGGCTTGTTCACCGATAGACACAAGAAAAATCTTCGCTGTCTGTTTCCCGACATCAAGCGCAAAGGTCACGCTGTGCTCAAATAAGATCTTACAGCATTCAGATGGCTGGTGACATTTTAATTGTCGTTGGTTAAAAAGAACAGTTGTTAAAAATGATGGACGGACTGATGGGCGACCATAAAGATGTCACTTCACTGCCATAGGTCATTTATTTTCACTTCTCCTCTCTCCTTTTAGCAACTCCTTGCGGCTTTGGGGAACATTTAACTGAAAGTCGTGATACTGCATTTTTAATTAATATTCATATGTGGAACTTATGTGTGAAAAAAAACCCCACTTAAATACTGTTTTTGCTATTTTCAATTAAGTACCATATAATTTGGTTGAATTCTCATGTAATTATTATTGGCTTATTGGTTTGTTGCCATTTACTTTGAAATAATTATGCGATTTGATTGTATTGCTATATTTTATTGCAACCATAGCACTGCAGCTATACAAATAATTAAAATTTTTGAATTTTTGCATTGTTGTCTAGTAAAAAAGATATATATATATATATATCCTTAAAACAAGATAAATTACACTATTTATCTAAAATGTGTAAGATTATGAAACATTTAGAGGGAAAAGTCATCATTGGCAATATTTATAAGCATTTTAAACAAAAAACAAACAATCAAAAACATTAGGTTTATGTTTTATAAATTGTATGGAGAAAGTTCTCTCTGTTATCTTTTTTTGAGATGTTCATGTTTTAATTTTTTTTTCTGTTATCTCTTTGTGCTCTTTTCTTATGTTAGGTTATAACAATGCAGCATACATTTAACTCTGCAATTTGTGTCTGTGTTCCTTTAAAAAGAAACAGCGATAAGGGGTTAGCTTATGTATACACTGGTATGTGTGTGTGTGTGTGTGAGTGTGTTTCTAATGTATGTATGTATTACACATGTGGCCATTAGGTGTCTAACAGCAGCTCCGGTGGGACTGTTTTGTCATGGCTAATAGGACTAAAGTAGAAGCCCAGACTCTCTTAACTTTACTGTAACAACACAGACCTATGACAGTGATATGAATCATGCCATACTGTAGCTTGTGTGTGTGTGAGAACGTGTGAAGAAAAACACCCTTTGGGGCTTTATGCTCCAAACTAAATAATAACATACATCAGGGCTTTATTTCGAGTCTTCCCTGCGGCCCTCGGAGGAAAATATCTGCCTGTTGTAAACGGCCTGTTGTAGTTGTGGGAATGAATTTTACTGTTGTTATTTCAGATGCTAAAATAGATTTTCCTCTAATCATTAAGCTCCATGTGTCATGTGCAGTACGATCTTCATTTGCACTAGAAGTGAAGATGTGCTTTATGTCGTTTGCTCTTCATAATAAACATCTTTGCTGTAATCGTGCTAAAGTAGGTTAAGTTTCTAGTGTCTACCAGTCTGTAGTATTCTGCTACGCTTTCTTATCATTAGCTTAAAGCTTTCCAGCACAGGATTTTATATTCTCTGTATTTTGTTTCTGAATGCTGTTCGGCTGCAGCGGGTCTCTGGGTCGTGTGAACTAAGCTCAGTTGTGTCCCACTACTGTTTTTCTAGGGTAGAACTAACCGGCCCATAAAAGCACAGGCAAACTCTCCCCAGAGTCTCTCCGATTGCCTGCTATTAAAGCCAGTGTGCCGACAGACGGCCTGTGTTCGCTTTCAGTCTGTCAACTGCTGTCTGCACACCCTGATTAACAGGGTCAGATGCCACTGAGGTCACACCGCTAACATGAGGGGCCTTGTGTTAGGGTTAGGAAAACATTGTTGTTTTATTAGCATTATTTATTAATTATATTATTTATTTTATTTTATTGTTATTTGGTTGAATAAATTTGTTTTGTGCTTCGTTTTAAGACATTTTTTTTAAATTAGTTATTTAATATTTTTTTTTCTGTTTTGTTTGGCATTTTGTTTTTGTATTTTTTTTGTTTTGAGATTTAAAAAAAATATATTTTTGTTATTATTTTGTTTTGTTTTGTGATTTTTGTTATTTTGTTTTGCATTTTGTTCTTTGCGCTTTTTGATGTCTTAAAGTTTTTGTTGAATTATGATTTATTTTATTTTTCTGTTTTGATTTGAATTTTGTTTTGTTTGTTTGTTTTGCTTTTTTGTTGTTTTGTTTTAACCCCAACCAAAAGAAAATGCATATTACCAAAAGTAAAATCCATGACAATCTAGACTATTCACTGAAAGCGTGTGCAGTACTCAGCAGCACACCATCCACTGGAAGTCATTTGAACTGTTTGATAATGGTCTTCTGCATCACGGCCTCCAGGAAGGAGAAAGTTCCTGAGCAACAGCACGATGTTCTCTGCTGTCAGTGTTACATTTATCATGAAGACCATTAAAATGTGCCGCTTTTACTCAGGTCTGGCACACCTTCCTCTTTCATGCCCTGCAGATACAAAGGGAGACACACTGGTGCACTCTGGGTGAAAGCAATAAATGGGCCCACCGGATAAAGCACAGGTCACAAATGATAGCAGTGAATGGGAGAGAGGCAAAACAAGATTTATCCATTTGCAAAGTGAAGCACCCTTCACCGTATAGCCATTTCGGTATTATTATTCACATATTCATACCGTAGAAAGATAATAACCTCTAAATAATGTATTAAGGAGCAAAAGGGCTGAACAATTTCTGTTATTATGAAACTAAAAATTTAATTTAATTTAGATTTGCAGTGCATGTAACATTGTGTTGTACATAATCTAAAATATGTCACAAAACCTGAAATATTCATTGTTTTGTATATTTTATTGCAACCTTAACATTGCAGCTCTTAGATATAGACTTGTCATAGCACTTGCATATTATTGCTCTTTTGTTGGTTCTGATTGCTTCTATTGTCATCATTTAAGTCGCTTTGGATAAAAGCATCTGCTAAATGACAATATATATAGAACTTATTTTAATATATATATATATATTTTTTTAAAGCATTTTAAACCTCACTATATTTTGTTAGATTTATATATATATTTCTTTAAATGGAGAAAGTTATTTAAATTTTATTTTTATTTTTTTAGATCGTAACAATGCAGCACATTTAACACCACACCTTCTTTTTCTGAAAGGCCTAAATATTTTCTGTAAATATGAAACTAAAATTTGATTTAATTTTGCAGTGCATGCAAAATTACATGTAAACACAATGTTTTGTGGTGTTGTGTTGTGAAAAATCTGAAATATTCCAGAAAATCTTTGAATCTTTACAGAATTATTTTATTTTACTATTTTTGGACAATCCGGCGGAAGAAATCATTTATGAATGGAATGTACTTATGTGAACCCAATAATTAAATGGACTTTTGTTTTCTTGTCATTCATTTTTCTTTTTCTTATGCAGCAGATATTCCATCAGCGTGGTGGAATGTGTTTCTCTCTCTCTGTCAGTTTTGGGGGAAGCAGGTGGTACAGTGACATCTGGATGATAATGAACTCTCCTCTGGGAGTTCCCTTTTTCATTTTCTCTCTCCCTCCATCTCTTTTAATCTGCACCTCATCAGGCAGGTTTAGGACCTCTGTCTCGGCCTCCAGAGCTCTCCTCCATTACCCATGATGCCATAGCAGGCAGCTCCAGCGATTATCCCCTCGCTTTCCTCACTTTTCCCAGCATACATTTCATTTCTCTTCCTTTCCCTCTCCCTTTGTCTCTCTCACATGGTTTCCTCCTCCGGGATCTTTTCAGCATGGGACTATAATGAAGCGTTAAATCCCGTCATCTGCTTCGGCAGCTGTTGTCCCAGAGGAAGAGAAGTGAGAGACAGGAGAAGGACGTAAAGGGCGGCAGACGTACAGTACGCTTCAGTCTCTGGTCAATGTGCTGTGACTGCTCTGATACAGCTGGAGGAGCTGAGGTTCTGCTGATGTTCTCTCAACTTGCTTAATTAGCATTAGCTTACGTTCAGTAGCAGCGGGTTGTTTGGGAAGATCTGAATGAGAAGCCATTTCTGAAGTGTTCAGATGTTGCCTGCAGCGAGTTATGGGGCGTTTATGAAGTGTTACAATATGTTACACAATGCCATTGATTCAGAAAGGTAAATGTGAGATAAAGTTTAAAATATAAAAAGTTTTGAGATAACAGTGACTCTCAACAGTTTGTGAGATATAAAGTCACAATAAATTTTTTATTTTTTGTTTAGTTGGTTTATTATTTATTATTATTATTATTATTATTTTTTTTTTTTACTTTTTGAAAGTTTATAGTAATACTAATATAGTAATATTGTGAAATATTATTACAATTTAACACAACTGTTTTCTACATTAATATCTGTTAAACTGTAATTTATTTCTGTGATCAAAGCTGTATTTTCATCATCATTACTCCAGTCTTCAGCGTCACATGATCTTCAGAAATCATTCTAATATGCTGATTTGCAGCATAAGAAACATTTCTGATTATTATCAATGTTGAAATCAGTTGTGCTGATTAATATTTCTGTGGGAACGATGATGCATTTTATTTTTCAAGATTCTATGATGAATAGAAAGTTAAAAAATAACAGCATTTATTTGAAACAGAAACCATTATAAATGTCTTTGCTGTTCTATAAAGATGTTTTGATCAATTAACCCACATCTTTGCTGAATAAAAGTATTAATTTAGAAATTTGGTACAAAAAATAATATAGAGCTATACAAATGTTTGTCATAGCTCAGATAATTTGGCAATAGGAGAATCTACCGACGAATGTTTGATTTCTTCTTAAGTTATGATTAGAGACGAATCTGAGCACAGTTTGAGAGGTTGTTGAGGTTTATTTTCCCTCTGGGGTCTTTTGAGAAGCTCTCCATTGTCTGAGAGAAACGGATGTGATATCACTGAAATAATTTTCTTTCAGTATGTAAATCTCCACCGCTTCATTTACGTGCACTTTCAGCGATTCGAGTCAAAAGCATCGTCAATGTTTGGCCGTACCTCTTGCTCTTTATTCTTTATTCTGTCTCCTGCTCTCTTATCCCATTTGTTCTTTCTGGTTGGCTTGACAGGACAGGAAAAATGGAGTGCGCCACACGAAGCAGCAAACAGCCTAATTTCAATGGGCTTTGGAGAATCAATTTTGACCAGTGAAGGGCCCCTGAAATAAATGGCAGGGCCGGCATAAATACCCATTAGGGTTTCTTATTGTCTTAGTGTCAGGTACGGAGGGTGATTTGCTGGGAAAATTGAGCTGCGGGCTGCATTTGTCAATGTTCGCTCTTGTCTGGGCCCTCTCCACTGTCTTGGTAATTGGCAGAGAAATTATTCAGTCTGTTTACCTTTTGAAAGAGCCTACCGCCACACGCTAGCTGCTCATAACGGATTGATCGCTCTAGATGGAGGGGTGCAGTCCATTCACTGCTCTCTTTCAGTGTTGTAAATGCAGTCTGGATGAAACAAGCTAATGTTACGCTAGCGGAGGCTAATAGAGAGCGGGTTTTGTCTGTTTTTGTGCCACGGTTAAGAGAAGGGATCGATTTTATAACTTACTCGCAAACTACTGCTTTTATGTGTTGCCAGATTAACTTGTTGTGTGAAAAAACAAAAAAACAAAACCCAGTCTGTCAGTTATTCGACAGTAGTTTTTATTTTGGAGCATGTTAATCAAACAGGCTTGTTACTGAAGCTGTTGCTGTACAGTCTTGTATGCGGACGCCTATTGAAAAATCGTTTGAATTGAAATGATGGTGAGTGCATTTAATGCTTTTAAAAGAATGGAATGTTTAAAAGAACGTTCTGTCATCCTTTACTAGAGTGTGTTTCTTTTAGTGGCATTTTACTCTGTGTAGCACAAAAAGAGAGGTTTTGAAGAATGTTCACGCTGCTCTGTACCTTCCAAGCTTTCAAGCTTCGAAAATGGTTGTAAAAGCACTATAAAAGACCATAAACGTAGTTTATATGATTCATTTGATACATTCCAAGTCATTCGAAGCCATACGGTAACAGAACAAACCTGTATTTTTTTAAGGGTGCTCCGATCAGGATTTTTGAGGCCGATCACAGAAAGCAGTATCTGCCGATACAATCACCGATACCGATCTTTTTAAGGCCTTTTTTTTATCATGTAGAATTATTTATAGTGATGATCCAATCAAGATTTTTAGACATTTATTCAGGGCCTGAATTTCATTTTTGAAAATGAATTCCCTCTTAGGTGACTCTTGTGAGAAGGGATTTTTTTTATTTGAAGGGGTGGAGGGGGGCATTTTTCAAAAATATATATTTATCTCACCTAAATGTTTGATCATACAATGCATTTTTGTTTTGACAATCGTGCAATTGTTGCACAATAGCTTACACACAGCAAAGCCTGATTTCATGAGCTGCATGTGAGGTTCACACATACTTCGTTTGCAGTGTGTATGCAGTCCATGTGTGGTGCGTAAGCGGTGCAGAGTCTGCTCCTGATCCGTGGCTGTTTACAAACGCAACATTTATCCATTATTGATATTGATTTCAAATCCAAACATTGTTTCTTAAAATGCTTTTTCAGCATTGTGATTCTTTTTTTACACAGTACAGTAATACAATCTTTCATAGACGTGTTTAAATGCAATAAATATATGAAACACATTATTAAATGCTTTTTACTTTTGCATTTACTTCTAGATTTATATATTAAGTTGCTCAAGCAAGTGGCAAAATATTTCAACTACTTTTTTAATCAATCCATGTTCATATTTACCGCAAACAATGCACTGTCACTTTAATTCAGTGTGTGCAGCGCAGCAAAAATACTGTAGACTCGGTGCGGAAACCATCTCCTGGATTGCACTGCTGGACTGCAACAGTGTGTGCAGTGTGAACGCTTTAAACCATTAACATGAGCGCGGAAAAGATACGGAGTAATGTGAACCTGGCATTATGTGTGTGCGCAGCGAGTGTGTATGAGCACACCGTCTCCAGGAGAGTGTGCGAGCGCTGAATGGTTTAAACACTGGCAAGAATGAAAAAGAAATGCGATTTATAAACTTTAGTGACGATGCGACACTGCCTCGATTGTGCAAGTGACAATTCCTGTGTCAACTGTGCAGCTGGCTTATAGTGCAGACACGATGTGATTTAAAGCCATTTGCGTATTTTGAGAGAGAAAGAGAGAGTTCACGCACGGTGATTCACTCACGCTGTTTGTGAAATTATAGCTCACAGAAAGTTTTCAAATTACTTTATAAGTTATTTAATGAATATGAATTGTACCTCACCTTCAGCATTATAATTGTTTCACCCGCGCTGGTGAAGACTGAGACTGAGATGGTGCCGCTGCATGTCGTGCCAAACCTCTCACAGCAGACACGTCATGAGCTTGAGATCGGCCTTTATAGAAACCGCCGATCAAACATCCCAAAGTGATTATCGGCCGATAGTGATCGGTAGCCGATCAATCAGAGCACCCCTAGTATTTTTCTAAAAATGTCCCCACTGCTGTAGCTCATTTCACTCGCGTACATTAAAATGTGGCATCGATTGTTATTTTTTTTTTGCTTTTTTATTGTAATTTCAGTACTTCCATTTATAATTAAATCAGTTGCCAAAACAATTTGTGAATATTATACGAAAAACTTAAACATAATATTTAAGCTAATATTTATATTTTATTTCAGCTGTATTTCAATTGCTGAAAATGGTTTTTGTTCACACCATATTTATATTATGCGAGTTACAAAAAAGTTACAGATATGCTATCTGCCAGATATCTGCTTTTCATTGATTGACTACTTGATTTTTTTGAAGCTTGACCTTTTTTCCTGGTCACTGTGTTCTTTCTTTGTATGGAAAAGAGCAGTGTAATGTTGATGGAAGGCAGAATGTTTGTTTTCCAGAGAAGAAAGAAAGTCATACGGGTTTGGAACGACATGAGAGTGTGTGAATAATGACAGTTTTTATTTCTGAGTGAACTTTTCCTTTCATTTCTGTGTCTGGTGTTAGGAAAGGGGTCGCTCACCCCGCTCTAGATTGATGGTGGTCTGTCCACTGACAGCTTGACTGCTTTATGCTTGTGTGGCATTTAATTGAATTTTCTGCCGCTCCAAAAATCCGTTCTCACCTCATGGCCTGTTCTCTTTTAGCATGTCTCATTCCCTCTCTCTCTCATTCAGAGTCTTTTCTTTTAATTTCTCTCTTTTACAAGCCTGCTCACAGCAATCAAACTCCCATTGTGTGTGTATGTCCCAAGGCCACCCAGTAGAAACACATGCTGATCAATATCACAAGGAAAATGCCGGGGCCTTGGAAACGCTCTTGCACAATCCGACTGAATCACCTCATATTATTTGCGCTATCCAAACTCATCACCTTTGTATCAAGCAGCACTTCATGTACCATTAGCGCTCTCAGCCGTTGCGTGTTTTCATATTGCTTAAAGCTTAATGTATGCTATAACCACCTCCAGCTAGAATATTTCATATGCTGCTGCTTTTAACTCGGAAAGCGAATAGAATTGGGCCATTTTATCTATCTGATACACAAGCAGCACAAAAGGCAAGAATCACCCCTTGAACTTGTGTTAAACCCTATTTACCCCTTTGATTTACTTACAGCTTGAGCGTCTGTGTTGAAACACCTCATCACCCCGGACGGATTGCTCTCTTTAAGTAGCTAGTATGCTGCAAATCAACTCGCTCTAGTGCTGTTTACGTAGAGCGCTTAAGGATATGACTGTGACGGCTTCTGTTGTGGATCAATTCATGTGACCACACTGTCTCCCTCCTGCCATCTTACCCCATATTTCAGGAATACTGGTCAATGTCAGGCCCGCAGAGAGCCTGCTGATGTAAGCGACAGTGACATCAGGCTTATTGGCTGCTCAGACGCAGCTGGCCACTGTCTGACCTGGGACTTACTCTTGTTGGGGGTGGAATCCAAGACATCCCTGCCCATCCCATGATGCTGAGAGTAAATCAACCCCATTGTGAACATCAATTTATTTATTTATTTATTATTTATTTATCCTTTCAGAAGCACTGATTGTTAGGGATGCACTGTATATCGGTACCATATCTGTTTTCAGATGCTTTTTTTTTTTTGTATATATTTATTGGTCATCAGTCATAATAAGAAAATAATTATCAGCTTATTGGTATTGACCAGAGTTTGAATATCGGTTATTTATCGGTTGGGTCAATATCACCATAGAGTGCCTTTCAACCCTCACAATACTCCAAAATTTTGGTTTTAAATTCCCAATCGCACTTTCATTCAGTCCACCCTGTCATGTTTATGTCCACTCTATCGAGTCTAAGTGGCCGACAGGGTGGACATTTTGGAAAAACTACAGGGTGGACATTTTGAGCTTTAATTAGCATATTAGCTTACACCAAACTGTGACTAGCTAAATGTTTAGTCCGGTTGTTGAAGAGAATTTGGTATATTTAAACTTACATATTTTGAAAATACTGTATTCTAATCACTTCTGGCATATTTTATGCCGACAGGGTGGACATGTTAAGCTTAGGAAAAGCAAGTAAGCAAACTCAGACGAAGAAAATTTGTCAAATGAAAAGTCAGCAATTTATTCACCTAAGCAGTTGAAATTCACGCCACTGAAGAGACAAAACATCTGTTGTCCTGATGTCACTAAAGGGGATGGCCTTTTCTTAAATGGGCGGCTTTTCCAATACGACAGGGTGGACAACCATTCAAGGGACAAGGATAAACTCTTCTTTTTTATTAAATAAAAATATAATTTTTATGACCAAATGATCGATACACTCGATCGATTTTCCACAGATTTACAGTCTGGAAAAGTTGATGCTAGTTGCCAAAGATCAGAGCCAGTCGATTTGAGTCGACAGAATCCATAGAAAATCGATTAATTTAAATTAAAGTGACAACCATCAGTTAATATGTAAAGTTTGTTTATGAAGTATTTACATAGACTTTCAATGTGGAAGAGCTTAAAGAGAGCACATTGAGCTTAATTGGAGCAACAACAATTTTTTATGAATTTCATGTAATATTTATTAAAATGACAGGAGTTTTGCTAAACAAATAGTCTAGGTCATGTAATAAGTTCATACATATTTTAATATGAACAACTATTATTAACAATAGCTATGAAATTATACTCTTTCTTATTGATGTCACACTGAAGCTGTGTGATTTCCACAGTAGTGCACCCTTTAAGCTCACCTTAAAATAATATGAAATCTTTAAAGATTACAGCACTGTAAAACGACAAAAACGATGGATGTAAAAGTACAAGCCAGTAATGCCTGTGAAGTAATATATTAGCGTAGCACACAATCTTATACAGCTAGTCAGCTAACTGTGTTCTGTAGCATCTGCGCTATGTTGCTAAAACCATCTTTTGGATCTAATGTAATTATTTCCCACATCCAGGTTCCAGGTCATAATATGCAAAAGTCTGAACATTAATCTCTTAATTTTACAGTAAGTAGTGAAACTTACCCAAAATAAAGGCTTAAACATCTAAAAAATGCACATTTAAGGGGCTCCACTTTTGGTGAAAGTTTTTAGACAGCTTTCAAAATGGCTGCCAGACAGTGTGAACACATGGAGACTCATATCTCAGCGCGCAATGATCTGATTGACTTGAAATTACTGGAGGTATATAGTAACAAACATATCAATTGGTTAAGACATCAAGTAGGATAATACATTATTTTTTCTTTTTATAATCTGATCTCAAAAATGGAAGTGTGCTTAATGGGTACGTATCTAAAGAGCCAAGTAATGCTTTTGTTATGAATATAAAAACTTAGCCTAATATAACACACCCTTTCATAGTCATTTTTATGTTAAGTTATCATGGCAAATTAGTTATTCATGTACAGGACACCAAAAGGCACCCTACAGTGATATTGACCCGGATATTAGTCATAGTATGAAAATAATTAGTGGCTAGTAGACAGAATTTGAATATCGGACATTTAACGGTTACCGGTCATAGTATGAAAATTATTATTGGTTTATTGGTAACTGCCAGAATTTGAATAACGACCATTTATCGCTTAATGGTCATAGTATGAAAAAGAGTATTGGTTTATCGGTATCTGTCAGAATTGGCTTATCGTTATTTGTCGGAATTTGATTATCGGCCATTTTTTTGGTTAAAGGATATAGCATAACATTGATTACTGGCTTGTCAGTATAAATCAGAATTTCAATATTGGCCATTTATTGGTTAATGGTCATAGTATGAAAAACGATTATTGGTCTATCGGTATCTGCCAGAATGTGAATATCGGCCATTTACTGGTTAATGGTCATAGAATGAAAATGATTATCAGTTTATTCGGTATCTGTCAGAATTTGAATATCAGCTATATATTGGTTTAAAGGATATAGCATAAAAAGATTATTTGCTTATCGTTATTAGTCTGAAATTGAATATTGGCCATTTATTGGTTAACTGATATAATATAAAAATAGTTATTGGCTTATCTGTATTGGTCAGAATTAGAATATTGGCCATTGATTGGTTAATGGGCAACAGCCATAGTATTAAAAAAATATTGGCTTATTGGTATTTGGTCAGAATTTGAATACTGACCATTAATCAGTCTTTTTATGAAAATAATTGTTGCCTTGTCATTATCAGTGAGAATTTTAATGTCGGAGTATCTGTGGTGATTATGAATTTTACTATTTTGTATTTCAGATTCAGTTTTGTCAGGTAGATGAGATCTTAAAGGGATGGTTTACTGTTTTTTTTTCTAGGCTTGATTGTGTTTATGCAGTTTAACGTGTTCATGCTTCATTTTTTTAAAAACGCATTATTTTTCATATAATTTACCTTTATCCCACACTGCTCTGTCCCTTCTCTGACAAACACCTCGATTATTTCCTGTTTTTATGAAGCCCCTCCGTCAGAAATACGTGCTGGGCTCTGATTGGTTAGATGGCTCAGTGTGTTGTGATTCACTAATAGTCTAAATGTCCCGCCCCTCAGCTCAGCTGCATGTGCTCCGGTTGTATTTTTAATTTATTTATTTTTTTTGCTACGGTTGAATTGTAAACAATGATTTATAACAATATAGAAACGTCTATATTGCTTATCAATTTGAGCCTGATTGAGACACAGAGGATATTAGTGAAGAGGATCCTTAATGGTATGTTTGTTTGTTTGTTTGTTGTCTCATACTTTTAGATACGCTGTTATTATGCTACTGCTTATGTTAGCTTTTAATATACGGTTTTATTCTGATTAAAGCTTTAATACAGTACGGCAACCGCACACGCGTCCATGTATAACGCTTCTCATAGCTATGTGAAAATGTATAATTGGAACAGTTTGTTGGAGCTGATCTGACGATCTGAATGAGAGAGAGAGAGAGAGAGAGAGATGCAGAGCAGGGTGACTTGAGGAACAGTATTAAGAACCGCTGTTTTAGAACATTAATTTTGAAACTTGTGAATCCATTAGAATCGTTAGAAGACAGAATCGCGATTCATATATGAATAGATTTTTACGTGCACCCCTAGTTTTCTCTTCCTCTTCTCTAAAGCAGCGCAGCATGGCCCCGCCCCCTTCCTTACATGTTCCTGAGGGCGGGGTTTATCTGGGTCCGTGACGTATCAGACCCGGGAAGTAGTTCGTTGTAGTCCCTTACCAGCCGTTTTTGTAGGCATTAAACTTCCAGAATTTTAAAAGACGATATCTCTGTTTGCATTGAACTTTCAGCGCTGCAACTTTGCAGATGTTGTTTATGCTCAAACAGCAACATTACACACTAACTAACGTTAAAAAAGT
Organism: Onychostoma macrolepis; assembly: GCF_012432095.1. Classification (NCBI taxonomy): domain Eukaryota; kingdom Metazoa; phylum Chordata; class Actinopteri; order Cypriniformes; family Cyprinidae; genus Onychostoma; species Onychostoma macrolepis. The sequence continues at coordinate 25,152,040 of NC_081178.1, forward strand.
GAAATTGCAATAAACCACCCCTTTAACCTCTAATGGGGGTGCTTGTGTTCTTAGGATGCATTACTGTACTTGCCAAGATCTTTAGACCCTCATGTTCTGTTCTACTCCTTTGTGCTCCATCTCTTCTGTTGTGAAAACTGGCTAAAAGTTAGACAAATTATTTGATACTGGAGAATTCCACCTGGATTTCTTCTAAACTTCTAAACAAATCTAGAAGCTTTAAATGTAGTTATGTTTTGAAGACAAAATTGCATATTAATGCACAAGGGTTCTGTTAATCCCTTCTTTGTGCAGTCTGTTTCCCAAAGCAAACCTAAATCAGAATGAAATTTTTACAAGCAGTCTTCAAACTAAGCAACGCAGTATCTTTTAGTCTATAGTAATGACCTGAGTATTGATTGCACAAATGCTTTGGGATCACAAAGCACTCAGAATATTTTTCCATAAAATGTATTTTTTCCCCTCCTCTGATAAGACTTGAGGGAGAACATGAGCAATTATCTTAAAATGAGCTCAGCTCCTTGGTGAAGCCCATGTGCTCATCGAGGGAAATACTGTGAGGGAAATGACCCCTGCCGGGCCCCTGTAGAGCGCCATGTGGGTGTCTCCGAATTAAAGATGAACGCTAATGTGTCAGAATGCTTATCATTTATTTTCCCACTCTATAATGAAGAGTTATACTGGCTATTATCCTGCATTTCAGTGCACTGTTATTGATGTTTAGATGCTGTATTGCAGAATACATGCAGCCGAACTCAACACCAGTGAACTGTTGTGATTAAACAGATTCTAACTTATTCATTTGGGAAGTCTACAGTATATAAATAGTTTAATTGCAAAGTGAAAACAATAAATAATTGATGTGATGATAAATAGCATGACACAACATTTTTGGCTTTGTTAAGTGTCAGACCTTTCAATGTTGTATAGTTTAAAAGTGCATTTTTAAAGAACCAGATCATCATTCTGACATTTTTGCACATCTCCTGTTTGTCTGAGGCTGCTTTGCTTCCGGGTTCATCATTAGCATATATATGGCTTGTGAGGCCATACTCATTTCACTTCACGCTGTTTTAAAGCGCCTTATTAGCATCTTTGCCATGGCAACCGCAAAATGATCTTAAATATGGTGTGTGCGGTGTTGTCAGTGTCTGGAGGGCTTCTGTTGACGTGATTTTCTCAAACGAACGCTTCGTTTTGCCCTCCTCTTACTGTATGCAAATGCTACAGCCTCGAGATACACACAAGCACCATTACGGAATTAACATAATTTCCAATTCCTCCCGTTAATTTGTTTTTTGTTTGGAGATGTGTTTATTTGGATATTACGCATCCACAGGAATGTAGTAATTACACCGTTTGAAAGCGGCAGCCTCCTCCGCATGTGACTGTATGTTTCGTACGCTTGCTTTGGTGCTTTATGAAACATATCTATACACATCATGACTGCAGCGTTTAATCTGTCTCCTGAAGATCCACTTTTTTTAGAGTTGTTTTCTTTTTATATGAACAAAAATTGGACTCTTGTACTACAATGCTTACCATAGTAATACCAGGTTATTGCTGTTCAACTTTTTGGTAATTGGTGCCGATATAATGGCAATATGATGCAAGTGGGATGCACTAAAAAAGATAGATAGATTACTTCATTGAAAAATTCCAGTAAATAGTAGGGTACAACGGGGCTAAAGGCCCCCCTTAAGAAAAAATGTGCTATTCACTGCACCTAAAATGTATAATTGCGTTACGTTATTATATATATGTTGTATTGAACATTAATGGAGCAACAGATTTTGTGTGGAAATAAATCATTCAAGTTGTTTATTTTGTTTAAAAATCTCATAAATGTATAAGGTGGCAAGGGGGGCCTTTTACCCCACACACGGGGTAAAAGGCCCACCAGCATGGGGTAAAAGGCACACGGTATTGATACAAATACTTCAGCTAAAATAATGTCTAAGTTAATACTTGTTCAAAACAATCACTTTAGCAAAGTTTGTACTATTTTCTGCTTATTTTGAAAAATAAAATGTTAATATAAAAAAATATACAGTATATATATTTAAAAATACAGAAACAAAATCATTTTAATAAGATTATTGAAGGAGATCCAATAATAATTGAATATATATTTACAGTAGTAACAACAAATGATATTTTATTATATGAAATGATTAATATCATGTTTTTAAATATGATGGTTTCATTCTAAACATGGTGATTATCGCTAATATGGACACCCAACATAATATATGATATTTATAACAACATAATATATGACATTTACCATCTGAATCTAACCATGTCATGTCAACAAATGGAAATGTCAGCGATCTATTAATTATATGTTAATTACTGTGCCTTTAGCCCCAACAGCAGTGACATTGACCCTCTTATTAAAAATTCCAATAAATAGTTTTTTATTTTATTTTATTTTTTTATTCCACTTTCCACTTTTTTTGGGAGTGTTTTCTTTTTACACTAACCAAATTGTACTCTTGTACTCCATAGTAAGTTATTCTTTTGAAGTACCATATAATTACTGGTATTTGGTGCTGATATGATGTAAATTGGATGCACATAAAATTGCTGAAATTAAATGAACATTTATTTCACCCAATTTTCATTTAATTATTAAATAATTTAATAATATACAATATAAAAAATAGTAAAAATTTGTATTATTAAAATAGTTATTAAAATGCATATTATCTGTACCATTAAATAAAAAAAATACAGCTTAAAAAATGGACAAACAGCCCTACGTTTTTTTTCCGCAACACTTCAACTATTTTTTTCTTTATTTGTGAACGGATTGTGGTTGTAATTTTTATTGCAGCACTTGCGATAAGCTAATCCCAGAGGCTGTGTTTTATTTCTGTGCATGAGTGATGTTGGTGAGGATGGTGTGGTGTGTGAAATATTCCTCTCACCTGTTTGCGGCGTCTCTCTCTTATTTCTGCTCTGATTTGTATTCGTTGCTCCATCACAATGCAGCATCCCCCAGGATGCAGGGTTGCTTAGAAACACTCGTGCCGTCTCTTCTGATGGGCAGAACAGAGGAGCGGATGCTGGCTCATTGTGAACACTGCCAGCGAGCTGCATCCTTCACTAATAAAGAAACCAGAGCGAGAGCAGCATGTTATAGAGGATGCATGTGTCTGTGTATGTAAGCTGTCAGGAACATGCTTGTGCCATACTTCAAAATAAATAAATAAATGAATAAATGAATAAATAAAAGTGTATGTATGTGTGTGTGTGTGAATATTTACAGTATATACAAACACACAAAGCCCATAAGCCTATTTTAAGACCATCAAATTATAATAAAAATTCAATTAAGCACGTCCGCCTCATTTTCATTACTAAATGAAAACAACAACAACAACAACAGTAAATCCTTAGTTATTAATTAAAATGTTGTGTAAGAAAAGATGAAAATTGAAAATGTAATCAATTGTCATAGAAAATTTCATTAATTTTAATAAAACAATTTTGAATTTCAATGAAACATTCTCATTAATGAAAAAAAATCCTGTAAATAGTTATTAATTAAACTTAAAAAATGCAAGAAATACTAATTAAATTGAAAGAAAAGTACTTATTTGTCATAGAAAATGTCATAAACAAAAAATATATTTATTTTACTTTTTTATTTTATTTATAAAAAAGCCAGCACCATCAAATTGTGGCATTCATTTTAATAAAACAATTTAAAATATATAAATTAATCATGTCCACCTCATTCTTATTACTTCAGTTACAAAATAATTAAACAATTCCACTAAATAGTTATTAATTAAATATAAATATTGTGTAAGAAATGATAATTAAAATGAAAGTATTTTCATTCATTATACTTATTTTGTTTTGAACATTTAATCCTGATATTCACCGCTATAAATGACAAACTCATTTCTTTGTGACACTAGTCAGAGATTTCTCCATTACGTTCACCCCCGTTCACCCCAAACCCTTCTGATCTACTTATTTTCTGCATTTGGAATTATTTACGGCGTCATTTTGCGTCCTCAGATCGCAATTAGCACAGCACTAGAGCATTCTGTTCCTAAGCAACGTCTCCTCCACATGAACCCTGCGCCTGCGTTTTGATTCACGCCACTGAATTCTGGCTCCGGTGACCCCTTAATACACTTCACCATAGTGAAATCCTCGCACTCTTTTATCACATGAAATATTGATGGGGAATTGATCGATAAAGCAGGCGATCAGTGTGGCATGCAAAGCAGCATCTTAGGACTGTCTTTCCTTTAATATCTGACAGCTGTGAAAGTGAAGCAAACAGCAGAGCAGGTGTGAAGTCTGACTGACTGTATTTGTGGTCTTTGGGTTTGTTTGACTCATTTCTTGTCTCTTTCTGTTTTTTATGTGCTGCTGTCTGCGTGTCTCATGTCTGTGCTGCTGCTCTCATCAGGTAAGAGTTCATTAGCGCTTGTGTTCTTCATATTATTCGATTCTTTTTGTGCCAAGGACTTTAAAATATGCATGAGGATCCCCTTGCAATGGACCATCTCTAAAATATCATCTGAACTAATGTTTAAAAATGTAGGGCCTGTTAATGTTTTTTAACGTTTTGAAAAAAGTCTCTTCTGCTTATCAAGGCTGCATTTATTTGATCAAAACTACAATAAAGAAAATGTAACATATGTATTTCAAACAGCTGTTTTCTGTGTGAATATCTGTTAAACTGTAATTTATTTCTGTGATGCGCAGCTGTATTTTCAGCATCATTACTCCAGTCTTCAGTGTCACATGATCTTCAGAAATCATTCTAATATGCTGATTTGCTGCTCAAGAAACATTTCTGATTATTAGCAATGTTGAAAACAGTTGTGCTGCACAAAATTTTTGTTGTTATTTGTAAATAACTTTTAATATTAAATAAGGTTTTAAACCAGTGCATTCAAATATTGTAAAATATATTTAATACAATATTTTAAGTTTACATGTTAACTTTGACAGCCCTAAACATCATTTTTGTCAAATATTTTTTTATTTTTTCCCTTCTACTTTTCTGCACATTCCCAGATCTCAGTCTGAAAGCCCCTGGCATACGCGATCATGCACTTTGTATGTTTTTTCCCTGCATAGTTTCTATTAGCCTCTGAACGAAGGTTTCAGTGGTCACAGAGTGATTTGTATGTGGCTTATTTTCCTTAAAGTCTGGAAGAAAATGTCACATAACCAAATTTTCTTTTAGTATCATATGTGTTGTGTATGTTGTGTGTGTGTGTGTGTAGGAAGAGTACTTTGATACTCTGAAGAGCTTGCATGATACAAATGCAAATTAAACACCGCATTTTTTGCTGTATTATTGTTCATCTCCACCCACACAGACTGTTTTCTGCACTGATATGTGAAGAGTTCGCTCTGCTGGATGCTCTCTGTATTATTAGATCATCAGATGTGGCCTTGTCTGTCTGTAGTGAGAGAAAGACGTCGGTATCATCATCGGTCTGGCTGGTAGATTTGACACTGAGGTCGTCACTTCTGTGGAGTGATATATCGCAGATCTGCGTTTCAGTTTTATGAGGCTTATTTGTTAATATGGATGAGGATCCAATCAGGAAGCTCATATAGATTGATTAATAATAGCGGGTTTACAGTCAGCTGTTCATTAAATCATTTTTTTCCCGATATGACTGATGCTAAACATTCGTAATAGAGCTGATGATTGATGCCTGAGCTGTATGTAATAATGTGTTTATGTAATGCACGCTTTATGGTGGTTTTATGATGATTGTAATGGTTGACCATGTTGGAATCGCAGGCCTATCAATCAAGGAAGATTTGTTTTTACGCTTGTCAAACCCTTGTTACACACAGAAAATCAAATGAAACAAATCATCGTTGCTGTGAGTGGCGGGGTGATGTGTGTTTGCGTTTTTTTGGTTGTACGGCACTGCGGTGGTTATTGGGAACTTGAAAATGGCACATTGACAAGCAAACTCATTACTGGAGGTTTACCAGTGTTGACAGTTTAAATGGGTACAAGGGAATACAAATGTGTGGCATATATAATTTATACATGATTTTGAATCCAGAGCTCTGTCAACATTCAGAAGCTGAGACGCATGGGTCAAGACACCGAAATTCAACACTGCGTATCGCTAATAGACTAATTAGATGGGACCGTGTTTGAAGGGTGGATATGGGCCAGAATTCAGTCTGTGAATGCAAAAGTGTTTATGATACTTTAAAATCGTATCTTAGTTCTTATAAGTTATTTCTTGTGTTTATGTTGGTTTTCTATAGTAAATGATTATAAATAACGAATGGATATTAATTAATTTAGTAAAAAATACTGTGTGAGGAATGAGAATTGGGATGAAACATGGTTAATTGTCTTGAAATTAATATCAAAATCATGATAAAAATCATGATAAAAATATGCTTCATTATCTCCTTCTTTTTTTAATCTGAAGTATGTTTTTTACTTAACTAAATTGAATTTTTTTAATTTTATTTTTATTTAGTAAAACATACTGTGTAAGGAATGAGAATTGGGATGAAATATCTTTATATTAATATTAATATCTTTATATATTGATATATTTAAATTGATATCAAATTCATAATGGTCCTAAAAATACTTTTCTTTTAAAAAAAATCTGAAGTATGTATTATTTTAGTGCTGTCAATCGATTACAAAAAAATAACTAATTAATCACACTTTTTTTTTTCTGAAATTAATCGCGATTAATCCCACCTGACATTAAAGTTTTTAATTATACTTTTATATTGCAATAATTTCATAGTCAATCTTCAAATTAATGTAGAAACAACATAAAGTATATTTTTAATATTTGTTTAATGCCATCTTTTTTTATGACTGAAGGCAAGTATGATGTCTATGGATTTTTTCTCTTATATTTAACCATTGAGTATAGCCACAGTATAACTGAGAGCTATCAATTTAACATTTATTAGACTTTAAAAAATAACTTATAATTTAAGTGAACTTAAAACAATCTTCACATAAACCCATTATAATAAATGTCATATAGCCCTTCAGCAAGAAAATATAGCCTAATTTAATAAAGTTATCAAACACTAAATTCTAAATTAAATAAAGCTTAAAACTACAGAAGTTATGGTTACACTTTATTTCAATAGTCCACTTTAGGCACTCTACTAACCATAAGTAACTTTGTAACTACATGTCAACTACATGTCTACTAACTCTCAGTAGGGTAGGTTTAGTAGAATAAGTTGACATATACTTGCAAAATTTCTCATACTCAGTATGTTGTATGTTGTGGACCCATCAAAATAAAGTGTTAGTAGATATTAAGCAGACAGTCTACGAAATGTGCTCGTAAAGACATTCTGCGTCTGAATAAACGCAATTCTTTAGCAGTTTTGAGTGAGGAGCCCAAACCCCTGCGTTAATTGTGTTAAATATTTTTAACTGAAAAAAATTAATTGTCTGCGTTAATGCGCTAATTTTGACACCACTAATTATTTTAATTTATTTTATTTTGAGGATTGAAAATTAGGATGAAATATGGTTAATTTGCACCACTTAAATTTGGCAGATATAATAAAATGATTAAAATAACACAAATAATTTGCATCAGTTCTGTTGTTTTTTTTTTCTCTAAGAATTTAAAGATCATGTTGAATTACTTAAAGGGGGGGGGGGGATAATAATAATAATAATAATAATAATAATAATAATAATAATTTCATTCTTATTAGGACAGTTGTCCCACTTTTTTTGGATTTTATTCAGAAAATGTTATAAATCAGAAATTAAAAAAAAAGAAAAAAAAAAAAAAAAACAATACACATGCTCGTTATAGTACAGGTACAGTAGTTGTATGCATGAATTGCATTCTGATGATGTATTTTTGAGTAAATGAGCAGATGCAGACCTGTGTTGAGGTTGATGTGACTGACAGACGGCCCGAGCGTTTGGGTGGTCATCCTCGTTAATGTCCGACACAGGGAGCGTTAGGTTTCACTCTAGGACCGTCCTGTGGCCGAGGGGCTGAGTTATGAAGCATTTGAAGAAAGTGCTTGGGAAATGTCTAGCCGGGAAGTTTCCTGAAGTGAGACTCTTAACCGTATTCTCAGCTGACCGTTACAATGGATGCCATGTGTGCTGTGGGAACTCAGCGCCAATTAAACTGGGAGAAGCTGAAGTGTCAGTGTAGAAAGTGAAAGTACAGGAAGGAACAAAGTGGTTTTAAGCCTGTGACCTTTGACACCAGACAAGTTTTGGGTCAGATGGGCACAGACGTCAGGAGAGCAGCAGACTGGCTGCAGTTACCGCTCTTGTTAGCGATTACTCAGATCCCACAGGAAACTTTATGCTGGGTTTTCATTGCTCAGCAAACTTGAAAATGTTTTCTCAGGTATGTTTTGAATGAATAATTTTGTGTCAGAAAACCTTCATCAGGAGAAATAAAAACACAAATGAGTCCAGAGCTGTGAAATAAATGTGAACAAGTAACTAATAATTTGGCTTTGGGAGAGTTTGAGAAATTTCTAAGATTATATTTTGATATATTATTATTATGTAGTGTTTTATAATCTATATAAAGTAGTTTTTCCTTTTATTTATTTTTTATGTATTTATTTTGGATATGATAAGCAAGAGGCTGCAGCACAAAATATGCTCTCAATTTGCTCTCCATTTAACCTCATTGCTCTATGAGAAACAATCAAAATATTAAAGAATTCAAATTTCTAAAGCTTCCTATATATTAGAAGGCAATTTCATTTTCCATATGACAGAAAGGGAATCAGTGCTGTCTCAGTGATTTGTGCGTTTGATGTCTTCTTAGTTCTCCTTTCATTTCTGTTGAGGTGACGGGAGCTTAATGTTCCTTGAAGGCTCTCTTTTCAACATTAATTATATCAGACTGTTGTGTGAGCTGATTTCAGATGAGTGGAACTGATGGATTTGGTTTTGACTCCCTGTGTTTTATCTGTTCTTTCTATCTATCTATCTATCTATCTATCTATCTATCTATCTACAGTGGGGCAAAAAAGTATTTAGTCTGCCACTAATAGTTCTCCCACTTAAAAAGATGAGAGAGGCCTGTAATTTTCATCATAGGTATACCTCAACTATGAGAGACAAAATAAGAAAAAAAAAATCCAGAAAATCACATTGTAGGATTTTTAAATAATTTATTTGCAAATTATGGTGGAAAATAAGTATTTGGTCAATAACAAAATTGAATCTCAATACTTTGTTATATACCCTTTGTTGGCAATGACAGAGGTCAAACGTTTTCTGTAAGTCTTCACACACTGTTGCTGGTATTTTGGCCCATTCCTCCATGCAGATCTCCTCTAGAGCAGTAATGTTTTGGGGCTGTCGCTGGGCAACAGCGGGTTGAGATCTGGAGACTGGCTAGGCCACTCCAGGACCTTGAAATGCTTCTTCACGAAGCCACTCCTTCGTTGCCGGGCGGTGTGTTTGGGATCATTGTCATGCTGAAAGACCCAGCCACGTTTCATCTTCAATGCCCTTGCTGATGGAAGAAGGTTTTCACTCAAAATCTCACGATACATGGCCCCATTCATTCTTTCGTTTACGGATCAGTCGTCCTGGTCCCTTTGCAGAAAAACAGCCCCAAAGCATGATGTTTCCACCCCATGCTTCACAGTAGGTATGGTGTTCTTTGGATGCAACTCAGCATTCTTTCTCCTCCAAACACGACAAGTTGAGTTTTACCAAAAGTTCTATTTTGGTTTCATCTGACCATATGACATTCTCCCAATCCTCTTCTGGATCATCCAAATGCTCTCTAGCAAACTTCAGACGGGCCGGACATGTACTGGCTTAAGCAGGGGACACGTCTGGCACTGCAGGATTTGAGGCCTTTGTTACTTTGGTCCCAGCTCTCTGCAGGTCATTCACTAGGTCCCCGTGTGGTTCTGGGATTTTTGCTCACAGTTCTTGTGATCATTTTGACCCCACGGGTGAGATCTTCGTGGAGCCCCAGATCGAGGAGATTATCAGTGGTCTTGTATGTCTTCCATTTTCTAATAATTGCTCCCACAGTTGATTTCTTCACACCAAGCTGCTTACCTATTGCAGATTCAGTCTTCCCAGCCTGGTGCAGGTCTACAATTTTGTTTCTGGTGTCCTTTGACAGCTCTTTGGTCTTAGCCATGGTGGAGTTTGGAGTTGGACTGTTTGAGGTTGTGGACAGGTGTCTTTTATACTGATAACGAGTTCAAACAGATGCCATTAATACAGGTAACGAGTGGAGGACAGAGGAGCCTCTTAAAGAAGAAGTTACAGGTCTGTGAGAGCCAGAAATCTTGCTTGTTTGTAGGTGACCAAATACTTATTTTACCGAGGAATTTACCAATTAATTCTTTAAAAATCCTACAATGTGATTTTCTGTATGTTTTTTCTTATTTTGTCTCTCATAGTTGAGGTATACCTATGATGAAAATTACAGGCCTCTCTCATCTTTTTAAGTGGGAGAACTTGCACAATTGGTGGCTGACTAAATACTTTTTTGCCCCACTGTAGATAGATAGATAGAACGATAGAATGATAGATAGATAGATAGATGGGTGACTAAATACTTTTTTGCCCCACTGTATCTATCTATCGTTCTATCTATCGTTCTATCTATCTATCTATCTATCTATCTATCTATCTATCTATCTATCTATCTATCTATCTATCTATCTATCTATCTATCGTTCTATCTATCTATCTATCTATCTATCTATCTATCTATCTATCTATCTATCTATCTATCTATCTATCTATCTATCTATCTATCTATCTATCTATCATTATATCGTTCTATCTATCATTCTATCTATCTATCGTCATATCGTTCTATCTATCTATCTATCTATCTATCTTTCTATCTATCTATCTATCTATCTATCTATCTATCTATCTATCTATCTATCTATCTATCTATCTATCTATCTATCTATCTATCTATCTATCTATCTATCTATCTATCTATCTATCGTTCTATCTATCGTTCTATCTATCTATCTATTGTTCTATCGTTATATCTATCTATCTATTGTTCTATCGTTCTATCGTTTGTTCTATCATTGGTTTGTTAATTCTATTGTTAGAGTCTATCAATCTGCCGTTCATTTGTTTGTTCTATTGTTAGATGCTATCTATATTTCATTCTTTTGTTTGTTCATGCATTCTGTTGTTAGATCTATCGTTCTATCATATAGGGCAATGTTATAGATAACATGTTCATGTTCACCTAGAAAACTTTGCTTTTAAAAAGTCTAACGTTGTCATTTCTTTTATTTTAATAAATACAATAATGTCAGTGTCTGGTGGAAATCAGGTCTAAAAGTTCCCCATTTAAACTGAATTCATTATAGTACAATAATGTTCCTTCATTAACTGCAAAATAAACACTCTCGTTCAGATTCTGTGAACTTAGAACTGAAATCTGAAGTGACTCCTGGTGCGGAGGTGATGGTTGTGTTCTCATTTCTCTCCAGAACATCCAGCTCTAGCAGTAAATCAGCCCTGATGAGTAAAGATGTAGAACCAGGATTTCCTCATTTCTCTTCAGGCCACTGCTAACTATCTCTTCGTATCAGAGCGTTAACGTCGGCTCCTTGTGCAAATATTTGAGTCTGTCTTCAAAGCCTTGATCAGGCCAATCAATGCGGCTGATATTACACCGACTCCAGAGCGAGCGATGATCTTTTCTATTCCTCCCTTGTTACGTTAAAGCACATGCAAGTGCATTTAATATCTAAAGTCCCTGCTGGATCTACATCTTTCTAATGAGATTCTGATTTCATAAAGCCTCTCTGAGATTTTCCACAAGGCGAGTCTCACATAGTTTTGAAATCCGGCTTAGACGTAACTCTTTTTGGACTGTATCATACAGCTAAATAAAGCTGCAAATGGCTTAATTGGTTGAGAGAAAACACCAGTGCATGTATGTATGGGAATGAGGCCCGTTCAGAAAGAGGTGTAATTAGGAGGTTAGGACACGGCCAGCGAATGCATAGCTAATTAGACCGTTACCATTTCCGAACAGATCAGCAGCAGGTATAATGGGCACATAAATTCCCATTTATAGGTCATAATCCGTCATTTATTTTCCCAAGCACCCCAATTAAAGAGGCACGATGTTTCTCTTGGGATTCTCTACATCCCCCGGCCTGCCTGTCGGGACCCCCATTAGTAACTCTCTGACCCATTGACCACGAGAAACGGGACTTCAGATCGTAAACGTCAGGAAGCAGCAGGCTGGATGAGGGCGACACGGGAAAATGTGCGATTCGAATGGGAAACTCGCATTTGAACGGTTTCTCAGGAATTGAATTACACATTTTATGCTTAATTTAATTGTAGTATTATTTCTTTTTTTTTTGCATTGTGACATTATTTTATTGACTGTAAAGGACACCCCCAAAAAAAAATTATTTGTTATTTTACATATTTTTAAAACTATAAAATAATTCATTATTATTATTATTATTATTATTAAATAAACAAATAAATAGATAGATAGATAGATTACAATAATAAAAATCTACTTAGAATTGTTATTACTTACTATAGGATTTAAATCTACCCCCGTTATAATGCTATATTATTTTAAATATTTTAAATTAGTACATTATTTATATATAATAGTTATATGCAGTTAAACAAACAAATAAATACATACATACATACATAAATAAATGCCACATTTTTTTTACATATCATATTGTAGTATGCAGTATTGTAGTAAAATTATTTATAATTATTATTACTAGTGGTTAAAATCTACCCCCAAATTAATGCTATTTTATTTTAAATATTGATAAAAAAATAGTAAGTAAATAAATGAGTAAATAAATAAATAAATAAACAATCTTGTAATTATTAGTAATTACTGTGGGATTTAAAACTCAAAAGCAATACAGTAATTTCTTATTTCTTTAGATTTTGTAGTAAAATACGACCCAGTTATGTTTTTGAAGGTTTTGTTAGATTCATCATTTGCCCATTATAGTGAAAGATTAGACTGAATGAATGTCTACATGAAGAAGAAGAAAAACCATCAGCTTCAGCATTTGTCTCTTTGCCATGTTTGTTTTCTTGTAACCTGCGTGGAAAGAGAACGAGACTGTTGGAAGCTTTAATTAACCACTCAAAAGCACGTTCCAGCCATCCATAAAAGTTCTGGAAAAGTGTCAGAGAACCAAACTTTATAGAGTGTTAGAGCATTAAATCCTCAGCGCTTCCATGCGTAAAAGCAGCAGCACAGCAGACTCAAAGAACTTCTGCTCCTCTGGTTTATTTAATGTATAAAGTCTTTCACCTTCATTGAGTCAGACGAGAGATTAAAACACACCTGCTCAGCTTTCAGCAGCGATGAAGCATCAAGGTTGTTCGATTTCTTTCTTTGTACAGTGTGTAACATGAGGAAAAGTGTTCCTCTGTATTGTTTTCTTCACTCTGAACTGTAGGTAATTTCTCTTTCCTCTCTATAGGTAGTAAACAGAACATATTATTACCGTTTTTAGTTTTCAGTCCAGGTCTAATGAAAGCTGTAGTTGCAGTGTGAACTGACCGTCCTGACCCTGATTCGACTAAAACATGCTCCCGGCCATCATTTATTTAAACATCCACACTGCACTTAACCAGCAATCCTTTTAAAGCTTATGCATTATGAGGACAGAATTCATTCCCTTCTCGGCCTTCACCATCTGTCCATTCCTGCTAAATGGCATCATTTTGAGTAGATGTACCGTGTGTTATCATAAAGCGCTAACGCTGAACAAAAATGGATAATAACTCAGAGCTAATGTTTTACATACAGTATGATTTTGCAATAGTTTAACCCCTTTTTCTGTCAATCTGCAGCAGTTTTTCTTGTCCATAACAGTGCGTATTTGAAGAATAATCTATTCAATTCAATTCAAGTTTATTTGTATAGCGCTTTTTACGATACAATCGTTGCAAAGCAGATTTACAGGAAATTTAATCTATTAGGGATTTAATAAAACCTGTACATTTCAGCTATATACTGTAATAAGCATGTGAAAAGTAGTATATAATTAGTATATAATTATAAAAATATAAAATAAGTAGACTAAATTCACTTCATTAGTGCCGGAAATTTGTCAACCTCATGTCAAATGTCAAAAACTTACTGTATGATTAAAATCCCCTGAAATATTATTTAAACAATATTTTTAATTAAGTTAGTTATTTATACATAAAAGTAATATGCATTATTATTGTTATTCTTCCTCTTTTTATTATTATTATAATACTTGTAATTATAATTATTATTACTTATATCAAATTATTATTAGTTTTATTTAAAAGGGATTTAAATCTCATCCCAAAATAATGCTATTTTATTTTAAATATTGTTAACATTTTAAAAAGTAAATTATTAATAAATAATAGTAATATGTGACATAACAAACTATCTATGGAATTTAAAACTCAAAAGCAAAACACCCATATGTTTGAAGAGAAAGTGTTTCATGAAAATAGTCACAATGCAATAAATATCTCATAATAAATGTGCAGATCTTTATTTTATTTTGAAGTAAAATTCATTTCTTATTTCTTACGACCCAGACATGTTCTTGGCAGGTTTTGTTGGATTTATTATATTATTATAATATTATCTTTAATATACTAATTTGATATACAATAAATATTTAACATATTGATTAGATTTCTGTCATTTCCAACTGTAATTAAACATTAAATTACTATATGTTTGTGAAACACTCGTTTTCCTTGGTTTCCATTACAATCGTTGAGCTTACCGTAAAAGAAACAAGGCCAAAGAAAGTGCCAAGGTTTTTATTTTTCTCTGTTGAACATCAGTTGACGGATTGTTTGGAGACTGTCGTTCGGTCCAAGTTGGGCCAGCTGTGTTGCAACTCTAGGCCAGCGGCCATGAGAGAGCAGTGTGTCAGCATGTGGGTGTATTCATCGCACATATCACTGTGACTTTGCTGTTAACTTGCAGGCCAGACTTTATGTTCCCACGCAAAAAAGGGCCCTTTCTCTGACAGATTTTTGTTATTTAACCAGCATTATCTCCTGGGACGCTGTTGCATAAATAGCCTCTTTGTATTTGAAAAGAACAAACAGCAGTCTGATTTGAAAGACAGAGCGATGAAGACAAGGGCACACAGAACATCAGCCTTCCCCTGGGCCTGAACGAATAGACAAACAGGGTTAGTTTGCATTAGGTATGAGGGCAGGAATACTAAGGATGTTTTATTTTCAAAAACTTGTACAGGTGGGTATTCGCAGATGAAAAAAACACGTGAGCAATCTGCAGCATTGTTTGAATCAAAGAAAACTCCCTGTGAAAAGAAAGGTTTCAAAGCCAAGGACTAAACCACCGTTCCGTTACATAAACATGCTAACACACAAACGCGCTCATAGCAGATTTCCCCAGTGCTTGGAAACACAATGACGGCCTTCTTTGAATAAGTTGAGGTATGAATAATGCATTGTAGCTAATGAGCTACCCAAATGGATCATTTGGTAGTCGATTACTTTCTGCATAAATCAATTAATTAGTTGATCGATAGTCCTCCTCACTACATTATATACTTAAAGTTGTGTACTTCACTTCATCCCTAGCTTGACGTGAATAATTTAGGCCTCCTAAGAGAGGACCGAGGTGCTCGCCCAGTGTTTTGAACGCTAAGCTAACTGTCACTTTTCCACTTGATCTATGAGTTGTGCTCTCGCAGACCAGCCTCCATAGATTTTTGTTTATCCTGTTTGTAATGAAGGGCTTGAACGCCAGTCCCTTTGTCATTGTCCAATTTGACCAGACGTGTCTTCTCGCAGTTCCTTGCGATATTTATTTATTTTTTTCACCATGACAAAATAACAGTCTATATTTCAAAGATATTTCTCTTTTTTTTTTTTTTTTACATGGTCATGGTGAAAAAAACAAAAATATTCAAACATTTTTTAAGTGACTTTCATTTAAATTATGCATTCACGTCATTTTGCACTTATACAAGTTGTAATATTACAGTATGTTTAACTTCAGTGGGGCAATCCTTGACATTATTGACAATTAATTGATTATTTTAAACTTGTGTTTATTTATTTATTTATTTAACGGTGGTTTACTGAACAAACTATGTCTGCCTTTAAATAAATAAATACAAGTCTGTCTATATTGCTACAACCAGCAGTAACACATACTTCTATGGTTTTTTTCTTTTTTTTCGCCACGGGGTAAAAAAATATATAAATAAATAAAATATTTAAATATTTATTAAAACATAAAACTAAGTCATTTAATTTCTAGTTCATAATTTGGACTTTTTTCTCGCAATTCTGTGTTTATATTTTACAATTCTGACTTTTGCAATTGTAAGAAAAAACGCAAGATATAAACATAATTGTGAGATATAAACTTGCAGTTTCGAGTAGAAAAGTCTGTGAGATGTAAACTCACAATTGCAGGAAAAAAAAAAAAAAATCAGATCATGCAAAATATAAATACTTTTACAGGCATGTATAGAACCGTAAGATGTACGTCGTGTGTGTGTATTTGTAGTTGTTTGTTAACAAAAAAACATTCTTTTTACTCGTATAGCATGTGTTTAAGTGTTTGAGGTAGCATACTTCTTAAGTGTGTCAGTACTGGCGTCCCATTGCGTTGCGGAGTGCCTAGCCGCCTTTGTTATGCGCAAATATCGTTTTGATCTATGTCGGCGGTCAGACTGAAGTCAGCGGCGGTCTGATTTACAGATCGTTTTAATGAACGGCGAATGCCGCGCACACCTTTTTGCACTGAAGAGGGCGATGCTGGGAATGTCGACTTAAAGCTTGAAGCCAAACCGCTGGCGCCAACCACATGGGGCGACAATCTGGTGGAGGCGTGGCGATGGATCATAACACACCCATGCCACACTTTTCCCATGAGTCCCTTAACCGAACAAAACAAACGCTAATCACCTAACGGCGGCCGCCGTGTAAACAGCCCACTTTAAAATTCTATAAATGACTCTACATCTGGCCAGTAATCATCTATGGTCTGGTTTCCTTTGTTTATTCGTGGTAAGTATCCTCTTAGAATAAGGAATCAGGAAGCTTTTGGACCAAATAGCTCAAAGATAGCTTTTAGTTGCTTAGCGAAAACCCCATAATTCACATTCTTATGGTTCTTCCTGTCCAGTGTGGCCTCGTGTAATTGTTAGCATATATCTGGAATTGAGCCTGAATGGCTGCTTAGGTGTTAATTGGTTTGAGAGACTGCTAATGGGGACAAACTGTAGACCAGGACAGTTAGCTTGCTTTATGTTTTCCATAAAAAAGCCCAGGAGCTGTCAAAGCCTATTTAGGTTGACCTGTCCTACATTGTCCATCAGGTGACTCTAAGCCCGAGCCTCCAGTGTGTGTGTGTGTGTGTCGTGTGGGGGGGAGGACATCCTGTTCACCTTCATCTGATGCAGACCCCAGTCTCACAATTAATTCATAACAGCCTGTTCATAAATCACAAAGTAATGGCAGCCGTGTAACTCGCAAGTTTCTCTGAGCATTTCACCAAGGAATGAAAACAGTGGTTCTTGTGTTCTCCGGATTCCTTATGGAAAGGAGATTTAGCAATATCTGGAAAAGAGTGGACAGTTCAGACAATACACAAGCAGAGAGTCTGAAACTTTGAGGAGAACATAGTTTATGCTGTGCATCCTTGCTTAAAGCACACTAACACAGTTAGGGGTGCTTAGTATCAACGATTGTGAAAATCCCTGCTCTACAGAATGAGTTCTAGAGAATCGACCAAACAACTTGACTAAATTATATCTATAAACAGGAAATAGTACGATTTTTTTTAAATTCTTGGGTTGGAGTGTAGACCAAGGGCCAGAGTTACTAAACAGGGCAAATTAGCATTAGATTGCAATTCCATAAAAGAGGGGAAAAAAATTCTGCGTGTGATTTACTAACAATTTGCACATTAAAGAACACAGACGCAGTCAGATCATTTCCATAATGACCAGCACAATACCAAGAGCAGCGCAAATTACCTCCTGCTTTTAGACATGCATTTTTGGGCGTTAAATAGTGGCGCGAATATCATTGACGAGCGCAAAAACGTTAGTAAATCATGTTGCGTGATTCATTTTAAAACTCTCCTCCCATAAATTTTGTGTCTGAAAGGGAAACTCCTACAAATGCATATTCAATAAGGTCAGCCACAAAAATAACTGTGTACACACCTTTTCAGCGCTAATTCTTCACTGCGCGTCTTTAGTAAATCCTGACTGCACTATTT
This sequence comes from Onychostoma macrolepis, assembly GCF_012432095.1. Taxonomy (NCBI): domain Eukaryota; kingdom Metazoa; phylum Chordata; class Actinopteri; order Cypriniformes; family Cyprinidae; genus Onychostoma; species Onychostoma macrolepis. The sequence continues at coordinate 25,170,309 of NC_081178.1, forward strand.
TAACGCCAAAAGATGGTTTGCGCTGGCGCACGCTGTTAGTAAAACTGGCCCTAATTGTTCTCCAGTTGACCAATTCAAGTTGGTCATAGTAGTTTACAAAGCGTCCCATGAACAATGAATGTGCTCATTCTCCGAAAGATTACTTCTGTAATCTCTTTAACAGAATTATGTAACAAATCAATGATAGCGTACCAGACAAACCATCCAGTGCTGTTCAGCAAGGTGTTTGCAGTCTGGGAGAGAGTGAAAGGCGTTTGATCTTAACGTTTTTTTTGAGAAAATGAGGGAATTAAAGTGTCCGAGTCTGTGTTTTAACAGAAGTCCTGGTTTCCCTCTGAAAAACAGTGCTCTGGACTGCCTCACTTTCAGATGGGAGCGTTAGGGTCTCGGAGGCTCAGCGAATGTGTCGGCTCTAAGAAGGTCTTTTGGGTCATGTGTCAGTCATCATTCTACCTTCAAAGAGCAGCACTTGAAGGCTGTCAGCTTTTCTTATGAGTCACATCTTCAAAGACCATTTCTGCCCCTCTGGCTACTTCTGGTTTCAGCCAGCCACTCGAATCGATACTTGACCATACGATTACTATAAAATAGCAGGGCAAAGATTCACAGCCGCATCTTTAATCATCAGCTATCTTCACCGTGCCCCTCGAAATTGGGCTGTGAGGTGGAACCGATCATGGGGCATTGCACTGAAACTCAACTTTGACCCGGTTTTACACTGTGTTTTTGAGGCAACGATTGTGCAGTGATCTTGTAAACGAACTTGCTTCCTTTTAAACGACATCCATTTTTTCTTAGAAACGGCAACTGTTTGAGTTTGGTCGAAAATCCACCGATTATGTTTCATAAGCGTTCGGCTTACATGCCATCTGAAGGAGGAGATTATCCTCTTTGTGTTGCACCTCTCCGTCTCTGCTGCCTCTTTTGCTGCCAAGGCGTGTTGCAAAGCAGATCAGCGTCCACCTGCCGCAGAGCTGACATTTTGGCTCCCTCGACATGGCTCATTTGTGGAAGGGAATGCTGTGTTTTGCATGGAGGAGTTGGCCAACGGTGCCCACGTCTCGGCCTCCGGTGATGGTGCAAGTTGGCGTGTATTGTGGGCCCATGGTGCGAGCACCAGGCGTTTTTCCTTTATCTTGCTCGTCATGGGCTGTGGAGCTCCATTATTCCCTCTGCCTTTATCTTTTGATTGTTTTTTTTGTGCATCTCCACAATTTGATTCCACACCAGCTGTGTTTGATTGCATAAGAGATGAACTATGAGATTTCAGCCGAGAAGCTCATTACAGACACAACACTCGCACAATTAACTCGCGAAGGCTTCGTGCAAGGTTTCCCAACTCTCAGGGCTTGGATGAGGAGCTCATTTTGGCACCTGTGGTACATTGTTAGGCAGTTCAGACGTCTGAATGTCTCTCCAGGCTTTAATGGAGTTGAAAGCGTGAGGAAGCTCGACTGTCCCTGGTTCCAGAGTGAGCTGAGAGATGTGTGATCGCTGTTGATGTTTTTGAAATGTGGATACCAGTCATTCATAGTGAGGGAAGTATATTAGCTCCTTTGATGTTTGTTAATTGCTAATACCCTTACAGAAAGAAACCATAGAAATTGTTTTAACTGTTTTAACTTTTTATATTACATATAATGGACTATTCCATATTAAACCTAGTATATTAAGTGTTTCATTTGTAGACTAAACACAATTAGAAAGTATAACTATCACAGTTATGATTAAATGATTCTGAATCCACAAATGTGATATGCATGATGTAATTTTTGTAGAGTTTGGTAGGTGGTGTGGTAGCAGTTTTATCTGTCCCTTCACGTGTCCCATTTTTCTACATTTAATTCTGCATGAAGAATGTTACAGCAACATTGAAACACCCCCAACCCCCTAAAAGCCATTTTATAATTCGCACATGGAATAAATCATTGTAAATTTTCTTTAGGGTTACAGTAGTTTGGTTTTGTTTGTCTGTTTTGAAACCGAGAGCAGATTGATTGTTGTTCTGTGGTCTTGGACTGTATATTTGTGGTCTAGATGCTTGACTTATGAGGCTTCCACCAGAAGTTATTTCTCGTATATCACAGGAATGTCATCTCAAGGATCCTCTCTTGAAAGGCTTTAGAAATACCTCAATAAAAACCCAAGAGTCTTAGCTACTTTATTGAAAGATTGATATACTGTGAGGTTAAATGTTGTTGTAATGGACTGCTTTGAAAGGAAGCAGTAACAGGTTTATTGCATCAAACTCCCCAGTTTTAGTCTTGGGAGAGTCATGCCAAGTCTCTTGGCTCATAACATACAATCACAGGAGATACGAACAAATGCACATTTCTCCAAACTCATGAAGCTAAAATTGAGATGTGAAGGCTTTAGATGTACATGCAGATGTACAATAAGCACAGAGAAACTTAGTATTCAAATGGCTGAACCTTGGCCCAGGGGCAGCACACTTGTAGGCGGGCCGACAGCAATACTTTCTCCCTGTTCCCGGCACCAACCCAAGCCTGTCATCAGGAGTGCCAATTAGCACTGATTAGGAGGCGTTGTGCAGGCAGCCGACAGCTGCAGTATGCCAGGCTCTTACAGCCCCCCTCTTTCCCTGCCACGGGCCGAGCAGTCCTGCTCAGCTTTCCTCACAAGGTCGAGCCAAGGAGATGCTTCAAAGAAGGCGATGTGAGGCCTGCTGTCTGGACATGAGAGGAAACACGGCAGGTTTACCATGGTCGGGTATTCTCTCCACTTAAGACATATATTTGAAGGCTATAGGGAAGATAAAAAGCACTCTGCAAAAGAGTTTTGAAGTTTTTCCTCAGCAACAACTGCCTTGATATGACATTGGAACCAAAGGTGGGAAATAGATCTTGTTTGTGCATCCATTAGATACTAGACTTGTCTGTATTCGCTGGTTCAATAAGTCACAGAGAACATGTCAGTCTTAATATTGTGTTAATTGCACAATAATAGAAGTTTTGTCATGTCACAGAGCCTTGTGTACAGAGGGATAGTGTCGGCTTAAACATGAGCTCATTCACTGATCTCATTGGGGTTCTCCAGTGCCATTTTGGATTCATTTCCAAACTAATTAGATTAGCCAAACTGCTTGCTATTGCAAAACACGCGCACACACAAACACATTCAACCATTTTGCTGTTGTTGTTCTCATGGAAACAAGTACTCTAAGGATACTAAATGGGTCGGAGATGAGGCCAGGGCCAGGAGTGTTTTTCTACCATCGTATCAGATGATATTTGGCTCTGGATAGGGCAGAAGGGCAGAGATATATCCAGAACAAGCGGCCCTTGACCCAGACATGATTAATTTAAATTGTCGTTGGGTTTTCATATCTTGCATGGCAACCTCTTGCTCTGTGAGAAACACAAATGTTTGTTTTTTCCCCACAAGGGAGGTCTGATCGTGAGAACCCTGTTGCGGGAAAATTGAAAGTGGTAGCTGGATTTATATAGGTTATAGCTGGCCCAAACTGGTCATTTTTGGTCCTTAGCAGGTCTAGATGGTTGATCAGGCAGGTTACTAGGTGGGGAGGCCAGTGTCAAGTAGGGCATGCTCCTGGACCTTTTGTTGTCTTAGTCTTATGGTGTATTCACACCAGGAAAGTCCGATAGTTCACTTGCTTTGGTCCGGACCAAATAGAATGTTTTTTTTGTTTGTTTGGTCCGGTTCGCTTTCACACTGCCCTTTTTGTAAGTGAATCAGAAATTGTAAACACAACCACAGGTGTGCTAAGGTCATCCGTTCATTGGACAGAAATTCTCAAGCAGGGAAAAACAGGAAGTGCAAAAACAGGCTAATCATGGAGAACTTTCGTAGTGCAATTATTATTCTTTTACTGATTTGCTGTCATGAGATAAAAACGCAAAATGAAGAAACTTATGAGCATCATATATGAGACAATGTCATACAATGTTGGAATTACGACTTGCCAAAAATAAAATCTATAGATATGAAATACTCAAAGCATATCAAAATGTTAGTTTAAACATTTAACCTAGATAAATGTGCGATAGGCGTATATCCAATCGTTTGAGCGGAGAGTGGAAGCTGAAGCCCGCTTCAGGACATCATACAAATACGCCGTAATTGTTGCTCATAAAGGTAATAATACATCGTTCTGAACTGTAAAGGGTATATTTGTATTTGTGTGCACTCACAATATCAAGAAAACGTGCTTTTCCAAAATAAAGAAAACTAATAGGATGCCCTTCCCGTCAAAAATGAACTGTAACTTACAGACATGATGAATATATCTATAGAAAGCTTTGAATTACTACAAAACAAAATAAATCATATCCAAAACAAAAATTATTTCATTATAATCCGTAAAGATGCATTTCTTTCTAAAGGCGCGTCCAATGAGGAGATGGCGAGTCAGGATTTTTAACTTCATCTTTGTAACACTAACTCAGAAAACACTAGTTTATTAATAAATAATTCAAATATCTCCTCACTATTTTCCCCAGACACATTCATTGTAACTTTTGCCGGGGCTTTGCGGCAAGCTTTAGCCTATTTAGTGCGCTCATGTCACGTTGCTGTGGGCGCTATGGTCACGAAAACTCATAATTTGCACGCGTTTTTAAGCATTGCGGTTTGAAAACGAGTGATTTAAGCGATTGAAATGCAAACAACAGCACTATATGCGTGAGCTGTGTGTTTTCTGAGCGTGCTTTCTGCAATTGGATCGGATCAAGGCCGGTTCATATTCACACCTTAAACGAACCGTACCAGAGTTTGTTTGGAAGCTGCCCAAACGAACCGCACCAAGAGGGAAAACGAACTCTAGTACGATTCAACCGAACTAAATGAGGCAGGTGTGAAAGCACACTTAGTCCTGTGTCAAATGCTCTTTTTAGTTATTGTCATATTTAGTCAACCTTTAGTCAACCTGTTTTTGTTTAGTCAAGTTTTAGTCGACTAAATGTCTGAGCATTTTAGTCTAGTTTTAGTCAATGAAAACTTTTTTGTCATGCTGTATAATGGTTAAACAGACAAACGTGATTTGTATCTTAAAATTGTAATCCCAATGATTGTTGATATTTGAGAAATTTATTTTTACATTTCAGGTATTGCACTTTCACCAGTAAGCATAAAACACGTGGACTCATACACATGATTTATTTTACCTCATCTAGAGTACTGATTTATTATAGGCTATTTAATATATAAATTAATAGCAAAGCCTTCGTTATGTACTCTCTCTGTCTACATTATGAAAACTGGTAAAAACAAGCAAAAACATTTGACCAGTGAAACCCCTAATAGTAACTCCAATAATGCCAAATTGCAATAATGCTTCTCTATTAAAACAACAGTGGTCGAGTAAGTGCATTTATTCAGCAACCACAATCGCAAAAATAGTCGAGAACTCATGACAGAACACACACTGGCTGAGTGACACTTTCATTTAAGCCGAACAGCTCACATGGAAATCGCTAAACTGCAGCTTGCTTGTTTTTGTGGATGTTTTCAGTTCATCGTCGGCTCTTCTGCAATGACGAGGGAGCATGTGCACATGTGGTTGCCAAATTGCAAAAATTAAGCAAAACATCAAGCTGAAAACAGAGAACAGAGAAACAATGATTTGGGGATTTGAACTCTTGATATCTGTCAACCGCACACAAGATTTTAGTCTCGTCTTTTATTGTTAAAGATATCACGTTAGTATAGTCACAGTTATTGTTTATTGACCTTATTGTTTTCTCGTCATTGGAAAAAAGCTTGTCAATAAACATTTTTCATCATAGTTTTAGTTAACAAAATGAACACTGCTGAGAACAGCCCTAATAGGCCTGACCCTAACCTTAACCCAGGGATATTCAATCCTACTCCTGCAGAGCCACTTTCCTGCAAAGTTTAGCTTCAGCACACCTCCCTGTAAGTTTCTAGTGATCCTGAAGACCTTGAATAGCTGATTCAAGTGTGTTTAATTAGGGCTGGAGCTAAACTCTCCAGGAACAGGATTGCACACCTCTGCCCCAAACCCCAAACCTAACACTAACCAATAACTAGACCTAAATCCAAAGGGACGTCATAGGTTTATGCAAATTATGTACAAGTCCCTTTACCTTGGCAAAATCACATTCACCTAGTTGGTGGACCTTGCTGCTACCTAGCAGACCATCTTGGTCAAGCTAGCTAGATATATACTACCTTGTCCCACCATCTGCAGCCAACCTGACCAACATAAGCCGCTTTGACCTGGTTTTTTCCTCTTCAAACAGAGTCAACACCACTGTGAAGGTCATTGAGTGTGTGTGTGTGTCTGAGAGAGAAACTTGGCGAGAAAGACAGGTTCAGGCTTGCAATCCCAGACTGCTTCATCCATCACAGGCTTGATAAGGAGAATGTTTAATTACACGTCTTCACCCCGTGATCCAAAGCCTCCACGCTGAGCCACCGGCCCTCCTCCACCTCCCTGCCCGAGGAGATCTCGCTCCCTGGGACACAGAGCGCCGAGCCACCCACCCTCTCCACATCTGAGAGGCGAGATTCAGTAAGCCGATCCAGCAGTAAATCAATACTGGCCTAATTCTGAATAATTGAGGTTATTACAGTGCTGTCATGCTCCCTGTGTGAATTCCCCGTTGCACGAGTGGGGCCTCCTCGAGTCTGTCCCCTCCCCTCTCAACACGCCACAAATTCAGATAATTAAAGATTGAAAAGCGCTCCTCTTGTTTTTTTTTTCTTTGTCTTGCGCTCTCCACTTTTGATTTTGTCAGACGTGATTGTGCACATCCTGTGCGTGTGATCTTTCGGCGGGAGATCTCGCCTCAGCTTGCTATTGTGCTGCATCTACTTCTTGTTTACCTGGCAACAGTGCTATCCCAGGCTGGTGCTTTGTTTCTTTTTATTCCTCTGTACTGTACAGCATTGGTGGGCTCTGGGTGGGACGCAGAGAGAGGAAGAGGTACCATGTTTCAGAGGGGCACTAGAGGGCACAAGATGCATATGAAAGACTCTCCGGTTGGGAAAAAAAGCTGCTGAGAACCAGCTGAACTTAATTTTCACTCAACACAGAGAGCTTGTGAAGAAGAGTTTTGAAAGAAGATTTCATAAGATCTTTATGGCAAATAATAAAACAACATTGCATGTACTGAAAGTTTGTCTAGCTGAAATGTTTATTGTTTTGGCAGATGTCAAGAACATGAATGAAAGAATGCAATATCTACAGTATATACACATCAATATATGTTTATATATATATATATATATATATATATATATATAGGTAATATTTTTATTTATAATAAAACAAGGCAATATTTGTAATAAAATAATTGTATAAAATAAAATTTACTTTCAGAATTTTATAGATTTTATTAAGCCATTTTATACATTTTTAAGCCATTTTTAATGGACCACTCACAGCCATTTGATCCTCCGACCCACAAACATTGTCTACATTGTTATTTTCACAAGTGATGAGTGTCAGTGCAAATATCATTTCAAATTTCCTCTAGTAAATCATCTGTCCAGTTAGAAAATATCCTTTTTTACAACAGTCTTACTTCACTGTCACCTCTCCAGACACAGAATATTCTGAGAATGTTCACTGAATGTTCTGAAGTGAAACCATGCAACTGAGGTGTCATGGCACTTCAAGCCTGAGACTAAAGCCCCGTGCCGCCTCTCCACCGCTCCTCAGAAGCAGACAGACGGGTAGAGCGCAGACAGACAGCCTGACAGAGAGTCGGTGCGTTAGGAGTGTGTCAGAGGTGGTGAGCCAGTGCTGTGTCACGCACATCGAGGGCTGTTATGACACTCGTGGCAGGCGAGAGGCACCGACAGTCGTGTTCATAATCACTGCAGGGCCACAGACCCACTGCTGAGCTCAAAGCACAGTGCCAAAGCACATCGAGCCAGAGAGTCATAACAGGAAGGCGTTTTATATTTCTATGGAAAGCAGCGCGTGTTGTTGATGGCCACAAAACATATTTGCACTTAAGGCACACTTAAAAATGTATGAATTTCTTTGTCTTATATAACACCATTTCAGAAAAAATGACATTTAATTTGATATAAGCTAAAACCTTTAGTAATTTTCTTACCTCTTAAATGAAATAAAAAAAAAAAAAAGTTAAATTGCAAAGATTGCTCAGAAAAGTTTTGAAGGTTTAGCATAATTTCTTTGAAAATGCCACATGGTTTGATATTTTGTGTTAAATGCAGTGACATTTAAAGCAATAATTCACCCTCAACTGAAATTTGCTAAACTTATGCAAACTTTCAACATGTAGATGGGTTTAGACCATTTTTACTTATAAATGATGCTTGATCTGTGCAGATTTCTCTCCTGATTTAGACAAGATGACTTTTTCACGGGAGGACGGAATATTATGGATTACGGACTTTATATTTTATGGATTTTAGTTGGAAGCAATGGTTTGAAGTTAAAAACGTCTTGATGGATTTGCTTCAGCTTTTGTCTTCTCAAGATGTTAACTGATGGACTGGAGTGGTGTGGATTACTTGTGGATTATTGTGATGATTTTATCAGCTGTTTGGACTCTCATTCTGACGGCACCCATTCACTGCAGAGCATCCATGGTGAGCAAGTGATGCAATGCTACATTTCTACAAATCTGATGAAGAAACAAACTCATCTACATCTTGGATGGCCACTTAAACTATTACTTTAAGTGTGGTTTAGGACCATGTCTCCCACTTTATCATGGAAAACAAGTAACTCTTCGACTACTTTTTGCTTCTTTTTGCCCATATTATTGTATTCTCCACACTTTTTCAGTGAAAATAGGCCATGCTGTGCTGTTTTTGCAGTCAGTGCTGTCTGTTTTTGCACCGAGTCGCTTGTAGTATCTAACTGTTTCCCACTCGTTTGCTGTTTGTGAAACTTTTTTTGTCCCTGTGTGGCTTCTATAAAACAAATTGATTCCTTCTGGCTAAACCTCAGTCTTCACATACACATCTTCTCGAGCTGCCTCAGTGTTTACTTTGGCTTAAGAAAGTTTTAGAGTGTCTCATACAGTGGCAATTGTTGTAGTAAACAATAAGAGAAACACAGTACTGTAACACAGTAAGCGAAAATGGTTGAATCAAGCTGTCTGAACTTTATATAGGGCTTGCAATCTAAAACCAGTATTTTTTATATTTTTATTTCAAGAAGTACTGATAGCGAATGACATTTGGTTCCAGTACCATGAATAAATATTGAATAAATATATATTGTTAAAGGGGTGATATGATGCGATTTCAATGTTTTCCTTTGTCTTTGGAGTGTTACAAGCTGTTTGTGCATAGATAATATCTGTAAAGTTGCAAAGATTAAAGTCTCAAACCCATAGAGATATTCTTTATAAAAGTTAAGATTCGACCACGCCCTCCTAAAACAGCTCATTCAAACACGCCCCCACATGTCTACGTCACGGTGTGGGGAGATTTGCATAACACCGCCCAAACGTATACACAATGAAAGAAGGTGTAACTTTTATTCTCGCTGTAGTGCTGTTGTTGCCGCTGGTGCCCTGTCCTGGAGATGCTGTGTTTCGTTGTGAAAGCGAAACTACTTTGTTTGGGCTTCCAAATGAGTACACAATTAGAAATCAGTGGTTAAGTTATATTTACAACACTGTTCCAGAACAGTACAATGCAAATATTTGAGTGTGTGCAGCGCATTTTACTGAGGACTGTTTCCTGAACCTGGGAGAAAGTAGCTTACAATGTGAACACTATAAAGTGGGGCAATTCCAACTTTGCAAGGACAGTCTGGTGATTCTGACTCACAGCCTGTAAGTACGTTTTGATATTTAAAGAATTTGCTACAGACTATTCAAACGCGAGTTTTGAGCAGTGTACTGTAGAGTAGTGCTTGTTTGGCATTTCTACGATCACAAATGCAGACATGGCAATGTTTACGCAGCGCGACATGTAAAAATACCATACTATGGGTCATTATAATCAGTAATTATGTCCTCACTGAATGCAACAAATGCCTCATTTATAGTGGGTTTTATTGTTTTAGTCTCGTCGCGCCGGGACACGGCATCACAACATGGTAAGAGGGTGCAACCTTTCCGTCACACACTTGAGGTATTCGGCCAATCACAACGCACTGGATAGCACTTCTCAGAACGATGAGCTTTGTAAAAATCGGCACGTTTCAGAAAGGCAAAGCATAGAGGAGCAACATTAATGTACAGGACACTTAAAAATAAAGGTGCTTCACGATGCCATAGAAGAACCTTTTTGTCTAAATGGTTCCATAAAGAACCTTTAACATCTGAAGAACCTTTCTGTTTCACAAAAGCTTCTTTGTGGTGAAAGAAGGTTCTTCAGATTATAAAAAGCTAAGAAAGAGATGGTTCTTTAAAGAACCTTTGACTGAATGGTTCTTTGTGGAACCAAAAATTGTTCTTCTATGGCATCGCTTGAAGAACCTTTTGAAGCACCTTTATTTTTAAGAGTGTATGTGGAAAATAATGTGTTTTTTGAACTTCAAACCATGTAAAAACATTGCATTACACCAAATACACAAAGTAATGTTATTTTTAGCAACGTCATATGACCCCTTTAACAAGATGATTCACACCAGAGATTCACTTCTAAATTCTCACTTACTCGCTGTTGACACAAACAAATCTAATCAGAACTGATTCACTGAAAAAGTTTAAAGTGATTCACAGAAATGAATATTCTAGAACTTGCCTCAAATTAAAATAAATAAATAAATAAATTGAGAAACTAGTGTAATGACTCACTCTTTATAAATCTTAATAGTTAAATCATTGCAATAGTTGAGTACTTTTATATCACAAGTATGAGTATATTTTCAATTTACAATATAACAAAATATGTGGTATATATACTATTGAAGTAAAGGACGCTACTTTAGAAAGCACATCAAACAAACAAGCAGTTTTGTCTGATTCTGTGAAAGTCAAACTGGCAGAAGCATTTATGAATATAATGTGAGGGACAGATACGTGGCCTGTGGAAAGCACTCTCTCTTGCTCTTTCTCTTCCTCATATATTCTCTCCCAGTGGAGTTTCTGGCTGCAGATGTCGGGTAATGACAGGGGTTTCCCTTGAGGCCATCTCTCGGCCCAGACAACCAGACCTGCCTCTTCGTGATGGTGTGTGTGTGTGTGTGTGTGTGGCTCATAGGCCACCAGGGGGAATGGTGCAGGTAAACATATCAGCCAGCATCTCTCAATCTGCCATAACTGAGGAGAGGAAGGCAACACTGCAGCCTTTGCTCCTCTTGTTTGTTTTTAGACTTATTTGCATGGGATATTGTGAAATATTATTATTAATTCAAAATGACAGATTCCTGTTTTAATATATTTTAACATGTAAATTATTCCTGAATTTTCAGTATCATTATTCCAGTCTTCAGTGTGACATGATCCTTCGTTTTTACCTTTATTTTAAAGCCGTTTTCCTCACTCTGATTCTGTTTAAAATGTTCCTAGAAGTAATATTTTCCATGTAAAAGAAAAAGGAACATGACATTTTCCATGGATGATGAATGCCATTATAAAGAACGATATGAAAATAATTTCAGTGATTTTTTTATTTTAAATGATCTGTGTCAGGTTCAAGGTTTTTAACATTTTAAGGAGAAAAAGTCCTTTAGTTCGTAACCAACAGAATTTTTTCTTAGTAATCATCATCTATTTCTCTGTTGTCCTCTCATTAACCAGTATCTACGCGAGACACTTGGAGAACCTGAGAAACGTTGATGTTTACACGGCCTACAGTCTGGACACGCCAGATTAACAGACTCTTACCAGCAATCAGTTCACACACGAATACTATTACCTTATTTTCAGGGCATTTTATAATCTTACAGTAGTGATCTTTACCAGCACAGGAGTGTGCAATATGTGAAAAGTGAGTGAATAATTACTGATATGACTGATTAGGACTGGATTAGAATCACGGAGAAGATCTAGTAATTATTCCATTCCCTCGGTTCGCCATATAAACCTAATCCTGTTCGACTGGGTTTTTTTCTGCTTTCTCTCCCTGACCGCTTCATTTGTCTGCCTAGTTTCTCTCCAGCTCTTCCACCCTGGTTTTCTGGCTGTCTATTACGGTCTTTGACAGTCAGGGGACAGTCGAGAGGCAGTGAAGAGATGTTCATGAAATGTCCTGTAGCACTTGGTGGTTTTGATGATTATGGTCATTTTCGGTGCCTCCACACGATCAGACTCTCTTGTCTCCCTCTCGGTAATAGAGGTCAGATCTTAAGACGGACGCTATCTTCTGCGTGTCTGCCTGTTTTCACCCCTGCCGACCTTCTTCAGATGGAAACCACTGCTTTGGGCCACTCCAGGTGTGACGTTATCCAAATACCAAATGGCTTATTGTCATTTTTATAGTCTATAACCCAACATGTCCATAGTTTTTCTCTCATACAACTGCTAAATGACCCATCTGGATGGATATTTGCCCTTTCTTTGGCCTGGATGAAAGCCATTCAAGATGATGGGTCACTTATGCATCTGTGTGGAAAGCAAGCCTGTCTGTTTTTCTTCAGTTCCTGCGATTCACGTTACCGAACAAGGCCGGTCTGCTGTGTTTCACAGACAGCAGGACGCACACCTGACCTAAACCCCAGCCTGAATTTATTAGACTCGGAGAGAGTTTGATTCAAAGGCCGAGCGTATCTCTGGCAGTTTGCCTGTGTGTGATGTAGTTTCAGTCCTGAGAGACTCTGGGAAGAGTGCTATTCATTCACTCAAGGTTAAATATGAGCGTCTCGGGACGACATGATAATAGGTGATGGTGAAGCTATATATGAACTTATCCATTGTGTGGAAAAATATTTTTTGCTCTTGTGCTAATTCAAATTGTAGATACTTTTGAACTTTTACCTTGTGAAAAACACTTTCTTTCTTTCTTTCTTTCTTTCTTTCTTTCTTTTTATTTGACAAAAAAGTAGTGAATACGACTTTCATAGCCATACTTACACCACTTAAATCATTGTCAATGATACATCCAAGATAATTAACGGAAGTTCTATTTGATATTAAACAATCCCCCACCTTAACAGACATCTTAGAGACCTTATTCAAATGTTTTTTTAGACCCAAATAAAATGGATTCCGTTTTACCTAAATGCAACATGTTTTTAGAGAGCTAGTCTCTTACCTTACAAAGCTCCTTACCTAAATTCACTTGTATCCTACCAACATCCTAATCTGAAATTAATAAAGCAAAATCAGCAGCATATAAAAACAAAATTACAATCACAAACTGCTTGCATTTCATTTATGTATAAAAGAAACAAAAGAGGGCCTAAAACACTTCCCTGAGGAACTCCATTTTTAACCAAAGTTTCATCAGAAAGAGCCCCATCAATTTCTACCCTCTGAAGTCTCCCAGTTAAATAAGAATTCAACCAGGCTATCACTTTACTTGAAAAACCCATGACACTTAACTTGTCTAAAAGTATTGAGTGATTTACTGTCAAACGCTTTCTGGAGGTCTAAAAGTACCATACCACACGTTTTACCTTCATCTATCTGCCTCCTTAGAAAATCTGTGAAATATAGTAAAGAAGTATCAGTCGAATAAGATTTCCTAAAACCTGACTGAAAATCATAAATTAAGCTACTCTTACTTAAATACTCATACACCACGATTCTTTCTAAAAAAATTTGAGGCCACACTAAGAATGGAGATTGGACGATAGTTTCCAGGATCGCATCTGTTACCTTTTTTGAATAACGGAATGATTTTAGCTAACTTCATATCAGATGGAAATATACCATTTTCCAAGGAAAGATTAACAATAAATGTAATAGTTGGAGCTATAATATCTGCAGCATCTCTTAAGAATCTAGCTGGAATATCGTCCAGCCCAGTTGACTTAGACACTTGAAGCTCTTCAAGCATTTTAGTAATCTGATTTACACTCATTTTAGCAAAAGAAAACCTATTTGGCAACACCACTTGTTTTGAATAAAATAAAAAACAATCCCATAATTTCCTTTGGACAGAGGAAGCTTATCAACTAGACTATTAACAATTAATGAAAATAATGAATTAAATTTATTGGCAACTTTATTTTTATCAAATTCTATCTTGCCATCAATATCCAATCCTACCTTTGATACAGAACATTTTGATTTACCAATTGAATGGAATCTATTCATCACCTTCCACAGAGATTTAGGGTCTTCTTTGTTTTCTTGAATTTGTTCTTTAATAAACAATTAATTAATAAATATATTGGATAAATAAAATTAAGTTTTGCCTCCTTTATATTTTTCTGTCCTAAGTTTCTAAGTGCGTTACATTTTAGATAGTCTTCTTGATTCTTATTTCTCCTATAAATCGAAAGAGCCCTATTCCTGTTTTAACTTAGTTAATGACTTTTTTTTTAACTCTTTTAAGATAGTCTTTAAATACTTCAATATTATATATTTTTTTAAGGGTCTAATTCATACTGTTTTATGATTACTAAATCTTATTTTACTATGTTTTCTTATACAAAAAAATTATATTATGATCACTGATACCATATTCAATTACTCCCTTCTGGGAAATATATTTTTCATCAGATACCAAAATAAGATCAATGATACTTTCCCCACCTTCCCAAACTCTGGTAGATTTGTTTATTATTTGGGTGAAATGGAATAATTGGCATAATGACTGCAAAGCTTTAAAATTATCCCCTGTTCTATTAGATATGTTTGTATTAAAATCTCCCATAATAATACATTCTTTTACCAAATCATCGTTATTGTTGTCCAGAACAAACTCCAGAAAAGGTGTGATATATTATTAGCCATGCTGTTAATATTTGGAGCCCTGTCACTGCATGACACTCGTACCTGTACAACAGCGGAGTTCCGTTCAGCCAAGTATGATCCAGAATCCGAAACTCGACCTTTGTTAAAACCAGGACAAACTTCCCCATTAAGACCTGGACAAGGGTGAATATCGCCTGACAATAACAGGCATAGGATGATAACGAATTTTCCAGAGTTGGAGTGGCGTTTTGAGATCGAGGGCTCTGGACGAGTGTAAATGTAATAGGGAAAAGATAATATTCCGCCCGTAGCCAATAGATATCACGTCACATCTTTCTTCAGATAAAACATTAAATCATTGCTTATTATCAAAGAAGGTTTTGCTTGATGGACACAAATTACAAACAATAACAAACGCCAAAAACAAAATCACAATGCCGTTTCCACCTGCCGCCATGTTACCGGAAACAAACCAGTGGAAGATGCTAGAAGATGCAGGTTTATAAAGTGATTATGCTTTATACACCTGACTTACTTTAGTACTATTGAAACTGAATACTCTTGTTAAATTATGAACAAAAACATACTTTTTGCTCTTTACAATTTCATTCAGTCATTAAAGTGAGAAAGCACTATAAAATGTATGTGGTCAAAAGATTTTAAATGTTTTTGCAAGAAGTCTTTCACTAAGGTTTCATCACGTATTTGATGAAAAATACCATACAAGCAGTAATATTGTGAAATGTTATTACAATTTTAAATAACTGCATATATTTAAAATGTCATTTATTCTTGTTTCAGCAGCCCTTAGTGTCGCATTCTGTTATTCAGCAAGGACGCATTTAATTGATCAAAAGTGCCAGTAAAGACATTTATAATGTTACAGAAGATTTATGTTTCAAATAGATGCTGTTCTTTTGAACTTTCTATTAAATCAAAGAATGCTGAAAGAATTTATCACAGTTTCCACAAAAATATTGTGTAGCATGACTGTTTTCAATATAAATAATCAGAAATGTTTCTTGAGCAGCAAATCAGCATATTAGAATGATTTCTGAAGGATCATGTGACACTGAAGACTGGAGTAATGATGCTGGAAATTCAGCTTTGATCACAGAAATAAATTACATTTTAAAATATATTCACATATAAAACAGCTATTTTAAACTGTAGTAATATTTCACAGTATTATTGTTTACTTTATGTGGCCCTGGTGAGTAGAAGAAGAAAAAAGGTTTTACAAACCCCAACTTTTTACATAATAGTGTACTTAAAATACTTTATTATGCTTAATTTATTAAGTTTTAAAATACAATTGTTATAAAATAATATCATTACTGTTTTACTTTTTATTTTCATGTTTTCAAGATCTATGATGGTTACGGCTAGAAATAGCTCACAGTGGTCTTCTAGTTGTCCAACTAATAACTATTTGATTGATTTTGATTTTTAAGTGTTGACTTTCTAGTGTCTGAAATTGAACTGTCTTTTAGATTTCAGACATTTTGCATAATGAACTGATTTCCATCATGACTTCTTCATCATGCCTTTAAAAATATACAGATGCACTAGAAATATTTTTTTTTGTCCAGTTATGAGCTATAATTTCTTTGTTGGTGTTTAAACTAGAGTTGCGTGTATCTCTGAACTGCACAAGTGCTTGTCAACGTGGGCATCTGTTGTTGCGTATCCAGTTGTTTGTTGTTGTTGTTCAGTTTCTTGTGTTTTTTTTCGACAGCAAATTAATGAGTCGGGCCAGTGTTGCCACCTTGTGAACAGACTAATTAATGCAAAAAAGCAATGCACAGGATACAATCAGTTAGAAAAATCAAGCTGTGCATGTGCAATACAGGTAATATGATGATGACGAAACTCTCATCACATGCCCTCACTCTTAAAAATAAAGGTGCTTAAAAAGTTATTCACAGCGATGCCATAGAAGAACCATTTCTGTCAGGACCACTATCGTCAAATGATGACACTTAGCATACAGTTTGGTTTGGCGGTATGGTTCTGTTCTGGGCAAAAACTCCCTGCCCATCCATGCAGCCTGTCATGAATGAGCAGGGAGAGCAGCAATAATAATAACCCCCCAAGGTTTAACAGAACAGAACCAAGCAGATCAGTAATGTACTTAATTTCATTTAGTGTAGTGTAACACATAACTCAAGATTAGGGAGTCTGATTCAACAGGAATATCAGAAGCCAAGTCCTGACTGTGATGAAGGAGGAGTTGGGGATGGAGGAGGATAATTGCTCAATAATACTGAATAGCGCTTATGCAGGGATGCCGTGATAGGTGTCATACTCCTATAGGTAGATGTGATCAGCTTCGAGTCAGCTGATGCAAGCTTGACTCACGTGATCTGCCAGAACTAACGCTATACGCTTGGTTTTTGGTTCCAAAAAGAACCATTCAGACAAAGGTTCTTTAAAGAACCATCTCTTTCTTACCTTTTTGTAATCTGAAGAACCTTCTTTCACCACAAACAGAAAGGTTCTTCAGATGTTAAAGGTTCTTAATGGAACCATTTAGACAAAAAAAGGTTCTTCTATGGCATCGTGAGGCACCTTTATTTTTAAAGGTGCTCTACACGTAACCTTGAGCACATCAAGCTGAAAATAGTGTTTTAAAATGTATCTCAAGACCGCTACATGCTTTTCCATTCCACTGAGCTCCATCTAGCTGTTTTTGAACACTTCCTATGTGATGCCCACTGACTAGCACTTTTGCACATCTAGCTGAAGCCCTTATTCACTGAGATCCATTCACGCACGCTCCGTGTCAAACTGTCATGGGCGTTGGGGCCGCTGCTGATCTGAGTCAGTGGCACACACCGAGAGCCCGTCAGCCTTCAGCACGAGGCCGAGCGAATGGGTGATCCGCGCTCGCGTGTCAAGGACATGCGCTCGGATGAGTAATAGTGCTGTAACTGGGGGGCCTGAGCCGTTTGAAGTGCTCTTTCTTCCTCTTTTCCATCTTCTTTCTCTCCCTCAGCAGCTGCTTCGTCCCTAGATGCTGATTTTAATTACTTTCCTCTTGGATTTTGTGCATACCCAATGAAGGATTGAAGGGCACATCTTCTGACGAGCACTTTTTTATATTAGTTCTTATAATGTTTGAACTCAGGAATACTAATACACACAATAGAGGGCTGTGTGTTTGAAAGGAGACGTGGACGCCGCTGTTTGAATGCGAATAAAGCGGAGAGAAGAAACGGGAGGAGTGCATGCTGAGGAGCCGCTGTAGGCAAACTGATTTGATTTATTTTATTTCCTAAAGGCGCTTGGCACGAATGACATCTGAAAGTGCTTTTGGAAACTATATTTAGACAGCAAGATAAATCAGGACACTGAGTGAATCAATAGTGGATCATAAACAAGAGTTCAGTTAACTAAGAGAGAGTCTGTTGGCGCTCGTGCAAGCAATTCATTTCATGTAAACAGAGTATCGTGTTATTAAAAACTTTCACTCGGATCATATCTTGCGTGTAGTGCTGGGATCGATTGGGCCTGCATAGTGAATTTAAGTGTAACTTTTGAACATTCTTGCAAAATCCACTTAAAACCGGCTCCAAATGTTTCTGTGTTGTCCATGTTGGATATATCAGGTCATTTTCTGATCATTATGATGTTGACCACAAAACAAAATTTCAAAACATTGCTCTATCTATCTATCCATTCATCCATCCAGATAGATTTTTCTTTTTCAAATAGAAAACAGTTCTTTTAAATTGTAATATTTCAATAAATTACTGTTCTTACTGTATTTTTTTTTTTTTTTTTGTGAACAATTGTTTTTCATTTTATTTAAAGGCAAACCCAACCACAAGAAAAATAACTAATGTACATGAATACAAAATAAATTATACATCAAAAAGAAGAAACAAACGATTCAACAATGTCAAAAACAGCACTCCAGGTTCTCAAAGTCTCTGCCTTTGCTCCATGAATACGAGCTGTAGATAGCTCCACAGAAACAATACCGAGCAAAGACAAGCCCCAATACGTCTGGTCATCAAATGTGGAGGAACCCAGCGACTGACCAACATCCTCCCTGCCACAAATGAGCTTCCTGGATTAAAGCAATGTCAACCTTTTTTCATCGTAACAGTTCTAAAAAACTTGTTCGTCTATGGGGGCCATTTAAACCATTGACATTGCAACTTAGTATATTAATTTCAGTCATTACTATCAAACAAATAAGTGACCTGAACAAATGAGAGAAAGTAATACCACTGCAAATTAATTATCTCAAGTCTGCCTTTAAAAACCCAGTAACATAAAGAAAACCCACCCCATAAAACTTTTACAGACAGTATGTATAGCAAACATAAATAATTGCTTCATGTACACGTAAAACTGTACATTAGTGATACCAAGTTTCCTAGCTTACATGAAGAACTGCCAGTAGACGATTGTCACATGAAGTTCTAGATTAGTAAATCAGAAGTCGAGTCACTCGTTATTATCAAACCCTTATGCCATGTCCATCCCAGGAGAATGACGAGCTGGAATTGAGCTTAGGAATTGACGCACTTTGTCCGGTGAGTGCATTAGTTTGGTCTCGCCATGTTTCATGACGATCTTCAGCGTAGCTGGATACTGAAGAAAGGTCTGCAGACCTGCCTCTTTCAGTTCCTTCCGTATTGTATTGAAGGAGCTCTGCTTCTTTGACGTCGCGGAAGAGAAGTCGGGGAAGAAGCTCAACATCGCACCGCCATTCGCTTTTTCAGGACCGTGGCATCTTGCTTCATTAAGAATCACATTCCTGTCGTTGTAGTGTAACAGTTTGAAGAGAAACACTCGCGGTTTGGAGCGATCCGTTTAAGCTCTGGAGTAAACTCGATGCACATGTTCGATCTTGATATCTTTGCCCGCAAGTGATGGGATCCAGATCGGCAGTGACCATTTCAGAAAGCCAATCGGGTCATCTTTCTCGGCCCCTTCAGGTAGTCCTAGCAGCCGGAGATTACTGTTGTCACTTGTTGCTCGAGGGCATCCAGATGCCTAGTGTGTTCGTTGATCACTTTTTTCTGCTCTCTCTGTTCCCCGATTAAAAGTCAACTTTAGAGCACATATTCTGGATTGTAGTCATGTTAGAGGCGACTTCGGTGCGCATTGATGCTAATTCAGTTTTCAAAATGTCCTCAAATTGCTTTATAGTGATCGCCATGTTGTTCTCCATGTCCGCTCGGCCTGCTGTGGCTGCTGGTTTAGTTTTCTTCTTAATTGGCGAGGATGATGGTGAAAGATACTGTGTGACATCTCCAGACCAACGACAAACGAAAAAAACTACCCCAAATGTAAGAAAAGAAGTCGAACAACAGTAAAAGACGGGTTACATACATGGAGCTTGGCTAATGTGCATCTTGGCTCATGAAAGCGTCACCTGATCCCCCCTTTCTTACTGTATGTTTAATCAAATAAATGGCCTTGGTGAGCAGAAGAGACTTCTTTCATTAAACATGTTACTGACCCCAAAGTTTTATATAGTGCACTTTTTTTAATGAGTACAGTTTAATTTGTTATTCAAATTAAAAGTAGAACTTCTGCCAGTAAGGCTTTGCAAGAGCTTTAAGGATTTTTGGCATTGTATGTTAAATTACCCTCAAGAGCTAAGAAAAAAAGTTTTTGCTTTTTGTAAACTTAGAATTTTACATTTTCTTTCAGCATCTTTCAATTATTTTTATTTCAAATAAACTGTTTATAAATTGTATTTTAAGTTGTTTTCTCTCAAGAGCTAATATATATATATATATATATATATATATATATATATATATGTGTGTGTGTGTGTATGTGTATGTGTATGTGTATGTGTATGTGTATGTGTATATGTGTTTACCTGGTATTTATCATGTTATGGGAACCAAATGTCCCCACAAGAATAGTAATACCAGTAAATTTTGACCTTGTCTGGATATTTTTTAGGTCCCCATGAGGAAACATGGGAAACAAAGCTTATAAATCATACTTAATTACGTTTTTTGGAAATCTAAAAATGCAGAAAGTTTCCTGTGAGGGGTAGGTTAAGGTGTAGGGCGATAGAAAATGCTGTTTGTACAGTTTAAAACCATTACGCCAATGGAGAGTCCCCATAAAACATGTCAACATAACGTGTGTGTGTGTGTGATTTTATCTTTCAATTTCTATGATGGTTATGGCTAAAAATGGGTCACAGTGTTCTACTAGTCATCCAACTGCTAACTATTTGATTGGTGAGGTTGACTAGTTTAGATTATTGTTTGTTTGTTTATTTATTTATTTTTTATTCTAAGTATTGACTTTTTATTGGCTTATCTTCAGTCAAATGGCCTTTATTTGTAATGGCACTTCATGCAGATTGTTTCAAAGCAGCTTTACAGTAATAAACAGATGACACAAACTTCAAAAATGAGGCAATTCCAAATTCTCTTATAATAGTTCTGACAATGTGTTGTTTTGTTTTTAGACCATTTTCACATTAAAACTTGCACATTTAAATATTCTATATAAAGGGTATTAATTTTTTAATCTAAACTATTGTTTATCTACAGTAAACTACATGAAAAGTATGCGTATGGTACATAACTCCGTTAGCAGCTTTTTTCTTCTTTTGAACTTGTTTGAATGTCAGCATTGTGGTTAGCATTCCAAGCATGATCTATACTGCATGACATTATGAGCTCTACATCCCTCTGTAATTGTTTAGAATTTTTTTGTTGTTGACCTGACTTTCTCAAATCCTCACATCGCAGCGAAAGGTCTAACAAGGATGAGACCGTGCTGCGCTTCCCTTCTGGGCCGTATAACAGTAACGCAGATGGCCCAGGGTTTATTTCATTAACGCGGAGAAGGGGAGCAAAGCTTATTGGAATTTTTACATTCTGTCAGCACTGTGTAGGTAGCAGCAACACGGGCGTAAAACGGCGAATGAATTCATTTCCCCCGACTCGCGCAGCTCAAGAGAAACTTCAAAGGCCAGCGCAAAAAATCTCGGCCAAGTGGATTTGAAAGGATGAGTCTCTAATCTGTTTAAACTTTGCTTGCGCCGTGTATTTTCACACCGCCTTCCCCACCTCCTCAGCTAACTCGCTCTATTTTTCTTTTCATCATCACTTTCAGGTGCAAAAAGTACCTGTCTCACCATATCTGTGTCTCGGCGAATAGAGGTCAACAAACTGCGTCAGTTTTTAGTTTTGTCATCGGAATTAGGCTACATTTAGCTTTCAAGTGTTATCACGCTGCCTCGTTTCGAGCTAATTTCGGCGCTATCTTCAGGTTCCCAACCAGGCACAGGAACGCTGTGAATGTTCCCCATGTGGCAGCGCTTTTGAAATATGTATTAAGGTGAGACACAAGGGGGATTTGGAGCGAGAGGGTTGGACTTATTGTCTGAATATTTGATGTTGTTAATGAGAAGCAGAACAGGTTTAAGCACTCAGCATGAGGAAGGCCTGGGCTACCGAAATAATGGATAGATAAAACGATGAAATATTCAAAGGCTGAAGTGTGATGAGAAAAGTTCAGTAAAGCGTGACGGAAACGGGCCCAAGCCTCGCCTCAAAGACCTTCAACTGAGACTTTTTTTGCGTGACCTTAAAGTTTCTGCTTCTCCCGAATAACAGCAGGAGTTATTCTACAAAAAGCACAAGAGAAAACCTTATTCTTGTCTCACATCTTGTTTGGAGTGTCACTGACGAATGGTGTAAGATAGTCGTTTGATGGATGTTTGATTTATGGAAGGAGTGGAGATAGGCAGGAGAATCTGAGGCTAAAATGAAATGGGACGGTACCGGGATGGTGTGTAACCTTTCAGAGGAGGAAAGTAAATGAAATATCAGTCCTTTATGGATGCCCTAGCAACTAAATGATGACAAATGCTCAGCATTCTCTCTTAGACAGTAGAGAGAGAGACCAAGAAACATATTCCTTACCGTGTACCCTGGTATAACTATATATTTGTTTTGACATGATGGTACTGGAAATACCATGATACGTTTTAGAAGGTACCATGCAAATACCATGGTAATTATATTTTAATGGTATGACTGATATGTTATATATGAATAATATGAATAATATTAATTCTTAATAAAACAATACAGTACATTTTTTTTCATGGTTTTGTATATTATATAAAAATGTATAATAATTAGTGCTAATAAATAACTAATTAATCGAACTTATTTTTCTGAAATTGATCGTAATTAATCCTACCTAATTATCGTTTTTAAATATACTTTTATATTGGAATAATTTCACATTCAATCTTCAAATGAATGGGCAAACAACATATTTTTAATATTTGTTTAATGGCATCTTTTTTATGACTGGAGGCCAGTACCACTGATACCAAATAATACTGATTTCCCTTTAAAAAAAAAAATGTCCCCTAATATTTAGCCATTGACTATAGCCATTAAACATTACATTATAATTTAGAGCTATCAATTTGAACATTTATTAGACTTTAAAAATAACTTCTAATTTAAGTGAACTTAAAACAATCTTCACATAAACCCATTATAATAAGTCTTATATTTAGCTAGGCTACCTGTCCCCCTCAGCAGAAATATACAGAAATAAAACACTAAATTCTAAACTAAATACAGATAAATACTTACATATATAAAAGTTATTGATTTCCTCTTTTTTCTTTTATTCTTGATTAACAGACATCACAGCAGCTGGTTATTAGGTTGTTTTTAGCTGCTATTTCTTTAAGAGATGTTGCTGCTGAACGTGACGCGGATCTGAGCATCATTATTTTCTCTCAACTCTTTTTACCTTTTCTGACCCATTTCAGGTCGGACCCATTTCAGTCTCTACTAATGAGCTGACGAGTTGAATCGGTTGTGTTAGATGAGGGAGGCTGCTCCAGGACAGTTTTGAAAACCATTTCAGAGACATGTTCTTAATGTAACTCATATATAACATATTACATGCACGCACAGTTTTAAGGCAGCTTTAATCGCCTTTTTGGTAACTTCATGCCTTAACTGACCACGATATTGCATGCATGTAGTTTATTTCGCGCTTTGATATGAATTGATGCAGGCTACAGCGTGTGCCGGTTTCCACGCTTGTTTGACTGTGTGAAACGTCTGAACCGTCTCCGGATTGATGTGATCGTAAAGACGTTCTGCGACTGAATAAATGACCTTCTTGTCAAGAGAAAACAGACAGAATCAGCAGTTATGAGTGGGGTGGCCAAGCCTAGGCTCACATAAATACATATTTATTTATTTGTTTGTTTGTTTGTTTGGTTGGTTTAGTTGTTCTGTGAAAAAAATTAAAAAACCTTCAGAAAACATTAAACTCAGGGTGTTATTACTTACTACTTTATATAAAATGTTTTTATAGCATTTATAGCCTTACAGGAAACTTTGTGCATTTTGACTTTCTCAAAAAAACTCATTCTGTATGATTTATAAGCCTTTTGAAATATGGGGACATGGGGTAATGTCCTCATAAGTCAGCTTCCCTTTGTAATACCTGTCATACCCATGTCATACAAAAACACGCACACACACACACACACACACACACACACACACACACACACACACACAGTGGTATTAGAACATTAGTATTTTCAACAGCTAAAAAAATGGTTTTAAGTCAGTTATTATTTCTATCTTTTGCTGTAGTGTGTCAGTAGAAAATATCAGTTTACATTTCCAAACATTCATTTTGCCATTAATTGTAATAATCCAGTGAGATTTTTGTCTAACAACAGCCACACAGAGATCTGATTTGATCATCATCCAGTCTGTCTGGAATGACATGAAGAAACAGAACAAACTGAGACAGACTAAATCCAGGAGATCTGTGTCTACAAGACGCTTCAAGAAACCTCCCTGCAAAGCTCCCTGAAAAAAAAGTGCACCGAGGGCGAACGATTTAAATGCAAAGGATGCTCACACCAAATGTTGATTTAATTTAGTTAATAGAAGTTAATTGATAAAGAAAATCTATTTATGACATTATTTTTGACAGAATCCTCATTTTACAGCATTTTTACACAAGTGCCTAAAACTTTTAACAGTACTGTAGCTTTTGAAGCATCTCGGAGACGTTGCCACAGTTCTTCTGGATTTAGTCTGTCTCAGTTTGTTCTGTTTCTTCATGTCACTCCAGACAGCATATCACATGCCATTCCAGTGATACATACCAAAACAGCTCTTTTTTTCTTCTTTGCATTTTAACACTAAAGTAAAGTTTCAGAGCATCATACATATGAGTGGAAAAGCCAAGATTTAAGATGTTGTAAAATAGTGTGAATTGTCAAATCTAAATCGTTCTCTTTATAATCAACAATGTCTACAAAGAGCTCATGACAGTATGCAGAGTAGACTATAGTTTACTGCTTGCTGTTGAGCTGTCTCACTGCAGTATAAATGCTATGGCGTCATTTCTAGTGGTTGACACTGGTTGCAGAGTCATAAATTGTATGTTCCATCATATAACCCGCTCATTGTTACCTTTCAGCTGGCATTTCACTGTGAAAGAACAGAAATGTCATGCTAGTTTGGAAGCAATTTTCATAAGTAGTAACAGTTGGATGCTTTGGTTGATAAGTTCATTTTGCCAGTTTTCATTCATACTCTCATCCTTTACAAAAGTGCTTTGTGTTGTTTCTTTAATGTCCAGTTTTATCCGTAATTGGTGAACTAAATCCTGGGTAAATGAAAAAAAAAAAAAATGGCAGAGTGATTTTAGGGCCTTTTGCATAATAGAAATAAACCTGGTTAAAACCTGCTGCAATTTGCTGCGAACAACTAACATAATGCTTTTGGCTGAACAGTGCACACCATATGTTCTTTGATGACCCTCCATTTGGACTGAACTTCAATTCCCATTGAGAATTTTCGATTAGAAGCCCATTAAATTAACCACCCTTGAAATTCTGGCAAGTCCAAAGCGCCTGGCGATGCTGTCATCCGATGGAGTTTAGGAGGTTGGCGCAAATGAATATGCGATGCGGACGATTGTTTTGCGAGCAGATGTGTTTTGTTGTTTGTAACCGAATGTCATTCATGAGCTGGCCTCGTTCTACACACTCAGTGTGCTTTGCATTTTGTTGATTTTAGAGGCTTTCAGACATGAACTACTTCAAATCGGTTTCTGTTTCTGCTGTGGAATAGCTGCATTACTGAAGCATACTTAATTATTTCATTAAAAATCCCCTTTTCTTTCTACCGTCTTGGGAACAAAAATATATAAATAAATATTTTTACTTTCATCCATAAATTCTAATAAAATATTAACTAAGTTTAATTGAGTTGCCAGAGGCCAGAAGCTTGAACTTTGCTTTACGTTGAAGCCCTTTGATACGTCGTGGTGCTGCTTTTATGCCGTGTTTGTAGTTTGTTTACTTTATTTCGCTTGCTTCAGATTTGTCAAGTCCAAAACATTTCTTTTTTTTAAACAGAGTTTTTTGCACTGTAAGACTCCTTTTTATAGCCCAGAGGAGTTTAGTAGAGGTTTCACACAAATGATTCACTCGCATTAATCCCACAGCCTTGAGCTCCGTGTGGATTCACTTACAAAGTAAAAAAACCCTGACAGCTGATGAAACTTTGACCGCTCGTTTATCCGACCAGTTGGACGTTTTGCCGCGAGCCAGTCTATTGAGCCGCAGCGGCTAATCAAGTTGAGGTGAGTTACTTTGAGCTTTCTCTGGTTGTGTGCGATACCACCGCCAGAGGCTCGGCCGGGCCTCTTTCATGGTTCAGGCATAAAAATCATTGCCATGCTCCCATTGAAATGTAGTTTGGAGGTGAGAATTTGATGACGAATAAAACTTTATTAATCCTCAGCAGGTCTGCTCAGAGGAAATTGGCGGCTTGGGAGAGTCATTTGAAGGCCTGTGTCGTAATTGTAGGCATAGCTGCAAGAATGTCTCGGTTTTATCTTGTTCACCGTCGCAGCTATTAAGGTCAAAATGACTTGTTCAATAGCAATTGAACGACATCCATCCTGCTCCAAAAAGGCTTTTGAAGTGCACGACGGTATTCTGATTATGCTAATGTCTAGTTGTCTCCATTACATGTCGATGTCGACTTCTGATTCATCCTATAGTTGCCGATCACAATGTCCTCGTCGATCCTGGAAAGATCACACGATATCATGACTGTCAAAGTTAATGGAACAGATCCGCACATCAGGGTCCTGCTGTAATCACCGACACTTCCCACCGCGAAAGCCTCGAGATCAAAGGGGAAAGACATGAAAGGCATTGGGAAGATTCACCTCACTTCTTTCCTTGGGGTTTCCTCTTCCTGTTCACTCTGATAATGAATGGTTGACCCTGCAGCGTGCATTAGAGGACTTGTTAGTTGTGACTAAAGCTTGAAGTATACTTCGGTTTTTGAGTGTATTTTATTAATCAGTTTGTCCACAAGGTGGCAACAGTGACTCGGGCCATTGGTTTACAAATGAAAAACAAATGCGACAAACATAATAAACTACTGAAGACGGCAACACTAATAGACGCCCATGTTGACGAGCACTTGCGTGAGATGTTTCAGACAGTATGCAACTTTTGAAGAGATTTTTATTGCTCATAACCGAACAAAGGTGAAATGTTCTAGTGATGAAATACTGCTTTGTGAAGCTTTGAAACATTTGAAAATAATTTGTTTCAAATCAGTGATTCGGAGCGTGTATCAATCCACAAAAGTCATGGGAATTCAGTAATCGAGGCTTTGTTAAACCATAACATTTTCAACATTTTTCAAAATTTCAGTGGTTCGCCACTAGGGGGCGATCATAGTGAGTTCATGAACCTGTGTTTACGCATTTTAAAATTTATTTTATTTTTTTTACCTGATCTCAGATCAGTTTTATACATTTGTAGACATTTTAATGACACATTTGTTTAATAAAAATGAAGTTAATAGTCTCTCATTGCACTGTAAAAAAAAAAAAAAAAAAAAAGTTGAGCCAACTTAAAATTTTAAGGCAACCAGCTTCAGCAGATTTTTGAGTTTTCTTAACTTGTCGTTTTATACAACAAAAATTTGAGAATCTCCCACAAAAATAAGTTGAGAAACTCAAACATCTGCTGAAGCTGGTTGCCTTCAAATTTTAAGTTAGTTCAACTTTTTTTTTTTTTTTACAGTGTGGCCTGGTTAACCTCCACAAAAGGCCTCCACAAAACAAACAAAAAAAGAACACAGATTACACACTTCATATTTAATGACATTTGATGATTTTTAAAATTGCATTTAATAGATGACACTTTCAGTAAAACATTTGCAATTGGTTTGTAAAAGGTGTTTTTATGCATGTGTTTGTTTTGATGGTTTTATTACCCACATTCATATTTGTTTTGCCTTGTGTCTCATCTAGAGACATGATTTGACATTTTTACATATTATTTTTCCTTATGTCTGTTCTAGAGACATTTTTTACAGCTTTTTGATAAAACTCTACTAGGTTTCCTTTTGAAATATGTTTCAATTGAAACATCAAAATGCATTTAGGAATGTAAAATGTGATTAGTAAAGTGTCAAAACTGTGATTAAAGTCAAAATTGCAATGCTGATAATAATAATAATAATAATAAAATACAAATCATGACAGCCCAACTGTATAAGAATAATAAATGTTGAAATTAAGTTTTATTTAGTGTGTTTTTGCACAGTATTAATATAGGGAGAGTTGTATTGGTGTTTAATGTTCTGTTTTGTTGAGATTTATAAGGATTTCTGTTATGTTGCCGTTTTGAAGAGTAGAGCCTGTGGTTAAGATGAGGAATTGCTACAAAAGATTATACTATTATGATCTGCATAATTACCTTAAATATGTTGAGTCGTGTTAACATATTTGAGTTTACTGTGTAGGGTATAATAGCATTCAAACTGCCTTTTAAAATTTGAAATAAATATAGTAATATGTAACAACGTGATTATAATTCTGAATCCACCAGAAACTTTATGACTCGTTAATGATGGATGTCACCTCACAGGGATTGGCTGTCGCCCAACATTTTAGCCTAGCATTTATTTAAATTTCAGAGTTTCTGGTTTCTTTTCACAAACGTCTCTCACCAAAACATGAAACTGATCTGTCATCCCATATTTGTCACCGTTTATTTGTAACCATCATCATTAGCATTTCAAAACAGTGCAGACAAACAGTGTCCGTTTCTGGCAGGACACGTCCATTCTTATCTTCTTATGTCCATATACAGAAACAACAACTAAGGATGGAAATTGAAGTATTGTATTGCAAATTTGTGATAGAGCAGAACTGAACTGGGCCTGTAGCACAAAAACAGCCCTTGAACAATTTGTGCACTTAAGATAACAGGCCTGTGGAAGCTTCTAAAACCCTGCAATCTCTTTGCCTCAGACTGGAGCTGGTTTTCAGAGAAGGTCACATGAAACTTTATTTTACTGTCCCGATTCAGTCTGTTTTCATATCTGTTTTGTTTATGCTTTTCTCTAAAAGGATAAAGATGACAGTCATGGATGTGAGGCATGCTGGACTTTTTTTCTGTATATGCTAGGAATAAAAATTAGTGGTGGTTTAGACTGTTAAGTGAATTTTGAGTTCCAGCAATTTCAACTAAAGTGCAACTCTTTGCAGCAGTTTGTACAGCTTTCACTTATATATGTTTGATTTAGTGTGCTAATTATTAGTACACACCAGGAAATGATTAAATGATTAATGAGCACATTTGTGTGTATACAAGTACAACCACAAGGTAGAATTTGATTCTGATTCTGATTGTTTCTTAGGATTCATTTATTTATTTGTTTTCAGTTTTGAATTTATTGTGATTATTAAAAATCTCAATATATTGATTTTAAAAGTTATGTTTTTTTCTAGTTCTAAATCTACTACAAGTTTAATTTTTAATCTACTTTTCTCATTCAGATTATTCTGATTTTCAGTCTACTGATATTGAATTGTGTATGTTTCTGATTACAGTTCTTCTGATTTAGAATCTACTGAAATTGATTCTGCATCTACTTAAAGTTATTATTATGAACAAATCTTCTAATCTGTGTCCTGATTCTTTGGTTTAATTAATTTACTGATTTATTTATTTTTTTCTAATTCTGAATCTACTACTAATTGAATTTATCTACTGATTCCAATTTTGAATCTACTTTTCTGATTCAGATTCTTCTGATTCTCAGTCTACTGAATTTTGTACATTTCTGTTTCTGATTACAATTCTTTTGATTATTATTCTACTGATGTTGATTCTGATTCTGATTCTTAAAGCATTCATTTTGACTGATTTAAATCTAAAAGTTTAAATTTTTTAAATCGGATTTTTAATTTATATGATGATTTATTGATTGATTTATTGATCCATCCATCCATCCATCCATCCATCCCTACTTCTGAAACTGCTGATTTTAATTTTAAAACTACTGATTTCAATTTTGACTCTTCTGATTCTGGTTTTCAATCTGTTTATTCTGAATTTCAGTCTGCTGATTTTGAATTGTATAATCGGGATTCCAGTTCTTCTGATTCCGTATCTCTCAATATTGTTTCTGGTTTTGAAACTGATTCTGAAGCTTATTCTGTTGATTCTGAACAGAACAGTTTTCGGATCTGCCTGTGGTCACCAGAAGCCACTGTGGTGACTTTTTTTTTTTGCCCTCTCAAACCAGTGTTTTTGTCATTTCCCCCTGAGAGGACTCTTGATCCGACAGAGAGCTGTAGCTGCCAGCTAAAACTGCAGTTTACTGGCTATTCATGGAGCTTCAGTGCATTTAGGCCTAAAGACGGGCCTCTTAAGCCCCCATAAATACTGTGTGATTTATAAACAAATACCCAGTTTGATTACAAGTGCAGGCTGAAGTGACTGAAGTGAGCGGCGGCGCTCCAACTGAGGACTGTGTGCAGAAAACGATTGAGCTGCACAATTAGCAAACAGACATGCATCTAAACATCAAGAACTGCCATTCAAATACAGTTGGATGAAAGATAATGATGCTAAAGAGATTTGTGACAAGAATGTACTGCTATTCAGATACTAAATATTGTTAGGATTATTTTTGGATGATATTTCCTCAACGTTTAGTTCTCTTTCTCTCCTAAATCCATCTATGCAAGGAGACACATTTAGAGCCAAAAGAGGCTCTGTAAGGCGGTCTCTAGCGAGACGAGCAGTGGTCATGGTGATAAGCAGTCTGTCAGCGCAGTGGCGGCATCGTCGTCTTAAGGGCATTTATTTGACATGCTTTAATTGGGCCAAAGAAACAAATGAGGGGCCACTTTAAATTAGGCTGATCATAAACCATTTTAAAATCAGAGCATGAGTGAGAAAGACAGTGGAGAAACATATAACTGGGCTCCTGGTCACAGTTCTGCCTGCTAGCGAGGATTAAATAGGTGAATGTGAACCATAGAGAACCAGCATTTACAAATCAACAGACACAAACTGCTTCACACAATAGCGTCTCTGTGTTGGCTTGCATGTGACTTGCTGGTTCCATTTATTCTGGTGGATGTGTGAACCGTTAATGTCGGCAGAAATCAGGACAAAAGCTGATGAATTAACCTCCCCGCTAACTCCTCTATGCAATTTTCTCCTTTTTGCAGCATTATGCAGTGCAGGGGTGTGTGGCTTCGAACCATTTTATCCATAGTGCATGTGCTCACCATTTAATAAAACTATTCTTTTCAACTGTATCTTAGTATAAGTCATAATTTCTCACTTTCTCTCAGAATAGGAGTCGACCCAGAGGAATATTTTATTGCTCGCAGTTTGCTCTTTCATAGCTCTGGAGACTATCAGATGTTTGATTTAGTCTTACATTTGCTTAAATAAAAATAAACAGAGGTACAAACATGACATACGGCACACAGAGAGTATAGAGCTATGAATGTTGATAGAGTTGTTGTGTTTCTTGATTATTAATTTTTGGATTACAGGCTTTGGTATCTTATAAATCGGAGCAAAATGTCAGATACAAATAGTAAAAAAAGGAGAGAAATCACAATCACAATTTTGTTTTTCCAAAGAGTAAATATCTTTTGTATACATGAACTTTTCTTAGTTGCATTATTTTATAGGAAGGTGGTCCCTCGCAAGGTATTTACATATTGTTATATCAAATAAATCAAGCAGTGTGATTAACATAATTGTTTGTCTGTCTTTAGCTGGTGGCGGTGTACGAGGAGCAGGACCCTCATCATGGTGGAGACGGCACCAGCGCCAGCTCCACAGGTACCCAGAGTCCAGATCTCTTCAGCACGGGTGAGCTCAACTCCAGCAACCTGTCGGCCTTCCAGCCCTACCAGACCAGCAGTGAGATCGAGGTCACCCCATCCGCCCTCAGGACCAGTGAGTCACCGTCCCATTCACACTCGATTACATTATGTCCTAACCAGATGTAGTATGACAAGTTTCCATCAGCAAATACCCACAATCATCTCTGAATGAGAAAATGATAAGGATAAAGCACTGTGATTTAATTTGCTTTCAATGTATTCTGATTCTTGATTTGATTCTGGTTTTAAATCTACTGATTCTTAATATTCTGAATCTTTCTGATTTGAATACTAATTCAGATTTTTTTGGAATCTGAATCTTCAGCTTTTGAAATTTCTGTTTCTGATTTGATTCTTCTGCTCGCCAGTCTGCTGATTTTGATTATGATTTTGAATCTACTGATTCTGATTGTTCTGAATCTTCTGATTTTGAAAGTACTGATTCTGATTTGATTCTTCTGATAGGCAGTCTGCTGAATTTGATTCTGATTTCGAATCTACTAATTATCATTCTGAACCTGAATCTTCTCATTTTTGATCAGTCTACTCATCAGTCTGCTGATTTTGATTTCTGAATTTGAATCTTCTGATTTTGGAATTACTGATTCTGATTTGTTTGCTCTGATTGTCAGTCTGCTGATTCTGATACTGATTTGAATCTTCTGATTTTTAAAGTACTAAATCTTATTTGATCCTTCTAATCATCAGTGTACTGGTTTTGTTACTGATTTTGAAGCTACTGATTCTCATTGTCCTAAATCTGAATCCGATTCTGATTTGATTCTTCTGACTGTCAATCTGCTATTTTTCATAATGATTTTGAAACTACTTTTTAATAACTATTCTGAATTTAAATCTACTGACTTTGAATGTACTGATTCTCATTTGATCATTCTAATCATCAGTCTTTGGATGTTGTTTCTGATTTTGAATCCGCTGATTCTCATTGTTCTGAATCTGATTTTTAAAGTACTAATTCTTATTTGATCCTTCTAATCATCAGTGTATTGATTTAGTTTCTGATTTTCAATCTAATGATTCTGATTTGAGATAAGACACATTTAGGCTGCTCTCATATTTGGTTTGCATGCTTGCTGTGAACCACCGTCAGTAGTAAAAGTTGTGAAAAACAGTCCTGAATCTTGCCTTGTCACAAGTCAGCTTGTTTCTTTTGAAACTGTAGTTCAGTCAGTGGTCTGCTGTCTGAGGAAAGGAGGTGTGTGGGTTCGTAGAGCACAGTGTGCGCTCTGTTAAAGTTGTGTTTGACACTGGACGTATGGGGACTGACCTTGACAGGAAGGCGGGGTTGAGTGGGCAGGTGAAATCGTCAAGGGAAGCGCTGCTAGAGAACAGCGAGACACACTCAGTCAGGTGTGGAGAGAAGAGAGGATACAGCTATGATTAACTGTGACAGCTCAGATTCGGCTTGATCCACACACACTCAAGAGTTCACATCATACAGCCTCATTTGAATATATATTAGTTAGCCTTGATTTTGTGATTAAATAAAGAATAGAGCTTTGGAGAATGTGGACGTATTTCTAATTTTATGATGTGGTGTGCATAGAAACATGATGTTAGCAGAAGAGGAGCAATAGCGAACTGATCCATGTGTTACTCTCCAAGAAAACAACCTCTATTTCTGTCCTGCATAGTCTATTTCCAGAGCACACATACTGATAGTACTACAGGTGAATGTGTTCCCATACCAGGCTCTTCTATAGTCTATTTGAACCACTGATTTTATTTATTGCTGTGCTTTATAAGCTTCCACTGAGGGAGATCTGGAGTCGAGCACACCGTTGTGTGAATTCCCCAGCATCATGCGAACGCTGCCAGCAGGAATTTGATTCTTCTATATTTGTGTGTGTGTGTGTGTTTGAGAAAAAAATTGTACAACACTACACCAAAATACACTGCAGATGATCCTGTGCATATTTTCCATGTGATTTATGAAGTTCTATCAACTAGAATAAACAGACAGCAAAATCAGTTCACACAAATCAGTTATTATATGTTATATAATATAACTTATAATAACTGATTTGTGCTATATATATATATATATATATATATATATATATATATATATATAATTTTGCAGCATATAGAATGAATGCTCTGTTGGGATTATTATTATTGATAAATAATAATATATTATGCTTGTATTATATTATAAATTAATATTATAATATATACAGTGTATCACAATATTATATATATATATATACACACACAGCGGGTAAAATAAGTATTGAACATGTCACCATTTTTCTCAGTAAATATATTTCTAAAGGTGCTGTTGACATGACATTTTTTACCAGATGTCAGTAACAATCCAAGTAATCCATACATACAAAGAAGGCAAGACAAATAAGTTCTGTGTAATAAAGTGGAATGACACAGGGAAAAAGTATTGAACACATGAAGAACGGGAGGTGCAAAAAGGCATGGAAAGCCAAGACACCAGCTGAAATCTATCAGTACAAATGAGTAAAAATAATAATCAGAAGAGTTGTCCTAGAGCCAAGGATCACTTGTGGAAAGCTTCAGAAAGACCTGGAATTAGCATTTAGAATTGTTTCAAAGAAAACAATAAGTAATGCACTCAACCGCCGTGGCCTGTATGCACGCTCACCACGCAAGGCTTTATTGTTAAAGAAAAAGCATGTTGAAGCTCATTTAAAGTTTGCTTCACAATGTTTAGACAAGCCTGTGAAATACTGGGAGAATATAGTGTGGACAGATGAGACAAAAAATTGTGCCATAATACACACCATGTTTGGAGGTCAAATGGCACTGCACATCACCCCAAAACATCATGGTGCAGCACTGGCAAAATTCATATAGCTGAAGGAAGGATGAATGGAAAAATGTACCGAGACATTCTTGATAAAAATCTGCTCCCATCTACCAGGATGATGAAGATGAAACGAGGATGGACATTTCAGCAAGACAATGATCCCAAACACACAGCCAAGGAAACTCTCAATTGGTTTCAGAGAAAGACAGTAACGCTGCTAGAATGGTCAGCCAATCACCTGACTTGAATCCAATAGAAAATCTATGGAAAGAACTAAAGATCAGAGTTCATAGAAGAGGCCCATGCAACCTTCAAGGTTTGAGGACTGTTTGTGTGGAAGAATGGGCCAAAATCACACCTGAGCAATGCATGCGACTAGTTTCTCCTACAGGAGGCGTAATTTATTAAACATTAAATTTATTATTTTTTTCTGAGCAAAAATAACGATTATTATACACTTTTATCAAGATTTACAGAAGAAGAAAAAAAAATATGTCAGTGTAACAATACCTCATATACCAAAATATATTGTCAGGCATATTTAGATCAAGAATCATTACATTTTCTATTTAATGATCACAGTGCAGCCCAAAACAAAAGTTATTTGAAACATTAAACACTTTACTTGCATTTAACATGTTTTCTATGTATATAACGTCTTTTCTTTGACCCATGTATAAGTTCACATAGTTTTAGTCGATACTGACAAAAACAAACCCACTTGCTGTGTTCCAAAACATATTGAGCTGCCAACCAAAACAGCATTTTAATGCACTCCAAACACCAAGGCTGCTCCATACTCATGCATCATGCACTTCAGTTTGACCAGATTCAGTATGTATGCTTCAATCCCAGAATGCATCGCAACAAACAACACAATAGTTATATTACATTCAGTGTATAATGTCTCAGTGTGGTTTTAGCTAATTAAGTTACCCAATATTTAGTGTGAAAGTGGTCTTATTGGAATATTGTGCAATCGGAATGAGCTACAAGTGTGAGGAGGGTTTTTTTTTTCAAGTAACTTTCCATGATTGGTACTTGCTTAAAAGCAGCAGGGTAGTGCATTAGGTTTTGGAACATTATTTCTCTTTGTATCCTATTTTGGGTCTGTGCACATCAAGATTTAAGCTTAAAATTGTTGCATACATTATTTTTAATCAATTTTAATTATTGTTTTACCTTTATTAGTTAATTTTACATTTACATTATGATTTAAGAATTGCATTTACATTGCATTTACAAAAATACAAATATTTGTATCGTTTTAGTGCATTTTACAACACAGGACTTATCATGCCAACATTACTGATATACCATATTCTGTTTGAGAGAGTTTGCCCTGACGGATAACCAGCTCTCTTCATCAGTCTTTCACGCTGTCTTATATTGATGATAGATAAATAGTGAGAACCTTTCTCGATGACAACCCCAAAAAAAAGTCTTAAAAATCGTGCTGGGACCTCAGGAGAAGGGAGATGAGCATATTACTCCATAGCATAACACACAATCACAGCTGCAGCAGCGGCGCGCCGGTCCTTGAGTTTGGCTGCCGAAGCATATAATCACAGACATTCAGAGTTTTCGTCTTTCCGAATTTGCATTGATTGTTCTTCTTCGAAGTAAGAGAAGAGGGAACGAGAACTCTTCCCCTGCGTTTGATTATTTAAAAAAAAAAATCTTTCAGCAGAGGTCAGGGCAACTAATAATTGGATTGGTGATGAGATGTAAATTATGGTAATGAATGTAATTTGCTTGTAATTATACAGAATCAGGCGTCCGTCTGACTTGCCTGACACTGAAGCGTAATCTTGCAAAAAGTCGAGAGAGAGAAAGAAAACTTTAAAGCGTTACGATACACCGTCGGCTGGTGTTGAATCTTAATGACGGTGCGCCACTATTGGTCTGTCTGATTTATTTTCGGCGCGTTCTGCAGTGCAGTCGGAGCGCTGGCTGATATTTATAAAGTGTTTGTAGTGTGCAGGGAGATGTGGAGCGCGTGTGGAGCGGGGGACGTCCCCGGTGGGCTCAGAGAGGCAAGCACTCATTAGCAGGGGAGTGTGTTGCGCTCAGGTGCTCTACCCTGGGGCTCGCCGACTGACACGCGGCCTCTCTCCATCGCACGGCCTGCATCTCTTTAGCTTAGCTTCAGTAACTCTCCACAGCAGCCCCTGTATCTTTCTCACCAGCGCCTTCACTCTCCCTCATTACCGAGCCTCCTTCTCTGCTCTCGCTCCGCGCATCCCATCATGCACTTGGGCAGACCGCTTTTTAGTTGTTTGTTGCTTATTTAACCATCTCACGAAACTACATGCTGAAAGGAAAGGTTCACAGAAAAATGACAATTCTGCCATCTTTGCGTTTATTTTGATGTTATTTATTATGAGAAGTCTGAAATAAATGTTGGGTGAAATGTTCATATGGCTGAATTGCAAGCAATGAAATTGAATAGGGATATAACTTGATATCACTCTAAATTTTACAAATTAGCAAATATATATATATATATATATATATATATATATAATAAAATGGCAAAAAAAGAATCCATGTGATAAATTTCTGTGAGAACATGATTTTAACATTTCTGCCATTTTCTCTGAAAATCTCCATCTGTATTTGCATCTGTGTGCAATACACTACATTTCAAAAGTTTTTGGTTGGTAAGGTATTTTAATGCTTTTGATAGAAGTATCTTATGCTCACTGTTTTTTTTTTTTTTTTTTTTGTTAATTTATTTTACGTAATACTGTAAAATAGTAATACTGTGGTATATTATTGCAATTTAATTTTTTTATTTAAATATTGTTACTATTAGTATATTTTACATTTTAAACTTATTCCTGTGATGTAAAGCTGAAATCATTCTATTACGCTGATTTGCTGCTCAAGAAACGTTTATGATTACTATTAATGTTGAAAACAGTTGTGCGGCTTCATATTTTTGTAGAAATTTATTTTTCTTTTTTTACATGATTCTACAAAAAATTTAAAAGAGCAGCACTTATTTGAAATTGAATTTTTGTAACAATGTTAAAGCCTTAACTGTCACTTTTGATAAACTGATGCGTAATTGCTAAATAAAATATCTTTCAAAAAATAATCTTATTGACCTTAAACTTTTGAACAGTAGTGTATATTTAAAGGTCATCAGTTTACATGTTTGCCCCAGCTTTGATATTATTAAGGTCAGTTTTCATGTCTTGTGACTGTGACTGATTGTGACAAAGTTTCTATACATGAAAGGGATATTTTATGGTGTTATTTTGCTATATTTCATGTGGAAAAGAACAGCACAAACATTCTGTGAAGTATATTGTTTTGTGTTCCACAGAAGAAAGAAAGTCATGTTGGTATATAACCACAGAATTTGTATTTTTGAGTGAACTTTACCTTTAAAAGCACCCCTTCTGGTTCATACACACCAGGTAGAAAGCATGATAAAATAGAGCAGTTTTGAAAAAGGACGTACAGTAAATGACCCTCCTGGTCTGCGGCACCCCGCTGTTTTGTAATAAAACCTCAAGAGATGTTTTTTTTTTTTATGTTTGTCCATTGCTATATTCCCCCAGAGACAATCCACAGGGAGGTTCCAGCCTGTCGTCCGCTGCAATCTCACGAAGGGTAGGGGATATAAATGCAGTGACGGCTAACAGGGGCTTCCCTGCCTGTGCGCCATCACGCCGATGACACGCCGGATCCTCAGCCATTAGGAGATTGCCTGCGGGGAAAAGTGCAGACACCTGCGGGCAGGCCAGCATTTATATAATCAATTTGTTTTGTGGCTGGCCGCTGGGACACGTCCCTCGCTTGCTTCCTCTTGCCGTGGTCTGGTAGAAGTCATTAGGAGGACATGAACACTCCACACAATGCCATTATTATTAATGAAAGACTAGCGTTTCACATTTTAGCTAGATGTTTGCATTATCTATAGACATTGTCAGTAGTTCATGTTGTGATCCTGGAGTGTTGTGTGCTATTAGGATGTTGCTTTATGGTTGCTAATGTGGTCTGAGCGGTTGCAAGGGCTTGCTGTGTGGTTAGTAAAAACCAAAGTATACTTTGGCTGTGCACTGTCCGTGCAGCATAATTTTCGGATGTGATACTTATACATTACAAAAAATACCATGAAAAGCGCAGTCAAACACATACATTTAAATACCCTCTGAGGGTAGTTTAGAAACTAAAATAACAAAATGCATTGGTTTTATTTTGGGTCTGTGCAGCTGCTTTTAACAATGAAATATGTGGGTCAAATTGATCCAATTTAAATTTACAGTTGCACAAATTTATTTTTAAGTTGCACATGATGATGCAAGCTTGTACCAGTGTTATTTTAGTATCATTGAGGTACTATTATAGCATTAATCAGTATTTTGAATCTTTTTAATATGTATATCTTCCATTTTAAATTTAAATTAATATTTTGTGTTTTTGTATTTTTTGATGTTGTTTCATATACATTAAGTATATCAGATTAAAAAATAAAAATAAATAAATAATATATATATATATATATATATATATATATATATATATATATATATATTATTATTATTATTATTTATTTATTCTTATTTATTTTTTTTTTTTCAGTTTTGTTATTTCAGTACATCAACATCAAGTTAAAGGAAATGAAAAATGTTGCCTTGGCTGATTATTATTATTTTTTTTTTAATATATGTTATCTTCAATTTTATTTTAGATAGCAATATAGTTTTTTTTGATAGTTTTATTTATCTGTAGTTTTCTTTTCAGCTTTCGTTTTAATTAACTATAATAACCCTGGCTTGTACGGCTAATTCTCATATCACGTAATTTCACCACTTTCCACTCTCTCTCTCTGGACCTCACTCTCTTCTTTGTTGTTTTGGTCCAAAGGTTTTGACATCATCTTTATTTCTTTTAATAACAAGAGCAGAATCAGTGCACTGATATGCATGGCTGAACGTGTCTGATTGCCCATCTGTTCTGTGTTTTGTTTTTTGCGATTGTGAAAGTTTCTCTCTAAAGATCCAACCATCACGTCTCCTCATGCTAATCAGGCTAGCCCTCAAGCATGCCAAACGGACCTCCAACCAGACGCCGAAATGCCCTGAAACCACCCCGCTAAAATCAAGCTGCGTGCCTGTGGCATCTCACAAAGTGACTTTTTGCTCTTTGCCATTGAATTGCCTTTTTGGAAACGCGTTGGAGCAGTGGTTTATTAGCTGTGTCATCTCTTCATCACGCCACCCTGCTCCATTAGCGACGGTAACACAAATGAACGCGCGGGGAGCGGCGGAGACCCCGGTTTAGCCTTGACACTGGAGTGGGCGGAAAGCTTACCTAATTCAAACTATTAGTCACAGAGCTATAAAAGTGCCACAGTTGAATCTAAAGCTTATTATGGCTGATAGTTGTAAGCAGTTACACTGTAAAACAGGGGGAAACAATTATTAATGAGATGTGACAAAAACATCCTTTGGGGACAAGTTTTGTACACCAGTGAAGTTTGTTTGATTTTTGGGTTTATAAATGCCATAATGGTATCATGATAGTACCAGGTTGTAATCTGTACTGTGGTGCTTTGATCTCTATCAATCTCCATTATTTTCTCCATAGGGAAATAGATTTTTAACGATAACTTATAAACCTTTAAAGACAGACTTAGTGTGAGCTCTGAGGCAATCAGTTTGCATTATTTCTGTAACGGGGCGAACGAGACGAACGAGACGAGAGATGTGCGGATCCATTTGCAAGCTTTATTATACAAGTAGCGGCTTCTAGGCCCTCTAAACATTACACATTCCAGGAGGGCGGTGGAGCGGAGGCGGAACAGGGGGAGGGACGGTGGGCCAGGACCATGTAAAGGTGTAAGACGTTTGGGACTGAGGCAGGACCGGCACAACAGGGGACCATGATTGAGCCTGCAGAACGGGTGGAGTAGAGGACCACCATAGCAGTGCCGACAGATAGTTCAAATTCAGACTCAACAACATTAAGACAGGCAAATAGCTCAAGTTTAGATTCCCTGATGGAAACAGGCAAGACAGACAGTTCACCAGTGGTCTCTTTGGCAAAGACAGAAGTAATGGAGCAAATAGAGATTTCATTCATGGTTTCAGAGTTCATAATAGGCAAGATTAAGAGTTCACAGGTGACCTTCTTGGCTGTGACTAGGCTACTAGGGCATTTAGCAAGTTCATTAGTAACAGGACAGTCATGAAGTTCACAGACAGCGTCCTTGGCTGTGACAGACAGGACTGAGAGTTCATAGGTAGCCTCCTCGGGTTTGATCGGGATAGGAGAAAAGTTCATAAGCGACCTCTGTGGCCGATTCAGGGCTGCACGATGGTTCACAGACAGAGGACGAGGGTTCACAGATGGCCTTCATAGCCGTGACAGGGCAAGACGAGGATTCACAGATGGCCTCCATAGCCATGACAGGGCAGGACGAGGATTCATAGAGGGTTACCACTGACACCTCTGGAGGTTCTGCAGCAGACGCCGCCACCTCTGGAGGTTCTACAGTGGTAACATCAGGAAACAGGTAGAGTTTATTTACAGGACGGGTACAGTGATCATCTACGGTTCCTTCGACCATGACATGATGCGCTGGACGTGCATTGCTGGGCGCCACCACCACGCAAGGAGCTGAAGTGAGCACCGCCACTTCGGGAGGTTCTGCAGCATGCACCGCCACCTCTGGAGAAACTGCAGCGGGCACCACTCCAGGAGGTTCTGTGGTGGTGTATGCAGCCCAAATACACCAAAAAGCGATACTCATCATGGGAAACACTTCCGACAGGAGAATTAGTTCAGGGACAGGAGGGGTTGAGAGTGCTGGTTTAGGGATACCACCTGCACGGGCTGACACCAGCTGTAGGTCATGACAATCATGAAGATATGACTAGACTCTAGAAGATCAGCTGAGACACGACGAGACTCTGGACAATCAGCGAAGACATGGCGAGACTCTGGGAGATCAGTGAAGACATAGCGAGACTCTGGACGATCGGCGAAGACATGACGAGACTAGAAGATCCGCTGAGACATGAAGAGATTCTGGAAGATCTGCTGAGACGTGACTTGCCTCATGAGGATCAGTTGAGACATGACTTTACTCGTGAAGATTAGCTTTGACTTGACTTGACTCGTGACGATCAACTGTGACTTGGTTGGACTCACGAAAATCAACTGTGACTTGACTGAACTCTGGCAGATCAGACGATACATAGTGAGGTTCTGGCAGATCATACGAGACATACACAGGCTCTGATGCAGCAGCCGCGATGTTAATGGGTTCTGAGGCGGCAACCGCGGGATGAATGGAGTCCGAAATAACAACCGCGACATGTTTAAGATCAGGAACGACAGTAGTGTCAACACAGTACTTTGTTGTTGCCGCCATTTTGTGAGTTCGCTCCGTGGGTGCCATTACACGAGCAGACACGGAGTCGTGTTCCTCTGCGACACCCACAGTGAACGCCGAACCAACAGTCAACGAAGCATAGTCCATAAACTGAGCGAGCGATGAAAAGCGGACCCTAAGATTAGACCGAAGAGGTTGATTTATGCTATTACAGAAAATATCTATCAAAATAATGTCCAGTAAATCTGAATAGTGAGAAATGGCTAAAAATTCTCAAATTTGGCTTTCCAACGATCGTGTGCTTTGCTTCAAAACACCAGCAAACAGGTATGGCACAGACGAGAAACAAGAATAATCCAAACCAGGCACGAGTCAGTCGACAGCGAATGTTATCCAGAGGCTTGACAAGAAAGGCAATCCAGAAACATGAGCAATAGTCTAAGTGAAGCACAAACAGAGTCAGAATGGCGAGACAATGGTAGATCCAGGAAACACAGGCTAGAAAACCAGAAACAGGTTCTGTATCGCAGCTAAAACTAGGACAGTAATAAACGCAGAACAATACTGGAACTAAACAGAAACACAGAATGGCTCGGTGAGGCAGCTAACATTAGGAGAGTGCTATACGCAGAACAATACTCGGCGATCTGAACAAGGAAGTCCATGGTTTATGTAGGGTGTGTGATTGTGTGATAGTTCTCAGGTGTGAGCGTGTGATTAGTGAAATGGCTGCTGGGAAATGTAGTCCAGGGTAATGTGAAACAGTCTGTGCAATGTGAGAGTCAATGTGATGGAGGAGTGACCTATGGTGGCGAGCGAATGGAAGTCCATGAATCGGATTCATGACAATTTCAACTTATGTTTTAAATAATCATGTTTAATGGTGGAATTCCTGGTTAAAACTACATTTCTCATAATGATACAGAGAAAATCCACCAATCAGAGTTGCAATGAGCACAAAGCTCCGCCCAATCGCATGAAGCACTGCAAATGAGTAATCAAGACGGTTTCCCCATGCTGTCAAAACACTGACATTTGAATATATATGCATATTTTGCAATAAACTTCAACAACTTAGAATGGATAGTTGTATATTTCTCATTTTTAATTTGATCATGTCATTCGTAATAGGGGTGTAAATTGGATGGTTCGTCACGATACGATATCGATTCTCAGACCCAGCGATGCAATATTTGCCGATACCTTAAAAAATTTTTACGATACGACTCGATTTGATACAGGAGTATATCGATCGATATGATATTATATACCTGTTTTAAACAGCAATCTACATCTTTATTAACTCACAAATGCAACCAAAATATATAACATGAACATTTATCTGAAATTTTCACATCCTGTACCTCAATTAAGATATTCACAAAAAAAAAAAAAAAATAGGCCTATACACTTTTTTTTTTTTTAAATAAAGAATATAAACAATTGGAAAAACAATTCTGGCTGCTACTATGGGCTCAGTGCTAAAAATCTTTTCTACAGATAACCAAATTACAAGCAATAGCAAAAAATAAATACAATAGAACAAAGAAACAAGTTCAATAAACAGTGCTTTTGGGGTTTTTCAGCTCAGTCTAAAATACATTTTCAGGTACGCTACAGAAATGTAATAATCAAATGTAAAACTGCATACTAGTCTTCACTGTATAAACTAAATATAGATTAATCATTTTTGATGTTACAAAGGTTATTTAGTCAGGAGCAGTGAGCGCTTGTATTTTTCTTTGACAGCATTAGATTTATTATTAGTTTGCTT
Organism: Onychostoma macrolepis; assembly: GCF_012432095.1. Taxonomy (NCBI): domain Eukaryota; kingdom Metazoa; phylum Chordata; class Actinopteri; order Cypriniformes; family Cyprinidae; genus Onychostoma; species Onychostoma macrolepis. The sequence goes on from NC_081178.1 coordinate 25,214,216, forward strand.
TCACTTTAAGAAAGAAAGCACAGATTTAATATACTGATACACGTGCGTTTTCTTTCTCAACTGTTTACGTTGAGACATATGCCTAACCGACTGTGTTTACTAGGATATTCGCCAAAATGTTGATGTAATTTTGTCTGTATTTATTCATCCATGCACAAAAAAGCGGAAGAGAGCGGAAGGTGCCTGTTTATATTACAGATATCGATATCTTATGCGTGGCATCGATGCATCGTATCGTCAGACATCGTATCGATGTATCGATTCATATCGATTAATTGTTACACCCCTAATTTGTAATGGTTCATGGGATTGCAGTTCTTTCCCTCACTAAAGCCGTTAAATACCTTTGTCTTTTGTCAGATTTGTACTGTTGTGATTCTCCTCATAGCTGGTTGGTTTGGATCATTGCTCATAACAGTTCAATGAAGAAAAAATCCTTACAGGAAAAATGAATGGAAGAATTAGTTCCAGAACCATCGCCGCTGAACAAAGTCAACAGCCACTGTTACACTCTATTGTGAAAAGTGCAATATAAATAAATTTGTCTTGACTAGCAAACACCCGCGCAATGACCCAGATGGTTGATTTTTGCACAGGTAAACAACACTGGTTTTCTTCGGCCTCCTTAGATGATAACAGTCTTGTTTTGTCTGCTGTGATTGTTTTTGAAGCATTGCTGTGGTCAGATCCAACGTTATTTTGCGAGACTGCCTGCTCTAACCTTGCAAGCACTCTTGATGTTTTCATTGATCGCTTCTCTTGCTCTCAAAACATCGATTGAGGTATCATTGCATGTTTCCACCTCTGGCTTCTCCTTTCTCTCGTCCTCCTCAGCGCTAGCATGCTAAGTCAACTCCTGCGAAAGAAAGCGGCAGTCTGTTAGCCACCTGGCTCAGCTCTTCAGCAGAATCATTAGCAATGTCACCCAGTCATCTGCATTCATCGGGCACGGTGCATTTCAAGCCCTTAATTCAAAGGCTGACTACAAAGCGACGTTCACTTCAGTGGGATCAACTTTGTGAATGCAAACTAAGGCGGGATCACTTTCGTTCTGCCAATTCCCATGGTGCTGTCAGAATAAAACACCCACATAATTTGTGCTTGTGTGTTGAAAAAAACACGCACAAGCGTCAGAAGTCAAAACTCTGGAGTTCATTAGAGTTTATAGTGAACATGTCTCCTCCACTCTTTGAAAGATTTCTACATATTTTGTCTTTTTTTTCTAGTCGTATGAGGGTCAGAACCGGGGATCGGCTTAATCAGACTCTCATTAATCTGCTAATGATCTGTGATTAGATTGCTGTACACTCCGTTCTCTATTCAGCCTCGCTCGGATATGCATCACAGGAAATTGACTCTGCCAGTTCTCAAACTTTGTTTCCGTCTTTCTGTGCTTTTGAATGCAAGTCCTGCCATTAAAATGACATATTAGCTTCTTAACACATTCAGATTAAATGGAAATGGTCCGTGTCCAAGTCTGAATTTGGGCAGCCGCATCTCTTAAGGTGTTTTGAGATTTTGCTGAGAGCACAAAGTGTTTTGCTTTCCTCTAGATCAGTGTTTCTCAACCCTTTTACTCCAAGTACACTGTCCACAACAATATTCCCCATGGATTTTCCAGTTATTTTGTTTACTGGATAAAGTTTGAAGATATGGATTTTTAAAAATACATTTTACTCACAATTTCTACCTGATCAAATATTTTAGAGCTTGGTATATGCATACATAAAATGTACATGAAATATATTTATTAAAATTCATAAAATTAATTTGACTTTCTCGCTCTAGATATAACACGTATACAGTATAATTATTCAAAGAAGGAGAACTAAGTGAGTATGTGTACATACATACATACATAAATACATACATAACAGTTGTTGAGGGAGTGAATTAAAATAAGAAATATCTTGATTTTTAGTTGTTTGGCTTATTTTAATATTTGTTTTGTCTTTATTTAAAATTATTTTGAAAATGACTTGAAATTGTGACTGAATATTTCTGTTTAAGTTAAAATATACTAAATTATATTTTAGTATAATTGATATATTACATTATATTATATTATTAATATTTTGAGTGCAGATTTTATATTTGTGATTTGTATTATTTAGTTTTTATTTTATTTAAAATGTTTATGTAAATGTTTATGTATTTTTAGGAAAAAATGCTATCAAATGTAAAAAGAAAAAAAAAAGTTTATTAATTAAAAAAAAATAGTTACTTTAGTGCTTATTCTTAAAATAAATCAAAATGAGAAGTGTTTCCATGGCAGCTAGCTAAATAAATAATGTTTATTTTATTTTGGGTTATGAAAATGTTTTATTTGAGTTGTATTTATCTGTAATAACCCTGCAGAGTTGTACTTCACTATAATGACCCTGCTCAAAAATGTATTTTGTGACTACAAGTTGAGAGAATATAACTTTAATTCCAGTAGGTGGGTCCAGTTGTGCTTTCTGAAGTCCAACTCACTTGATTCCATACCAACTCGTCTTTTACCAAAGATCTTATGCATTTATTTCCGTTAAGCTCCCTGACAAAGCATCCTCTGGTGTGTAAGCGTCCTTAGCGTGGACTAGCAGTCACATATCATTGCTTGTCTTGTCAAGTGTGAGTAAATTGGAGAGTTGATTTGCATGCGTGGTTGAGTCTGGGCGGCCGTAGCCTCGGGCTCATCCTGGCATCACTGAGTCTCAGGAATGGTGTTTTTGGATTCATGTCTGGAGGCTGTGTTTCCCTCACTAACCACACGCCACCTACGCCAAGTTGGGAAACAATGAGGGCCGGTGGGATGCCACGTGTTGAGAGCACAACACCATGTCGAATAAAGGCAAAAAAGAGGCATATATTCACGTTTGAGAAGAGCGGGACTCTAGAGATCATCGACCTTGCATTTGAAAAACGTCTTGCTAATTGAAACGCTCTATCTCTTGCAAACTAAGTTGACAGCTAGAGAGAGAGAAATTGTGAGAGTAGGTGACTCAACCCACGTATTGTCAGCCTCATAAGATAAAGCAGCCGCTGCAGATGAGAAAGTCCATATGGATCTCGCTGGAATTTCCTGGGAGTCGATGTCTCGCCCAGGAAATTCTTAAGTGCTGTTTGTTTTAGACTTCTTGCTAACCCTCCCGTTTTATTATAGCACTCTGTCATAGGTGAACTCACCCTATGGCCAGATCTTTACTGATACATTTAGGGAAAAAAAACAATGGGGCCAACAGATCATTAAGGCGAGTGCTTTTTTTGGCTCATGAACCGTTGCTTTGATCTCGAGGAAACATTTTCCCTTGACCATTCTGCGGTTATTATTTTTGTCGATGTACACGCCGGATTCAAGGCTGCATGGGAAAGATGAATTGATTCAACAATGTTCAGAGTTTTGACAAGTCACATTGCTTAAGTTTCTCCTTTGCTGGAACCAGAAGAACATAATACTGCAATCTGGCAGAAATTTGTGTCTGTCAGTTGAAATAATGTATGAAGAGGAACTCCTCTGCAAACACAATGTATTTAGTTTTGTGTTGATTTAAGGCTTTTTTCCCCTCGCTGTCGCTCTCTGAGGAGCGAGAATGTATTTGCCACTAGCGTTTACTTTACGGAATGAGGAAAATATTGTCTTTTTGAGCTTCTGAAGTTTTTTTTGTGTGAAGTTTTAGTCATGATTGTTGATGCTGGAAGACGTGGTTTGAATAAAAATAGTGTTGAATTTAGGGAATAAAGTGTGAAAGACACTGCAATTCTTCTCTAAGATCATGTGCATTATGGATATAGTTGGTATTTCAGTGAATGCACTAAAATGCACTAATTTTAATTTATAAAAACTTACTTTAAAGTATAAAGTCAATTAGATGGCCTTTGGGGGCTTAAATGGTATCAAAAATGGACAAGCATTTTTCTGCAGAATCTATTGTCTGTTGACAGCTGGTGTGATTATAACACAGAACATTGCCATTGATTGATCCATTTCAAGTATTTCACTCGTTTTCTAACAACAAAACACAGCTACACTCTTAAAAATAAAGCGGCTTTTCACAGCAATGCAATTTTGGATTCCCAAAAGAACCTTCAAGTGAACAGTTATCAATATTTGTTTTAAAAAAAAAAACAATTTTACTTAATGTGAAGAATATTTTAATAATCTAAAGAACCTTTTTCCACTGTAGACTTCAGGGTTTTTGCGGTTATGCCATTTTTGCTTCTCAAAAGAAGACAGCGTCCAGTGATCAGTTCTTAAAATAACCATGTTTTTCTTAGTGTGAAGAACATTTTGAAAATCTAAAGAATCTTTTTTTTCTACTATAAAGAACCAATGGAAAGGTTCCGGTGATTTTAAAAGTTCTTTATGGAACAATAGATGGCAATAAAGAACCTTTATTTTTAAGAGTGTAATGAACTTCAGAGTTCCTTATGCATGCAATTTCTCAGTTTTTTTAGACAAATATTGTATTATTATTCTATATTATAATTGTATTATACTTTTGTATTTCACAGTTATACTATCTGCTCTGTCCACCTCATTTTTCCTGTAAAAACGGGAAAGTTTAATGTGTCTGGCTTCCTGTCATTCACTTCCAGTTATTTTTAGCTGTACAAAACAGCTTGTTATGCTGCTTGAAACCACAAACTGGTTTTTAAACCATGTTATTTTTATGTATCGTCTTAATTATAAACACACTGGCTTGTAGCGCAAGCATTTTTTACCTTTTACTGCACTTTGATATTATTCTCATTATTTCCAGCTAAAGAATCTGAAGTCTCGCACATTCACAGAAAACAGCTTACTTCTGCGTTGAAAAATAAGCTGGATAAACTTTTAAAAATTAGGGTTCCAAAAGAGGGTTTTCACAGTCATGCCATAGAAGAACCATTTTTGGCTTCCAAAAGAACAGTTCTTAAAGGAACCATGTTTTTCTTATTGTAAATAGCCTTTTTCAACTATAAAGAACATTTTGTGGAATGGAAAGCTCATCATGGAACCATCAATGCCAATATAGGGAACCTTTATTTTTAAGAGTGGAACTTCAGAGCTCCTTCTACATGTATCTTCTCACTTCAGTTAGAAGAATATTGTAGTATTATACTATCTTATTATTATTGTATTAAATGAATATTTCACAGTTATACTAGCTGTTCTATTAGTATGATCAGATCTAGCTGTGCTTGACTGGGAGTCTATGTTAGTTAGCCTTGGTTTTAATGGAGTAAAGGTCTATGCAGATTGGACATCACTGAACTCTGAACACAGTCTCTCCTAAAAAAAAAAAAAAAAAAAAAAAAAAAAAATTCATTTTATACAACTGGACTACTCAAACAAAAAAAGTTTTTTTATTTTTATTTTGCTTTAATAATTAATATAAATGCTTTTAACATTTTTGCTTTTACACTTTCTGCTCCACTTGCCTGCTAGACTTTCATTGCTGTAAACATGTTTCTCAATAGTTTTTACATTAGTAAGTCCAAGTGAATATATTTGGTATTCCTCAGATGCTGTCTGTAGACATAAATGTTAATAATTAAGTGTTGAAAATTGCTTTAAGTAGCTAGTTAGCAAAAAGCTGCCCTTATTGTTTTATCCGATCTTTTATGATTTCACGCTAAATGGTGACATATTCCCATCATACAGTACTTCCCATTTTTCCCTTTTCACCGTCAGTGCTCTTTCGTGCTCCAAAATACTATTTGCAATAGAAACTTCAAGGGTGTAATCTCAGAACAGACTGAAACATGATCTCCTTCCAAATTACAACATCTGCTCATTAAACTAACGTCTGTGTGTCTGAACTTAACATTCGTCTTTGTTATTCGTACTCTTCCTCTGTGGAATTTAGTTTTGTCAGCAGTACAGTTGGATTTTCCCACCTCTCCCTCTTTCATTGTTTCTCTGTTCTCCTCGGTGCGTCCAAACATGTGGTTCTGACTAACGCAGAGGAGAAAAGGGATTATTCTAATTGGGTCTTCAGTTCAATAAGTTCAATAAGTAATCGGACCACAAGGACGGACCCCGTATTGTATCTTCAGACAGCGTTTGAGCTGCTGTGCTGCACAATAAAAGGTTGAGTTGGGAAAGTTACAAATGGGTGTTTTGGACAGTGAAGACAACATCATTATTCGATGCAGTTGTGCATACTATTGTGGGCTGTGGGAAAAGTGAAGCCTGTGCTTATCTTTGGGTAGTTTTTCTTCATGTTTAATGATGTTTCTGTCACAGATAAACACTTGCACCCACTCATCTGACCAGAGGTGACCTTTTCCAGGCCCTTTCGCCCTGTAATTCTTCACCTTGGTTTGGTCATTCTCCACTCAGCTTACTGGTTTCTGCACCACAAGTGGCACCAAATGGAATTGCAATTATATTTGGAGCATCAGCAACTTTCCTTTTACAATGACCTTGCTTAGGTTGTGTGGGTTATTGGATAATGTTAACCAAATTAGAGTTTTTACTGGTTTTGAAAGAAGCTCACCAAGGCTACATTTATTTGATCACAAATACATTAAAACAATAATGTTGTGAAATATATTATAGTTTGAAATGTCGATTTACTTTATTTTAAAATAACTTTTGAAAATAGCCGTGCTTCTTAATATTTAAATATATATATATATATTTCCATTATGTTAACCAAAATATAATTCTGAAGTATTGTATTTTCTATATTTTCCTCATATAGGGTCAATTCAGGTAAATTGGGATTCTGAATGATGACCAGAAAAAATAAAATGTCCTTATTAACTTGAAATAACCCTATGTGCCATGACCTGCACTTCAATAATATTATTTGCATAATTACATTTTTTTCATGTTATTAAAATAAGTATTTTATGCTCACCTAGGCTGCATTTAAAAATTGCAAATTAAAAATTACCTTTTTGTATTTTAATATAATTGAAAAACAAGTTTTTTTTTTTCCTTTTTGTGGTGGAAAATGCATGCATACATACGTACATACCTTCAAAATAAATACATAAAAATTAATACATTTGCAGGATTATTTGATGAACAGAAAAACAGCATTTATTTGAAATTGAATTAAATGTATTTACTCTCACTAATTTGATCAATTTAATGTGTCATTGTAATAAAAATAAATAAATACAAATTATTTATTAATTACAAAAAAAAAAAAAAAAAAGACCCTAAACTTTTAAAAGGTAGCTATTTTAAAATAGCTATTTAGTCGTTTTTAGCATTTTTTCATTTAGGCCGTGTGTGCACCAAAGCGATTTTCCTGAGGCTGGCGTATAGTTTCCAATTGTTCTCTATGGGAGCGCCACATTTTTTAAAATGCCAGGAGCGTGCCGAGCGCTGAGCGTTTTTTTCACGCTGAGCACTGAGCGCTTGGGCCTTTTTCCCTCGGTGCAGAGTTTCGAAGAATGTTAAACTTTTTGAATAAAACGCTGCTCTCATCACTGTCACTTTCTAGTCAGCTAACCAATCAGAGTGGAGGAGGGGTGGGACTAATACCGACCACCCTGTTTGTCCTACGAATGAACAACAGTGAAGAAGTTCAATATTGCTTGTCTCCGAGTATTTATGTCTTTACCAGATGGAATATCCGGACTACCATATTAATGTTATGAAAAATAATGCTTGGAGAAACATTTAATTCGCAATGCGTCTGCCATATTACGAAAGCGGACATTACTTATCATAGCAACCACAGCATCTCAATCACAGATATACATATCTATGGTCTCAACTGAAAAAGCTACTCTCTGAAGCGCTCACAGCTGAGCATTTTTAGCAGAGTGCCTGGCGTTTTCAGCTGGCTAAAAACACTTTTTTGGACACACAGCCTTAGTCTGACTTCATTATGGTACACAACACCTACTTTTCATTATCCAATCAATTCCTCATTCAGTTCCTAAATACATTTCCACCCTATATTTTTTCCTCACTGAATATCTGTTTTCACTTCCAAACATGTTTGAATACAGAAGTAAAATAGATTTCAAACGGCAATTCATGTTGACTTTGAAATGCATTTGATTCCATCTATCTTGAAACATAGTGAACGCTTGGTACCGTACTATACCATATCAAAATTTCCGTCCAGGTCACTGTAGCATTGAGGGAATGCTTCCATGGTATTTACATTATGGGAGCAGTGGCTGCTTATAGCTCAGCAGAAATGTTTGGTTAGCTGATTAGTGCTCCTCCAGGGACTTCTGTTCTCATTCCTCTCCTCTAGCCTGCTGGTGACACTGGGGTGTTGCCACTCGGTGTTGAGTTAATTGCTCTCCCTCATGCTACTCTGATTGCTGTCCCCAGCATGTGGGAAACGTCGACCCAGATGAGTCAGGATTCATTTCATGAAATCCAGGCTTGAGTTTCCAGACCTTTTCCCAATCCCTTTCATTCCATACGTACACTTTCCACTTTATCCTTGTTTATCTGATGGTTATATCTGTTCACGACTCCGTGCCTCCTTCTTTGGTCTTTCTCATCCAGAAAATCCACCCGTCTGGAAGCAGTAACTCCAGGAGACGCGTTTAATGCAATACTCCTCAGATCCTCCCCGCACGCTTAGTGTAGTTAACATTTATGCTACGTGTTTGTTACCCTTCAGAGAGCCAGATAAAGCATTACTGTTTCTTTTTATGACTGTACGGAAAGTATATGTTGATTTATGTCTGTCTTTGATTTAGTAGGTTTATAAAACATATCTTACACGTCAAGTCGTCTTTTAAGTTTAGTTTGCATTTAGACTTGTGTAAATGTGTATTTCTAATGGGGATGTGACCCTGTATTTCTGGATCTATTTTGAATTTAATTTAATATTTAAACTTGCGTGACTAGACAGGATGTAACCATCCAGCTCTCCAAACTTTATCCCAAACACTGACTACATGTAGAATAAAGAAAGAATGTCAGGAATTATTATGTACAGTAATACCAATGCCTTGGGCATCCTATAATACATTCCTCTAGTGTTGCACCAATAATAAAATTCTGGTTGATAAGACAATATTTTAATGTGATGGTGATAACCATTAAATGGCTGAAATTCTATTCTATTTTGTCTAAATAAACAACAACAACAACAACAACAATAATAATAATAATAATAGCAATAATAATAAAATTAATCATATTAGACGAGAATGTCGGCATCATTATAATATACTGAATGAAGTAGGATTTTTTTTTTTTTTTTTTTATTATTATTTAATGCTTTTTTTTTTTATTATTTATTTGTACTATTTAACATTTTAAAGGCTGGCATTATACATAATAGCCAGACAAAAAAGTATTTATTTATTTATTATTTTGGAATATATATATATATATATATATGTGTGTGTGTGTGTGTGTGTGTGTGTGTGTGTGTGTGTATTTTAGTATCATATTTGCGACATTTAATGTCTCATATAGTATGTTATAGTGAGAATATGATATTGTAATGTAAATCAGTGAGATTTTTATAACACTATAACAGACTACTTACATAAAAGCCTGTAGGGGAATGTTTTTATAGTTATACTAAAAGGCCTTTTACTTGCTAAAAAGAATAAACTATCAATCAGATGACAGAAGTCATGTAGTAGATTATGTGCAACAGTTTTTTTCATTAAAGTTTGAGCACGTAAAGACCTTGGAAATTTGCATATCAAATATTAAACAGTTTGCTTTATAGGGTTAAATATTAACTTTTGAATGAGGGTTAAATGATGGAAAATGTAATTAAATGTAAACAAAAAATAAATCATCATGTACAATTAAATATCCAGTATCAGATGTTATGAATACAACAAATCTCTAATATTGACTAATAACTGATGTGATACTGGTGTATCCCTGTGTATGGGTAGCTATTCATTTGTCATTTATGCATTCCCTCCCTGATGAACAAACAGAAGGTAAATGTTAGTGGCTATAGCGGCTTCACAAAGAAATTGAAAGTTGAAGGGTGAATTGTGACAGTTGTATCCGGAAGTTGCAGATGGCTTCAGTATCTTTCTCTGTCCTCGAATCCCCTTATCTTTCACATTCATAGTCAGACATTTTTTTCACTCTTCATTCCTTATCACCACTTTCACCCGTCTGTCTACAGCCTGAAACCTTTCACGTTCCACCGTGTCGAACCGCACGGACACTGCCCAGTCGCAATGCTCCAGCACTCAAGCAGGACGCTCACGCTTTCTCTACATCTGCCTCAGAATCCTCCCAGCATGTCCCTACAGTCCTCCTACTTTCTTCCCAAGAGAGAAAAACCCACAGCGTATAACAAAAACCGAAACCCGGCCTCATTGAGATCTACTCAAGATTAGCCGCTTCTAAATTGAGAGTTGCCCTACCGATCAGCGGGCGACAGTCATCTGAGGTCTCTTCCTTTTTGAACCAATTCCAAGATATTCCTTTTTGAACAATTTCCAGGCTATTTTCCCCAACTTGAAAGCTAAGCTACCTCCTTTAGGAAGACTTTTTGTACCCTGGTGGCAAATGCAAATGTAGGTTGAGATATAGTTGAAAGAGGTCCCTGTCTAAACCTCCAGAGATATCAATATGGATGCTCTGGTGACACTTGACTCTTTAAAAAGAGTTCCAGCAAAGACATTATTTCATATTTTATTAACTCAACCCCTTCAATTAGACTCCTCGGCCCACTAACCGTTCATACGCTGGTCAGTCCTTGAAGCATAGAATATTTATCCATCAGAAAACCAAGGTCGTATTTGTAATATCCAAAGAAATCCGTAAAATTATGCCTGGTTTGGCCAATCATTTCATTTGCAGCATATGAAAGGTGACAGAAGGGGGGAAAAAACGATGAAACTGGAATTACAGCCTCGGCCTACCTGTTTCAGCTCATCACTGCCTCCTCGTCCACAGCCTTATCAGTATTCCTCAGCGTTCCCCGTCCTCTCCATTACCCACTACTGGCAGCCAGTCAGGGACACTTTCCTTTGGCAGGTAACCGGCCCGCAAGGACAAAATGGACACACGGGCAATTTAAATGATTGGAAGCAGTAAGTAATATATTAGAGAGCCCTGTGTTTGAAAAGTCAAAAGTAAATTGCATGTTATTAGTGCCAACTCAGCGAAGCGGAAAACACAAGGTTTATAGAGGAACGAGTTAAAGTTGGAGATGATATTGTGGGTGTCTTACGATGCAAAAGATAACATATCTCAGAGTCTTATATACGTTTCAAGAAAGTGCCATCTCTTCGATTTTGAAAATTGTGAATCATGGCTTTGTGTAGAGAGACCAGTGAATATTCTCTCTTAATTACAGACTAATCCACAAATCTCCACCCTCAAAGAGAGGCGATGGATTAGAGATGTAAATATGGTGTCTGAGAGGGCGTCCCTGGTGAGTTTAACCCCATCTTTGGTGTCTAGCTTGTTTGCAGGCCTGAGTATCCCCCTCTATTCATAATCCTCCATGGAGAGCTGAAATTGGTCCTTGGTCTCATTAGAGGCCCTGGCCATACCCCTAACACACCTGAGATCGATGGGTACAGGCCTTTAAGTGGTCGTCTTGGTTATTAAACGCAGAGGAAGCCAATTTCTGGTGGAGGAAAGCTAATCCGATCACACATTAGGAGCCCATATTGGCTGGAGTGGTGCGAGAAAGGGATAAAACGGGGTCGTGTGTCCTCTGTGTGTACTCACTAGATGGGCTGTTCAACAAAAGCAATATTGTGAGAGCAGTATCACATGCTTACTGCAATCCATGCCCTCATTGTTTAAAAATATGCAGAAATATTCTCATATTAAAATATGCAGAGATATTTTAAACTCATGTGATTTCCACCCGAGTATCATTTGTTTGTGCATGAGAAAGTTGCTGGATGCTTCAGATGGTCTGTGTATTGATAGAGGAATTGAATTACAAAGTTTTGGCTTAAGACACAGATATTTTTGTCTTCGCATGTGAATAGTTGAAGACTAATTTAGCAGGAAATCACGAGTAAGCGGGGAAATGAAAAGCATTTATCCAAATTAGTATAATAATGCGACATGTTGCAGACGAGCATGTGGTTTGATTCTCTTCAAAGATTTTGTGATTAGGTTCTTAAGGAAATCAAACAAGAATATGAACACATGCATCAGATGAGCAACCACCTGCACCCTGAATATATTCAAAGAAAATCGCATATGTGTTCAAATTAGAAACGCTGGGATACTAAAAAAAACAGAAAGTGAACCAAATATTGGATCGAAAAATATGAGGTTCCACATGGATTCGTTCAGGCCTGATCATCAATAATGATTTAAAATATTTGTTGAAGATTGGAGCACTTACCACCATTTCCTGACTTGCCACAGACATCTTTTGGCTTCTCTTGAACTTCTGCACAGATTCCTGATGTTGCTGATCAGATGCGATCCGGCTGACTTTAACAACCATGTCACATTCAGTAAAACATCATTTTTGATTTCTTGCTTCTCTGAAAGCCCCATTAGTTCCCGCTCCCATTATCTGCAATCCGCATGTCACTTCTTGTTATTGCTTGTTTGACGTTAGTAATATGTAATGTAATTTTACGGAGACTGAAACGATGTATTTGGATGTCATTTGATCTTTTATTTTTTTTTTTAGACCCATCTCTGTGCGTTTTCAGCCATCTTGGCCTTAAGCTAATTATTGAATGTAATCCCAGACATAGGTTAGAGTTATACAGTTACACTTCGACTGAGGGGCCTCATCATTAGAGCCGTGAACCGAATGTGAACTGACCACTGACAAAAGGAAGTGTATTAAAAATCATTATTGAGTTCAGTTCGTAATTGAATAATAGGGCCTCCCTTGGTCTGCGGAGTGTTTTTGTATGGCCTCAGGCTATTCAGATTTCACGGTTCTGTTTTCATTGCGAATGCATGTGGTGAGTTGTGGCCTGACCGAAACATCTACGTCTGTAAAATTGGGACTTCCTGTGAGCTGCATATGCATGCGCACGGTATCAGATGGTAGTCGCAATATGGGCATATGCTGTGGCAGGACGTTGTCGAGGGATGACAGGTGGTTGCTGGGACATTTGCATAATTATGGATGTACCACATACACCCGTAGCAAGTCATAAACCCGGAGACCAGAGAGCTGAGAAAATTCAACCGCTCAGAGCGCTCAGAGCTTCTGCCAGGTGGCAAGACACTAACAGTAAGTCTGCCTGTCGACACTCAGACGCTACTGCAGATAACATGTGAACACTTTACTTTTGTGCTGGCTATAGCTAACGCATTGTACAGAGCCTAACAAGGAAAACAAATATGCTCTGTCAGGGAAAGATTTCCTGGGAGTGTTTATTTTTTTCCCTTAGGTCTAATGTGCCACTGACTGGTTAATTTACTCTGAACTGGTTTAAAATGTTGTATGATGTTCATAAATTGGAGCACTTTATACAAAACATGCATAATGTATTATGAAGGTATTTTTAAAGGGATAGTTGACCTACTGTACTCTCATTATATTGACAAGTGTGGCAGGATATTCTTCAGAAATTCACCTTTTGTATTACACAGTATAAAACAAATCAAGAAATAGGTTTGAAATGACATGAAGGCGAAAGAGTTTTCATTTATGGTTGAACTGTTCCTTTAATGCAGTATAAAATGTTTCAGATATTCCTAGAGTTCAGAGAGTCCAACAAAGTCTATATAGAATGTTCACTGACTTCTGCAGATTACATTGTTACACCAGTAGGTGGCGACAAGTAAGCATCTTTGTGAGCGAGTCATTTGAATCATTTTCTCAACTGATTTGTTTGAGTTTACATAGAAAAACAATGAAAAAGTAGCACAGTGGAATGGAAGAACACTTCTCGGTTTGTTAAATAATGCTGATTCATTTAGGAACAAAACAAACCAGTAAGTCATTTAAATAATTTGTTTGGATGACTCACTCATAAATGCTGGTTCATTCAGGAACATAGCATGTGAAGGATAAACTTGATAAGCGGGGTAGTCGTGGCCTAATGGTTAGGGAGTCGGGCTTGTAACCTTTGCTGGTTGCCGGTTCGATTCTCGTGCCGGTGGGGATTGTGAATGAACAGCACTCTCTCCACCTTCGATACCATGACTAAGGTGCCCTTGAGCAAAGCACCGAACCCCTAATTGCTCCCCGGGCGCTGGAGCAATAGCTGCCCACTGCTCCAGGTGTGTGTTCACTGTGTGTGTGTGTGTGTGTGTGCATTTGTTCACTACTCACTGCTGTGTGTGTGCACTTGGATGGGTTAAATGCAGAGAACTAATTTCGAGTATGGGTCACCATACTTGACAATACATCACTAACTTAATAAATACTTCAAAATATAATGAATAAAGGATGCGAAACAAAGACCGTCTTCCAAGGATCTTTCAAATTAAGATGTCTTTTCAGGATTGAGAAGCCCTCAATGAGTCATTGAATCATTCATTCAACCGTTTTGTTGAATGAAGTGCTGATTTATTAAGGAGCAGCATTATTGTGTATTGCAGTGGTTCTGCTGTGTTCTTTTCAACTAATTGTGTTGGTGGAGCAACAACAGGCAAATTAACTGGCAGTACTGTGTCTAAAATATAAGTTACTCAGTATTAACTGTGGGTACAGCTTGCCCAGTCATGCTGCCTTCTTGCTACTCCAGTAACTTATTGGAAATGGCCCAAGCAGTCGTTGCAAGTTTTAAACATGCAGTTTGCGAATTAGTAATGGAAGCCTAAACACATCTTTTGAACTGCGTAGCAATGGCAGATCCTGAAGCTGTGGCAAATGTAAGTGTTTTACACTCAGATTCAGCAAACAGTGCAAATGACTGTATTACAAATATAGCAGTCGATTATGCTTAATAAATCGAGAGAAGCAGAAATTGTGATCATGATTAAAATACGAGTACCATTTTGTGGTTACAGTTACTCAGAAGACTATTCAATCTTTTGTTATCGGACATTTTTAATATATAATGCTTTAAATATAGAGGCTGTTACCAAAATGTATAAAAAGGTGTAGAAATAAGTCTACTCTGTAGATGACCACAAGCACAGAACCCTCGAATCCAGAGCGGCAGCGATCTGAGCTGTGTGAGACAGGAAGTGTGAACTGGTATCTGACTAATCCCCCCCCACCTGCCCTGCAGTTCAAACCCATTACAGCGCAGCAGCATAGGGACACCTCTGGCTCTCCTCTCCCATCTCTTTCAAAAGCATGTGTGGTGCGCGCGTGTCACAGAACAAGCCCAGCTAAATGGTCCTATTTTCACCGCCTTTCTTTGCAAGGCTCAAAGGAACTGGCTTTGTGTCAGACAGAAATGTACTACTGTGTCCCTGTCAGACTTTTGTGGGGCTGAAAAGGGCCTTTCTGTAGGAAATCGAGGAAACTCAGCTGAAGTGCTGTGTTTGTTATCTGTGGCCATGTGAAAAGGATGTCTTACTGTACCGTAGTGAAGAAAGTGAGAAAATACGCTGTTAACAAGATCTCTCTCATCTCTCTGTTTCAGACATGCCTTTGCATGTACGCCGCAGCAGTGATCCGGCTCTGGCTGGCCTGCCCGAAGCCCAGCTGCAGCCAGAGGAACCGTCTCGTAAGAACCCCACTCGCTGGTCCACCACAGCAGGCTTTCTGAAAGCCAACAACACCAGCGGAACCAACAGCCTAGAGCGAAAGGTCAGTTCTTGCTATTACAGTATCATTCAGCCATTTTTTTTTTTACATTTTTATTTTTACACACACACACACACACACACACACACACACACACACACACATCACATTTCTAATTTCTTAAGTGAATTACCTCAAGAAATGTGGAGTAATATCTATCCATCCATCTATTCATCCATTGTTCTACTTATACCTCCATCCATCCATCCACCTGTCCATCCATCCATCCATCCATCTACCTATCCATCCATCCATCAATCCATCCATCCATCCATCCATCCACATGTCCATCCATCCATCCATCCATCCATCCATCCATTCATCCATCAATCCATCCATCCATTCATTGTTCTACTTATACATCCGTCCGTCCATCCATCCATTGTTCTACTTATACCTCCATCCATCCATCCACCTCTCCATCCATCCATCAATCCATCCATCCATTGTTCTACTTATACCTCCATCCATCCATCCACCTGTCCATCCATCCATCTGTCTGTATGTTCGTCTGTCCATCCATCCATCCATCCATCCAAACTTTTTAATTGCAGTGTTCATAACTACTTTAATTTGATACATTTAGATTTTTTCTGTACTTTTGGAAATTCTTATGAGGACATTATTTTTCCATTATGTTTTCACAAACTGAAGCACCAATTGCTGCATTTTTAGGGCAACTTGTAAGAAGTGATTTCCCTTTGCCCTGTCTCATTCATCTTGAGATTCTCTCAATGCCTTTTGCCACTGTTTGTTGTTGACCTGGAACTCTCTTGGTTATGGAACCATATGTCTTCGCTGTTAGAAGAATGGGATCTGCGTCCTTTGTTTGTTGCTTCCCTCTTGATTCGGGCCTCATTGCGATGGTCAGTGCCTTTGGCTTTAAATGAATCAAAAAGAGGCACATTCTGTGTTTTCCTCCCTAGTTTCCCTTGGGCAGCCAATGAAAAAGAGGCCAATTATCTTTGCAAAATGGCTGTTCTTTTGCAGCAATGACAAGCCTTCAGTGCTTTGAAACAGCAATATTCCAAATTAAAAGAGGGGGAAAGGGGAGGGAGTGAGAAAAGATGGAGTACTCAGAATGTGACACCGCAACCCGCGATGAGATTAGCGCATCTCATGGCATTCACTAGTAATCCTGTTTAAAAGCACTTTGCTTGTCGGTTTCTTCCATAATCCAAACACCACACTCTCATTTTAGCAGAGCAGAAGAATTACGCTGTTATTTTTACCTTTCGTTCTGCACCAGATCATTTATTTCTTGATTGTTGTTTTTGGGATGTCATGAGAAAAGCTTGAGGTGCTTGGAAGGTCTGTTTTTGGTTGATACTGTCAGATGACGATAAGTGACAGTGAATATAAATGTGCTCTATTTTAGTACCAGTGAATTGGTGAAATGAACATAAAGGTGTTAGTTCACCTTGAAGTAAGAATAGCAGGTGCTGAGGAGAAATGTTTCTGCATTTTGCCTTCAGACTTACATTTGCAGAGAACTGTCATTCTCCAAAACTCTATGGTTTTCCTGTATATATTTAAACTTTTGAATCTCCTGATTTTTTTAATTTTTTTTTTATAATAATTTAGTCAAGACCTGCTGGTCTGTGGGTCAATGACTGTCCAAATTAAAGCAAAAAAAAAAACAAACAAACATATCTTTTAAATATATAATTTAAAATGCATGAGTCAAGTTCTTAGAATTTTTCTGTGTTCATGTTGGTTTCAAAAGTTTCCAGCTTAAATGTCATGTGGTGTAACCATCAAAGTAAAAGTAGAATTAATTAAATAAATAAATAATATCATATAAATAATATCACATATTATTTTTGGAGCTTTGACTACATGACGTTTAACAACCCGAACTAACCTTGCCGTGTAATAAAAGATAAATGATCTGATATTTTACAAAACTTATTGACTTCTTAACCACACAGTCATTATGGTCTGCAGAAGTGCCCTCTATGATGTCATTTCCTGTTTACAGTATGTTTTCCCCCTGTATGTTGGTCAAACCACATTTTTTTTTTTACAAATACTTATAATATTTAAAACAAAATTGTGATTCATGTCATTGACCCCTAGAATGAAATCTAAGATTAGATCCTCCATATTGGCCAGAATGGAGCCTGTGCCATGTTTTTATAAAGTAATGTTTGGTCTTCATGGACATTTTCTCATATGGAGCATAACATCTGTCTCTCAGTATCTCTTCCTGAATTTGTAGAAACCTGTAGGCCTCCTGCTGCATTTGGATGCTTTGCCAAGGTAGGCAAATGCCTCAATCACTACAACATGCTCCACGGGAAGTCTTGATTCATAAGGCTGACCTTATAAATTCTTCACCATCCTTTGGGCCTTTGACCTGTTGGTCTTCATGTTCCTCGCTGTGTCTCTTCCTCCTTATCTTTTTCCTGCTGTTTAATGTCAGAATTACCTATATAGATCATTTTACCATGCAGGAACATTAAAACCACTTCACTGTATGGAATCGCTTTTGTCTGCTGTACAATTGTGAACTGGCTCTTGCTATAACTAGAAACTCTTTTTCTTCTTCCTCATTCCTCAGACTAGGTCTTTAGCCAAGAGCAACGGTGCTCAGTAGGCTTTCTAGGCTAAAGCCCCCCCCTGTGTCACAGGATAACCTGTTTTAGGTTTTCTCTAAAAAACTCTTCAAATTGAGATTTGACTTGAGCTCCATTGCTAGAGGGCGTTTGATTTCACCTCTGTGAAAACATGCAGCGTAACATTAGAAACACTGTGTGAATTAGTAGCTTGTAATGGAGCTCCTTATTAGTGAGAAATGAAATTAGCGTGCCCTCTAAATTTAGGTGGCCTGAATGATATCATTGCAGGGCTTGGATCCAAGATGAGCTTCCCTTGTACACACAGTGACTCTAAACTGGAGAACAGTTTCAGTAAGGTATAACAGTATTAGACACTGCAAATTTTAGTAAATTGGTATCGATGTTATTAAAACCCAATTTATGTAATAACTAAGCTTTTTTAATTGCTAAAGTAATGTCTTGCTTAAAAAAAGGGGAACAAAATGTTTCGTTTTGCCCATATAAATAAAAGTCTATTGGGCCAATGTTGTTTGGACCACAATGTGCTTCTTTTGTGTCCCACAGGAGAAAGTAAGTCAACCCGGTCTCATTGGAAAAAAAAAAAACTTCTGGTGACATTTCTGCAAAATTAAGTTGCTTCTTGCATATTTTACGGAGTGGTGCTAAAGGTGTATTCGGTTTTCCCAGAAACTAATGAAGATGAAAATAGCAAAGGTTGTTGTCCAGTACATATTGCAGCATTTCGGAAATGAAATGTCCTATAAGCAGAGCTAAAAGTTTAATGCTCTATCACTTTTGAAAATAATAGACTAAACCCTACCTATTTTGATTCTAGTGATTCATGTTTCACAGGATCCGTATGTGAGCACAATGCAAATGTAATGCTGTACCGGATGGTCTACCAAGCAATTTTACTATTTCACAGAAGGCATATATATGGAGCTGGTTATGTGATGCAAACATGAAAATGTATTTGTTTACAAATCATGCACCATGGTAAAAGTGTTTTAGGTCATAGCATAGTATTGTGCAAGGAACCATGTGAAAATAATTGCACTGTAAAACTGAACAGTGAAATGAATTAAATGAAATGAGTTAATTTCACTCAAATAATAATGAAAGTTCATTGGACTTAATTGAAATGAGTTCTGTAATCTCAAAATGGTGTTGTGGTAAGCTGAACTTAAAATGATTGAGTTTTCTAGTTCCCAGCATGCTTTGCATCAGACAACAATGAAAATAAATGTTGCAATGAAGTGTTATTTTGTGTGTTTTGCACAAGATTAACATAGGGAGACATAAGTTAGTACTTAAATATTGTGTTATGTTAGGATTTACATAGGTTTCGGTTATGTTGGTTTTGTAGTGTTACCATTGCGGTGAAGAGTAGAGCCTGTGGTTAGGTTGAGGATGGACAGCAAAACTTAAAGACTATATATACTGCATGTTACATGGCTATTTACTTGCAAGTGTATAGCGATAGTCTTTTGATAACTACATTAGCATGTGCTAGTGTGATTTTGTTAACTAGCACTTAACTATTAAGATCTGAATGAATGAGCTGTTTATGGAAGCAAGTTGTTTGTAAATATCATTGTGATGAGTGGGGTGGGATCATGGAAGAGAGGCTTGGCTTGGCTCCCATTGCTCTCAGCCCCGCCCAACTTGTCATAAAAATTTTAAGCTCTACTAACTTAAAAAAAAAAAATTGAGTTTGTTTACTCAAATGTTTTGAGTATTCTTAATTTATCAGGTTTTATAGTGTGTATATTAATCGGTAATCTGACCCATTTCTCATCGTTTGCATGGGAATTAAAGTTGTTGGTGTTCATTTCAACTGGACAATAGTGAATTGTTTTTGCCAAAATGTACACTGTAAAAAGTGAAAGTTGACTTAACTTAAAATTGAGGAAACCCGTTGCCTTAAAATTATTAAGTACATAATAATAAAAAAATAAAAAGTTAAGTGAACTTGACAATTCATTTAACTTATTTTTTTAATTATCATTTACTTAAAAAATGTAAGGGAACGGGTTTCCTCAATTTTTTAAGTTAAGTCAACTTATCACTTTTTACAGTGTAATGAGGGTGAGTAAATGATGACAGAATTAAAACTTTTGGCTGAAGAAACAAGGTTTAAACACCAACTTTCATCGCCTACATTGTGTTTTCCAGGGTAAAGGTCTGGATGCGTACCGCAGCCTTCCTCGTGATGTTGTCCCCTGGGCCACCCAGTTTCAGAGAGAAAACGCCCGCTCCTCTCTTAGTGCCAACCATCCCATGGTAGACCGATGGCTTGAGCGTCAAGAACAGGTACTTTTCAAGAACTCATCCTCATATACCCGGCTCCTAAGTGCCTCTTAACTCCAGTAAACTGCGTTGATCTATAAACTCGTGATTTTTTTTTTTTTTTATTGGGGTTTTTTGTTTGAGTTAAAAGTGGATTCAGGAGTCAAGGGGAGATTATTGAATATAGCACACAGTAAAAAAGGATTGCAGAGAGAAAAAAAAATTCTAGAAAACGACACCCACGTTGTTGGATGGGGATTTCACTAACCTTATAAAACGAGGGCCACGGTCTCCATAGACGTGGATGCTGAGTGTCTTTGAAATTCAGCTCTTTTGTCAATGTATCGGTGGAACCGTCTAAAGGAGTGTGGGAGGTGTTTCGAATTCCTCTCCCTCTCGCTCAGAGGAGAGAAATAAAAGAAAGAGGTGAGGAAAGAGATTGAGATGTTTGAGGCACCCGGTGTGCTGCGGGGAATTCACTTATTAATTTCCGCAATCGATTTTCTCGAACCGCCAGCATCCATTTCACTCTTTCCCCCCACTTTTCTTTCTTTGGCCCATTGAAACGACTGTGACAGAGGTTTCGGCTGCTTGTTTGCAATTCAGGTGGTCGCGGTTTCTCATTCCCCAGAAGCTTGAGTTGACTCACAAAGAAATCCCCCACCACCACCACCTCAAGGGCCTGTGGCACAGAGAGTCGTGCATCATCATTAGGGAAGTCGTCTTGCATGGAGGAGCCTCCGAGTTGGATGTTGGGCTGCTGGCGGGTTGAAAGGAGCAGTCAGTCAAGGCCTGGGCTCAACCTGACAGACTCATTCATTTGAGCTTCAGTCTATTACAGCTTAGCCTGACCCCCCAGTCTGTTGCCCGCCCCACATCGCTCTTGCTTGCTTTCTCTCTCTCTTTCTCTTTCTCAAGCTATGCCGTCGTAGCACCTCTGCCCTCTTTTCTCATTTCTCCTTGCCTGCTTTCCGCCCCTTTCCACTCATTTTCTCTCTTAGCAGGAAGTGGTTATTTGAAGTGACAGACAGATTTCAAGACAGATGCAAAGGTTCTATTGCTTTTCATGCAAATTAGCACACACACACAACGTAGGCTGAAGCTAGTGTAGTAGTAACGATTTGGTAGTATTAGCCTAATATATATATATATTTTTTTTTTTTTTATAAATGTATTTTAATGATGTGATTTTAATGATTTTTCACCTAAAATGTTGTCATTGCTTATTTGAAATTACATGAAGGAGAGAAATGAATTTTATATTTCAAATTATACTAATGAAAATTTGTATTAATTAAACTGGTTTAAATCAATGACTGTGAATGCAGCTTGTGAATAACTCTTTACTTAGATGTGATTTAAATTGTTTTCCACCTAAAAATGTTGTCATGCTGATTGACATGACATGAAGGAGACAAATTAATTTTATTTGTAAAATTATACTAAAGAAAATGTGTATGAATCAAACTGATTTGAATCAATGACTGCAAATGCAGCTTGTGAATACCTCTTTAGTTTATTACTGTAAAGATATGTCATATGAATATGTTTACAAGTAATGCATGACCTTGTAATGTTTGGTAACAGTATGTTTATGGTTTTGTTGTTGTCATTTTGTCTGTCAGTATGCAGTACTGCAGTGTGCAACAGTTTTTGAGTAGTTTGTTTAACATTGTACACTCTTAAAAATAAAGGTGCTTCAAAAGGTTCTTCACAGCGATGCCATAGAAGAACCATTTTTGGTTCCACAAAGAACCATTCAGTCAAAGGTTCTTTAAAGAAGAACCTCGTTATAATCTGAAGAACCTTCTTTCGCCACAAATAACTTTTTGTGAAACTGAAAGGTTCTTCAGATGTTAAAGGTTCTTTATGGAACCATTTACAGGGATTAAAGTTCTCCGTCTCTACGACGGATTTCCGTTAATTGCAGGGTTCCCGCCTGTCTTTAATATCTTAAATGCACTTTTCATAATTTTAAGGCCGTAAGTAGGCTTACATTTCTCAAATAGTGTAATGCATTTCTTAATTTTAGCTTGAATAGGTCTTAAATTAGGGAAAGACGAGGTGTATTCAGCCTGCTGAGGGGGATGTGATCAAAGCCTGGATTGGAGTGAAAGCATGTTCCTCTCTCCGCTCGAAGTGTTCTGTATTCACTCCGCTGTGCATCCACTCCGGGTTTTGTGTTCCCGTTCACGGAAAAACTGCTCCGTGTTCACTCAATTATTAGGGATAAATGAGGGGAAAAGAAACCAAAAACATCCCCGCCACGGCTGCAGCGTCTCACTGACAACATAGTAACGCCGCTCGCATCATTCACAGTCGGGTATTATCAGAGAACTGAGCAGAATTCGGCGCGGGATTGCGGCTATTACCGGTAATAATCATTCTACAGATTCCCGCAGGTCCCGACGGAACGTATCACATTTGCACGTGCTTTTGAGTCTCGAGAACTCACTCGCGCGCTCTCATCTGTGCACAGATCGCGATAAGGAGAGTGACAGCTTTTAACAATTATTAAGGGAGTTTGCAAATGTGATATTAATTTAATACAACAGATCAATAAACAAGTAGCCTACTGCATTTTTGCTCTATCATCAATGAAAATAGTTCCAAATAAAGTAACAGCTGAGCCGCTGCGCATCTCTAAAAGCAAACACTGGGGTTACTGTATAATTTCAGTTATTTAAATCATTTAATAGTTCTGTATTCAAAATTGTATATTTAAAACATTAGTCTCCACATGAATTTATGAATTTAATTGCACTCATGCCACCTCTGAGCCTCATTAAACGTCTGAAAATGTACCTACAAGTCACTTTTGTGTTCTTCTGTGCCACCTCTGTAGTACAAATTAATTTCTTATTAATACTAATTTCATATAATTGGTAACTTATTTGTCTTATTCTACTTCTTATTAATAATTTTTTTAAATAGAAATTTTAAAAAGCTTATAAACATTTTTTTTGAATTTGACAGATGAAAATCATGCCATTGCAAAAAAGAAAATGCCCTTTTTTTTTTTTTTTTTTTTTATAGTTGAATAGATTATAGTTAGACCTAACTGAAAAAATTGAAGTACTGATAATTTAATTTGTATCTTGTTATTATTTTTGTTTGTGCTATTGATTGTCATTAATTTATTTGTTCTTATTTTATTATTTACTAAATTATTCAAAGACATACTTCTTTTTTTTAGTTAATATAAATTGGATTCTGAGTGCAGGTGATTGTTGGGTGGGGAGGGGGCGTGGTCCATGGGCTGCCACCACAGCTGGAAAAAATCCTAGAGGAAACACTGCATACATTTAATAAAATTAGAAAAATGCATTTACAAAAGTAAAAAGAAAATTCCCCTGTAAATCACTTTGTCAAATGTCACCTCATAAGAAGGCTAATTTTTGATCAGAATTTTTTATTATTGATTAGAAGGTGCTCCTAAATGTTTTAAATTAGGAGGACAAGCACTACTAATTACAAGAAGAAAAACATGGCTCTTAAACTGGGTGTGTGACAGGCATGTCACACACTCTACTGGCTCATCACAAAGTTCTCAGCAATTATGTCTTTTTTGCCATCTTAAATATCCGGTTAATCTTTAATTTCCACTTTACTTTTATTGGCTCTAATTGTTTAGTTGCCTTCCTCTTCACAACCGGCTCGGTTCGATATAGCCTCCATTTTATTTGCATAATGTTGTGGCTTTTTTTATAGACTTTGAGTAAGCTACTTAATTAAGCTTGGCTATTTTCTCTTTATTTACCATGTCAGGAATGCCAAAGTATGCATTTTAAACAACTCGCCAGGAGACTTTTCTTTAATTTCGAATCACTTTTTGTTGCTTTCTCCTTTTTTTCTATGAAAAGCATCATTAAACAGTGTAACTCGATGAATAGACACTACCATACTTGAAACAGAAAACTTTTAAATAATATTCCCTCTGCACTTTGGAAACTGTGAACGGGGAAGAACGAGGCCTCAGAATTAAAGGTGAATGATGCAACATAACGTCAACATGGTAACTCAGTGTCAGTTATTAAATAACAGTTAATTTCTCTGAAATACATAATACATGACAGTATATTAATTATGTTGCTATGCTATTCATTATTTGTGTATATTATATATTTTTATATGGTTGTTGTAGTTTTTACATTGTCATCTTACACCTACAGGTGCAGTATCTCAATAAATTAGAATGTCGTGGAAAAGTTCATTTATTTCAGTAATTCAACTCAAAATGTGAAACTTGTGTGTTAAATAAATTCCATGCACACAGACTTAAGTAGTTTAAGTCTTTAGTTCTTTTTGTGATGATTTTGGCTCACATTTAACAAAAACACACCAATTCACAACAAATTAGAATATGGTGACATGCCAATCAGCTAATCAACTCAAAACACCTGCAAAGGTTTCCTGAGCCTTCAAAATGGTCTCTCAGTTTGGTTCACTAGGCTACACAATCATGGGGAAGACTGCTGATCTGACAGTTGTCCAGAAGACAATCATTGACACCCTTCACAAGGAGGGTAAGCCACAAACATTCATTGCCAAAGAAGCTTGCTGTTCACAGAGTGCTGTATCCAAGCATGTTAACAGAAAGTTGAGAGGAAAGAAAAAATGTGTAAGAATAAGATGCACAGCCAACCGAGAGAACCGCAGCCTTTTAAGGATTGTCAAGCAAAATCCATTCAAGAATTTGGGTGAACTTCACAAGGAATGGACTGAGGCTGGGGTCAAGGCATCAAGAGCCACCACACACAGACGTGTCAAGGAATTTGGCTACAGTTGTCGTATTCCTCTTGTTAAGCCACTCCTGAACCACAGACAACGTCAGAGGCGTCTTACCTGGGCTAAGAAGAAGAAGAACTGGACTGTTGCCCAGTGGTCCAAAGTCTTCTTTTCAGATGAGAGCAAGTTTTGTATTTTATTTGGAAACCAAGGTCCTAGAGTCTGGAGGAAGGCTGGAGAAGCTCATAGCCCAAGTTGCTTGAAGTCCAGTGTTAAGTTTCCACAGTCTGTGATGATTTGGGGTGCAATGTCATCTGCTGGTGTTGGTTTATTGTGTTTTTTGAAAACCGAAGTCACTGCACCCGTTTACCAAGACATTTTGAAGCACTTCATGCTTCCTTCTGCTGACCAGCTTTTTAAAGATGCGGATTTCATTTTCCAGCAGGATTTGGCACCTGCCCACACTGCCAAAAGCACCAAAAGTTGGTTAAATGACCATGGTGTTGGTGTGCTTGACTGGCCAGCAAACTCACCAGACCTGAACCCCAGAGAGAATCTGTGGAGTATTGTCAAGAGGAAAATGAGAAACAAGAGACCAAAAAATGCAGATGAGCTGAAGGCCACTGTCAAAGAAACCTGGGCTTCCATACCACCTCAGCAGTGCCACAAACTGATCACCTCCATGCCACGCCGAATTGAGACAGTAATTAAAGGAAAATGAGCCCCTACCAAGTATTGAGTACATATACAGTAAATTAACATACTTTCCAGAAGGCCAACAATTCACTAAAAATGTTTTTTTTTTATTGGTCTTTTGAAGTATTCTAATTTGTTGAGATAGTGAATTGGTGGGTTTTTATTAAATGTTAGCCAAAATCATCACAATTAAAAGAACCAAAGACTTAAACTACTTCAGTCTGTGTGCATTGAATTTATTTAATACACGAGTTTCACAATTTGAGTTGAATTACTGAAATAAATGAACTTTTTCACAACATTCTATTTTATTGAGATGCACCTGTATGTATTGCCTATGTATTTCTGCTAAAATCCCTGGTATAATATTTTTCCATAGCAAACTGATAGTAGGAAACTCTTTGTAAATTTTTTTACTCTGTCGAGCACAATTATACTTTTTTATATTATAGTGCTGCATGGTAAGTGGTATTTTCATTGTGATAACAATTTTTGCTTCTCTTGGTTTATAAAGCATATTCGTCGACTTTTCATTGTAATTTGACTTTTGCGTTATCTTGCATTGGTTATTAGACTCCACAAGCATTCCCGGATTGTGGTTGCGGTTAAATTCTTTTTTCCTTCTTTTTTTTTTTTTTTTTTCAAAAATTGATACATTTGCCTAGTGGTTACTTAATCCTCCCAACCTTGCATGTGCACATTACAGAAAAAGCTCTGCACTGGCAAGTAAGTCACTTTGGATAAAAGCATCTACAAAATGACTAAATGTAAATGTCTAAATGTAAATGTGTAAGTTGGTGGTTAGCAATCTCTATTGAGATTCTGCTCAAATAAAAGTGTAATACAGTCAGTAATTCAGGTGAAATAAAAATAAAAATAACAATAGTCGTGATTAATAATTGTGATTATATATTTTTTGAACAGCTTAACCATTATTGGACAGACTTACTATATTATATACATTATTATTTACAGCAAAAATTGTAGTGTATTATAATAAAACATTTCTAGATGTTTTAATAGGTCTACATTTAGCTGTATCACCTTGTCCTGTTGTGTTTCACATCCTCAAGATTTAATTGATTTTTATGGGGGTTATTTAATGTTTTAATTAATTAATTTTGTTCTTCATTTTAGTACAATTTCCGGTAACACTTTAGAATAGGGAACACTTATTAACTATTAACTACGACTTTTCCCTCAATAAATTCCTAATTTGCTGCTTATTAATAGTAAGGTAGTTGATAAGTTTAGGTATTGGGTAGGATTAGGGACGTATAATAAGGTCATGTAGAATGAGGCATTAATATGTGCTTAAATACTACTAATAAATGGCTAATATTTTATTAATATGCATGCTAATTAGCAACTAGTTAAAAGACCTTAAAATAAAGTGATACCCAATTTTCATATACTGCACTACAATGGAAATTACGTTGGTCACTGAAGCTAAATGTGGAAGCAATTGTTCATAGAGTTTGAGTCATGTCTCTCTCGTGTTAGCTTTTGTGTAGAATATGCCACATGGAGTTGCTGTTGCTGCCTGTGTTTTTTTTTTTTTTTTTAACTCTACAAGATCTGATGATTACGTCAGAGATACAACACTCTGTCCTTATAGACACAGCACAGGCCCTGACCTTTCTCTGAAAGGAACACAAGTTGTGTAGAGGTAAGGAAAGCCTGAGTGTTTTCAGCCTTCCATTTAGTTGAATGTACAACAGCTCGAGAGGCAGAAGAAATGCATTTTAAGGCTCAGTGTTGATTCAAACAGCCCAACTGTGCTGGTGCTCTCACCCACTTGAGTCGACCTCTCCAAAGAGTGCGCCGAATAACACCACAGCAGTGAAGCAAACCTACGAGAGCACTTCGCATGGCGTCCTGAAAAGGACGTTCCGTTCCAACACTCAGTAAAAGCTTTGCTGTCTTTCGCAAAGCAGTGCTTGTTTTGCGTCAGCATGATTGTAATGATGTATATTACACTAGAACCCTCAGATTGTGTTCCAGGTTTGTTCCCAATGTTTTTAATTGCATCCTGACGTGTCAGTCTCTCACATCCCACCTGCTGCTGTAACAGTGAGGTGCTGCTGTGTCTTTCCATTGGGGATTGTTAGAATGGCATTTCCTTTTTCATTTTTAAAACGTTCCTCTCCCTAGTGATGAATTAGAGATGACCCATCTGGGCAGGAAGAGGGCAGCGTGAGGCTTCAGCTGTGGATTTGCGGGTAATGCAAAGTGCGGCAAGGTCATGAGGTCTCCTTATTCTGGAACAGGAGAGACTGGATTTGAGGATTTCATCATGGAATGATTGTTTGCATTTTTATTCAAGAGAATGGTAGTGCAGCTTCAGTATCTGTTCATTTTATTCATACCGCACTATAAGATATTGTGAATTAGGTTAACCCATAATGAAGCGTTGTACGTGACCAGTAGTACACTTTAGCTGGACTTTTGAGTTGGATTATGGAGATAGAATGCCATTTTTGTGTAATAAATTAAAAATTGTTCAAGAATTACTTTCTCAGAAGAACTGCAAGAGGCTTGCAAATCAATGCTTTATTATTAAGTGCAGTTTTCTTCTAGCCATTTCTATGTAATGAAAGTGGTCAAGCTGTTATTAAGCTGTAATTTAGTTTTTTGCGTGTTGTAAAAATGTCTTCAGAACTTCTTATATGAGCTTTTGAAGTTTTCTTTGGTCCATGATTGTGTAAGATCAATCTAGTTAGAGACATTTCTCCGGTAATGGAGGTTACTAATGTCAAGTTGCTGTTGAAATTCAGTTTTGAATGTGAAAAACACTGAATGGGTGTAATGAGCAAAACCAGCAGAGTGCACCTGAAGAAATTTGGTATTTAATGGTACAGATTTTAGATATGCAGTATTAGAAATGAATCATCAGATCCCAGTATGTTAATTTGATGGGCACATTGAAATTTTTGAAGTGTTTGAATATCTGCAATACATCACTGAATTAACATTAACAGATGTTTTCAAAACATATATGATAAATAATGCATGCGAATTAACTCTTTTTATGATGTCTATCAGATGTTGATACTCAAGATGCTAGAATTGAATGCAATATTTTCCAGAAAATGCATTCTTATGTTTTCAACAATTATGTTTACATTTACTCAGACATAATGATAACGCTGCTGTTGGGGGAAAAAAATGCTTTTACTGATACTGATTTGTTACACGTTACATGTACTTACTATTATAATAACAATAGATTTTGCATAACTATGCAAGTAACCCTAAGCCAAACCCAAATCCTAACCTGACCATATAGTAAGTACATGTAGTTAATTAATATTACTCAGTACATAATGTATAACTACACTGTAACAAGGACACCTTAAAATAAAGTGTAACCAATTCAAAATGTTGTACATTTTACAAATGCGTAGATCTGGTGCACTTCGAGCATAATATTAAGAGTTCAGACCTCTTTCAGTGACCAAACAAAAAACGACTTTGCATTGATTTTAAATATTGTACTATTTTAATGCAACTGCTCTGTTAAAAAAAAAAAAACACTGAAAATAATAATAATAATAATTTTTGGAGTATTTTTAATATATTTTTCCACAGTGGTAAAACTACAATACTTGTGTCTTAATTGTAAGTGCTAAACCATCAAGCTTTTATTTTTGATTTTTTTTCACTAGCTAGTGAAATTCTGTAAAGTTATGTGAAAATGTGAAAATAACTGTGTAACTGGCACATGATGCATTCCCAAATGCACTTTAAACTCAAAGAACGCTGAAAGCATTGGATCTGCTCACGTGTAAAAGACCCTAAGCCCTAAGCCATTGAGTTTACGTTTTTAGTTCGATTGATAACCGTTTGGACAAAAACAATGGTGCAAAAACAATGCTAGAGATCTTTTATGTTATTATGGTTCATTACGAAACTGTGGCAGGCTTCCACAGTCTAGGTAAATGAAACAGGTGTAGTATCATTCATGTCCGTGACACATACTGGGAGTTACTCCACTTCTACAGAAGCTAATTAATTGCTGTATTTACTGCCCAAACAGCAAACCACCCTTCATCAAAACTTGCTTTTCCCCCAATACAGAGGGATACCGGAGAGAGTCTGAGGTATAGATTTACCTCACATCCTGGTGAAACAGTACAGAGCGCCTCTGCGTTTCATCTTCCTGACAGAGGAATAGTGGATTGGTTTCGTGGCTGGAGGATTCTGCGTTCTCACACTCTGTCTTGTTTCTACTCATCCTCCACAGGTTTTGTTTCCTCTCTTTTCGAAAAAAATGAATCCTCTCCCTTCTCATTCATCTGTTCCCTCTTGCCCATTTCTGTAGACAAGACAAGGGATTCTTCCGCCCCCTCGGAAGGTTTCACATTCTTTGTTGTTACTTTTTCCCTCCTTCTCATATGTGCTGCCTCTCGCCACGTGTGTGCAAGTAACGCACATGCATTCTCGCCGCAAGCATAGCAAACCTGGCCTGTAGGTGCTGCTCTGATCTCACTGTTTGAACCCTCATCCAAGAGGAAAGAAACAAAGAAAAAAAGGGCAGATAGAAGAAACCCTCTTTCCCTTGGCTCCTTTGAAAGGCCTCTCCCATCATACCACACACACACACTGTGATTATTCACAGTGCAAATGGCAGCCCACCAGAGAGCAGCTTCTACAAAGAAACTCAGACAATGCAACCTGAGACACTGCTAAGCTCAGCCTACCGTAATTAACTATCTGCCTTGTTCCTGCCTGCTGGCTTCGTCCCTCACACTCATTTGGCTTCCATTTATCCATGTAAACAAATAAAACACATTTCTGTTGCACTTTCCTATGAAGCTTCATTTGCAAAGAGCTTCAGAGATTTCCAAACGAGGTCTATCGCCAGCACATTAGCTAAAGCTTCATTCAACATTGCTGAGCCGAAGCGCCTTTTGATCTAGCTTTAATTTTTTCTCTGGCACACCGACTCTCTTAAACACACATTCGAGTGCAATTTCACCCTCTTCATCTCCCGCCTTTGAGTTTAAGAGTTGTTGTACGTGACGGTCTAGGTGTCAGTGAGACTCATAGCAGAGATCAGCTAATCTCTGAGGGACAGGTTGGTGAAGTAGACATTAAGTCTGACCTTTAACCCCTTAATCTAATGTCTTGGGCTCCTCACGTTCCCCAGGCCCCCAGCTGACACCATTCGACCTTTCTGAAAAGCTTTCCTCACAACGCATCCAGGCTTGTCCTGTGGAGAGCACTTAGTGAACTGAAACCATTCTTCTCCATTAACCTGCCACCACTGGCCCAAACCATGACCTTTTCATGCTACTCCAACTGGAAGCAAGTGGCAGAACCTTCCTAGAAACCAGTTTGAGGTTGTGGTTGAGAATTTGAACACTAGGTTCGACTGGCCCAAGCTGGTCAAAGCTTTGGTCAAGATTAGACCAGCAGCAAACCAGCTCCCTTAAACTAGATTAGCAACTGGTGTGGCCTGTTTTTGTCTCTGAATAGCCAAAGGAAGCTGAATTAAGATGCAAACTTTTATAGATAATTGGCTACACATTTTGTGCTTGCTGCAATCCAGAGAAGCAACATACGTCGTGGTACTCTTGTGAACGTGCATCGAAGACTGGCACAGAAGAGAAGAAATCGTGCGCAGAAAGTATTCTCGTAGCTTCATAAAATGAAAGTTGAACCACAGATGTCCTTACTACCGTTCTTGGCCTTGAACATGGTTGTTGCATTGATGTCTATGGAGGATCAGAAAGCTCTCGATTTCATCAAAAATATCTTAAATTGTGTTCCGAAGATGAACGAAGGTCTTATGGGTTTGGAACGACACGAGGGTGAGTAATTAATGACATAATGTTCATTTTTGGGTGAACTATCCATTTAAGCCGGTTTTATTTGGATTTTCAGTCAGGCAGAAATGCATGAACTTTCAGAATTTCTCATTGCAAGTCTACATCATCCATTCTGCAGCTGTCCTCACTGTAGTGACCCAGAACAGATACGTGTAGAAGTTGACCTTTGCTCCTATGTACCTCTGTGGTGATGACTGAGAACACACTGTTTTCTTCACCTCTGCTGATCCCAGCTGGGAAATCTTTGTGTCATTTTGGGATGTGCATCAAGTTAGAAGTTTGGCGATGATGTCATAACACACAGTTCCTTTGTTTCTGCTCCTGCCTGGGATTTAGTGGAGCTGGTCAAGGGCGTTGCTTGACTTACTTGGACTTGTTAAATAATTGTAGGTGATCTGTTTCATTTCAGATTATTATTCAGACACTTAAAAAGGGTCAGCTTCCAAATCACCAATCTGGAGTGGTGTTGTATTAAAGCTTAAGGCGGGGAACTGGAAAGTTGCTAGTTCAGACTCTATCAGGTTACTCCTGGAGTTGTCCCTTATATGTCCTACTACTATATGTAATGCAGATTTATTCCAGACTGTTTTGTGTCCTAATTCTGGTTGCATAAATTAATGTCTTACATCATAATAGACCACCAGACACAGCCATTTGGGAACTTTCTCTCTGACATTCGCATTTCTAACGGATCAAAACAGTCTGGAAAGTTCTTTGGTCTGTCTGAACTCCCAGAACAATTGCTTGGCTCTGAATAGAACAGCCAAAGGAAAGCTATATTAAGATGCAAGCTTTTACAGATATCGGCTATGCATTTTGTACCTTTTGTGCTCACTGCAATCCAGGGAAGCACAATTTATTTTCTTTTTCGCTCAGTCCAGACGCATTCAGTCAGAATTTCTCTCTCTTTTGAAGTGGACTGAGCTCTGTGGCGAGTCTAGATGCACGTCTCTTATCTCATTTGTACATGAGAAAGAGGCATTTTGGGGTTCCTTACAAGACTTTACTTTCACCACAAAGCATAGCAGCGGAGAAAGAGACGAGACGAGTCTGAAGATATGACTGCTGTTGTTGCTTTTGTACACGTCTGTGTCTCTATCCATTGTTCCACTTTCTAGTCCAAGATATTATTTGCTTCTGCGTCTTTCTCTGTCTCAGCATCAACATAGTTTTTCCAATCTTCCTTTGTAAAGGAAAGCAATTTGTAGCAGGAGAGCAATAGATTTAGGCTACAAAATTTAGGCAACACGAGTAACAGTGATTATTGGCGATGCAACAAAGTTGAGAAACTTTATGCAATGTATGACAGAAGTCACATGATCAGACTTCTGGTACAGCAGTTGATTAGGAGTTTCTACTTGTACAAACCCAAAAGTAAAACACTTTGACAACCTAAGTGTGAGCAGCCCATCAGAATTGGGTTTCATGAATGCCATATAATGTTAACTTTGAGACATCTCAACTCAAGAGTTGCTTCCAAAAGTTCACACGCTTTTTATATCAATCCTCTTTTCTACCTTCTCTATCTATAATCAAAGTTCTGACTGAACAACATTATCTAAGTCTAATCAGGCCATGTTTTTTTTTTGCAATCATGCAGAATTTGCCCTCAGGGATCAATAAGGGATGCTTATCTAGGCCTCTCTTTGACATGGTGTGAAATTCTTTGCACCCGTCATGCTGACAAAACACAAAGCACATCTTCCTTTACCTGTAATCATGAGTATGTCCTCCACAACATGGCAACCCTGTCCATATTTCACCATTATTTATGTTCTCTCTTTCTTTTCAGCCACTCTTTTATTTCCGCACGGGTGATTATGAGTGTGTTATGTCCTGATTAGAATTAGTGAGTGCACTTTGTGCTCTGCTCTACAGAGTGAGAAATCACTCCCTCAGTGAGAATAATTGAGCCCAGGCCTGGTTGCCAGCTCATTACCCACAAATCATAGCAGGCTGGGGCAACTTAGCAGGAGACAATAATGACTTTGGGGAATTTGGAACCTCACTGTGGTGAAAACTGCTGTTACACTAAGGGCACATCCGAGGTGGGGAACCGTACGAAGAGGCGTACGAAAGCTGCGAGGCAAGTCAAGATGTGGGGTTACGCTACTCCAGTGCTCATATTAGATCTGTCAGAGGTGATGTAAATGACTATGGTGCAACAAACTGTGAATGAAAGTAAAACAAGGCAATTCTCCACAAATAGACTGGACTTGATCCAAGCTCGGTTGTTGATGGACTGCGGGAGTTAGCCATGCTTGAAAAGCGCTAACATCCATCAAAGGTTTTGCATTTGTAACCGACAACTTCCTTTAAAAGACAATTTTGGCGTTAAGTGGCGTCCCCTTTCTTGCTCTCTCTTCAACCAAGCAATCCACACCTGGACGCGATTAAATACCCAGAAAATGGGGGTAATTGAGGGAAGACGTGTCACGTTTACGCAAATAGCGAGAGGTCTTAAAAATTCACACATTTTTGAAAGCTAAGAGGGCTGTATTCTTCCACACCTATTAGACTAAATGCTCTAGCGCCATTTATTTGGATGACAGCTACGCGATGAGGTGGAAGATAGACTTTGGAGACTGTCAGTATCCGATTTCCCAGCCTTCCTGAATAATTCATTCCTATTTATGTGATTTTTTATTTATTTTTTGCTGTTTTCTACTCTCGGTTCCAGTTTATAATGCGAGTGTCTCCTTTGCTTCAAGTCATTTGTCTCAAATGAGTCCTCTCCACAGTGTCCGTGTCCATCGTACCAACGGGCCGCTTTCGTTCTTTTATTGCTTCCATTAGAGCGTAATGCTTTTAAGTTGCCATAGGAATATGGCCAACTGTAAACAGCTCTACTTCTGTGAATGGAGGCCAGGAGGAGTCCTTCTGCCCATTTAGAGAAAAGAGAAAAGCATTTGATTTGCATGAGTGGCGAAGAAAAGCAGAAGGAGCCTTTTCTGAATGCAGGTCTGCGGTGGCCATCTACGAATTGACAGGAAGGAGTGAAATGCAGATGCAGGCTGAGTGGAAGGCCTGTCTGCTTATTTCTTTCTGTGGGAAATGAAATCACTCACAAATTGATCTCTGCAGGACGAGGACCACATGGTGGGATTACTTGTTTCCATAGAGTGGGGAGTCCCTCAGTTCCATAACCTGGCTGTCCACAGGTGAAGCGTAATGAATGCAGGGATGAATATGCATCGCTAGATGCTGTTCAAAAGTAAATCGTGCGTCACATGCTGTTATTTTCGATGAAGACTTCGTTCCCACCAGTATGAGGCCTTTGCCAGTGTTCAGTGCTGTGAAATGATTGAAAGCTGGACCAGCTGTCCCTCAAGCGCCAGATTAAATGTCATGAATAACAATATTCAGTCGTTATTTCAAAATAAAAGTCGGCCATGAAAATATATTTGATGACTAAACCATTAATATTTGGATATCGTTGACATCAAAACTGTTTTTTGTTTTAGTAAAATAATAAATACATACATACACACATGCATACATAAATAAATATATATTATAAATAAAATCATCATATCATACATGACTATCATACATTTTTACCATGATTTACAGAAGATACCATTCAGTGTAACAGTATAGTTTATAAGAACCATTAGATTAAATTAAAACACTCTATTTAAGGATCACAGTGCAGCACCCTAAAATACTAATTAATTGTCATTTTAGTTATTTGCCATTTTTTTACTGCTGTCCTTCAAACAACTATTTACCCATTTATCAACAAGACATTTTTTAATCGTATAAAACATAGTAAAATTCAGAATGATCACTTTTTCTTTAATATATTTTAGTAAGTACAGATCAGAATAATTATGTGTTTCATTTTTACATAAACATGTATGTTATATTGAAAGATTATGGAACATTATTTCACCCATATTTTGACATTTTCTTTTTACAAAAGTTATTTGAAACATAAAAGTATACACTTTATTTGAATTTAATATCCTTTTTATGTATATACAGTGCCCTCCAAAAGTATTGGAATAGCAAAATTTCTCTGTTGACTGTGGAGTCAAGACATTTACAAATATGATTAAAATTTGAATATGAGACAAAACTACAGAATGTCACATTTTATTATTGGGTGATTCAACACATAGATGTTTTACCAGGTAAGAAGTTCAGCACTTTTAGAGTTTCATCCCTGTATCTGATGTGAGCATAAGTATTGGAACAGTTGCCTCACAGGTCTTTCTAAGTGATCAGCTGTGTCCGGTTGCATTAATTCTTCAGATATTAAAAGCAGGGAATGTGTCGTATCAGTTATATCCATTACTTCTGTATTCTGAATCTTGCATTCGATGATGACGCACACAAACCAGGATGAAGATGAGGGAGCTGATTTGAGAGAAAAGCAAGCAATGTGGATGCTAAAAGAAAAGAGGAAGTCAGTTATAGCTCTAGCAATAACAAAGGGCATGGAGAAATCAAGAGTTTGGAAACCACCAGCGACACCAGCAACCAACAGCTACCTGATCGGGTGAGAAAACAACAGTAGTTGATGACAGACAAATCATAAAAGCTGTGAAAATGAACCCTAAAAGACGTGTCTGTAAAATCACCAACAACTTCCAGAAAGCTGGGGTGATGCTCTGACAATCTACTGTCCTCAGGAGACTTTGACACAGAATTACAGATGCTACACAGCAAGATACAAACCTCTGATCAGCTCCAAAAATAGAAAGGCAAGATTAGAGTTTGCAAAAAAGCACAAAAGAGTTTTGGAACTGTGTTTATGGACCGATGAGACAAAGATGAACCTTTATCTAAGTGATGGGAAGGCAAAAATGTGGAGAGGAAAAAAAGGGAACTGCAATGATCCCAAGCATACAGCCTCATCTGTGAAGCATGGTGGAGGTGGTGTCATGGCATGGGCATGCATGGCTGCCTCTGGAACAGGCCTCTCAACTTTACTGATGACTTAATGTATGATGACAGTAGAAGAATGAATTTGGAAAGATGCAAAACCATCTTGCCTACCAATATTCAAGAAAATGCCACCAGATTCATTGGGAAGTGCTTCATATTGCATCAGGACAATGATCCAAAACACCCTGCCAGTTCAGTCAAGGAGTTTATAAGGGCAAAGAAATGGAAAGTCTTAGACTGCCCAAGTCAATCAGATTTAAATCCAAATTGAATTTCAGCAGCTGAAGACGTGAGTAAAGGCAGAAACTCCCCAAAACAAGCAACAATTGGAATTGGCTGCATTAAAGGCTGGGAAAAGTATGTCAAAGCATGACAGCAAGAGTCTGGTGATGTCTATGGGTCACAGACTCACTGCTGTGATAGTGTGCAAGGGATCTGCAGCTAAATAATAGCTTTTAATCTTTTATATCTGCCTTATGTTCAACTGTCCCAATACTTATGCTCACATCAATGAATGGAACGAACTCTAAAAGTGCCGTTCTTTTATTTGGTAAAACACCTATGTGTTGAATCACCCAATAATAAAATGTGACATTCTGTAGTTTTGTCTCATATTCATCTTTTAATCATATTTGTAAATGTCTTGACTCCACAGCCAACAGAACAATTTTGTCTTTACTATTCCAGTACTTATGGAGGGCACTGTAGTATCACTTTAGTCAATGTAATTTGATGCAGACAGCAAAGTGGGAGGCCTTTGACATGCTTACAAACAAATAATAAATAAAAAAATGCAATAAACAAAACAAAATTAATTAAATGGTACAGTGATGGTACACTTGGCCTGTTGGTATGATAAATATCATAATGGTTACTGTTAAGTGCTGTGAAATGATTGACAGCCAAACCATCTGCTCCTCAAGCACCAGCTGAAAAGCCATAAACTGCAATGATGAGTGGTATTTCATGCAGATGTATTAAAATAAAATAAATGGTTAGTATAATATTTGTATGTTGATGGCATACAAATTGTATTTTAAAATAATGAAATAAACAACATCATTTATTAATAATTATTAGTTAATTCAACCAAAAATGAAAATTCACACAAGAAGCTGTTTGACAGTATGTCTTCTGG
Organism: Onychostoma macrolepis; assembly: GCF_012432095.1. Lineage (NCBI taxonomy): Eukaryota > Metazoa > Chordata > Actinopteri > Cypriniformes > Cyprinidae > Onychostoma > Onychostoma macrolepis. The sequence continues at coordinate 25,251,936 of NC_081178.1, forward strand.
GGAACACAAATGGAAATGTTAGGAATAATATTCAAGTCTAAAAAAAATGTACAGGCATCTGATGACACTGTGTGAGAACGGAACGGAAACTACATCAAACCTGATATGAATTACCTTGTTCATAAAACAGTTGTATTGTTTTGTAATTTATAGTGTTATACATTATTATAACAACATTTACTACTAATTTTTTCCTAGTTTGTGTAGATTTAATAGTCTTCATGGTTTCACTTTAAGGCTGACTTCTTTCTGGACCTGCTGTGGTACTTTGAGTTATTGCTTTCTGCTTCATATGAATTCCAGTGCGCTTCAAAGACTTTTCCCCATTCTCTCCTAGTGGAACAGACTCTAGAGTGGGAGGATGTCTTGGATGATTGCACCTTTGAACCTGACTGATGCTTTTGTGATTGGTCTAAAAATACAGCAGGTAGCCCTGGCTGTCAATATATCAGGGATCCGTCTCGCAGCAGAACGAGGGCGGAAAGAGAATTGGCCGTGTTTATTCTATAAAACAAAAAGCTTAGTGCAAACACGCTGACGCGCTTCTCCGCTCCCCGCTTTCCTGTGTTTGTTCTTGCCTTCATTCAAATTTCTGCTCAAATGCTGGATGTGCTACTTTTGGCATATGGGCTTTTCAAGTGGGAATAGCAAGTGTGGATTTGTATTGTCTTGAGATATAAAAGCTGTCCCATTTCAATTGTTGCCCCGGCTTCACAATATAGCCAATGAACTTGGCGCTTACAAGATTCTTCCTATGAAGTGTTGACACTCCAATGAGCAGACTTCCTGTACAGACCGAGCTGCACAGGAAGTGAACCGAGGTGCAAACATTTGGATAAGTAGGTTAGCCGTATCATGGCGTTTTTGTAAGAGGGGGGAATGCCGTCGACATGACTTCCCACACTGATTGAAACAATACCAAAAGAATAATAGCCATCCTTGCTGAGTTTTGCCAGAATATGTCAGGAAACGCAGCAAATACTTATGTTCGTTGACCTTTTGTCTTGCAGTCTGAACACAGAAACGGGCTGAAAGAAATCTTATGAGTTTAAAAGAAAACGAATTGTATTGAGCTTGGTAATAGCTATGTTTTGGCCATTTACACAAAGGAATTCATATCCATGTTCTTTCGCTGTCATTCATTGGATTCAGACGCTGCCAGCTGTACTTCCCATCAATTAACTTGTCTCATTGAGTCCAGGGAAACACACACATCCAACGGCCTCCTCTGAACCCGCTTCCAGAGCTCCAGAAGAAAGGAATAGACTGTAGACCACACACAAACCCTTCAGCTCTGGAAAACAATAGATTATAGCGCCAGTGACTGCATAGGGCTGCAAACAATCAGACTAATCAAATCCATTGTGTTGATCTACCAGAATTAGCTTCATCAAGCTCAATTTGTCAAAAATGATTCACCGGACAGTATGAAGCACAAACCGATTAAATGGATAGTATGCACCTCAGTTTTTGTCTGCAATCAATGCCAATTGAAAGTTGATACAAAAAGATTGAATCCAATATAGCATAACGAGAAATTTACTAGCATTTTTTATTTTTTTAGGCTGGTCATTCTTTGACTGGGAGCACCATGTCGTAATCAGACACGATGTGATAAGATTGCGATAAGATTCAAAATCAAAAATCAGCCAATCAGAAGAATGTGTGGGCGGAGTCTTTCTGCAAGCGCAGTGCACTCACAACAAACTGGAGAAGTACATATTCTAATTCATAAACATTAAATCATTTTAACATTATTCAAAGTACATACTGAGTGACTGATACCATCTTTGTCATGGAGTACACTAGTTTGTTCACATTGAGTTTGTAAACTTTTGCTCCATCTGCCTAAAAGACCTAAAAATACAAAAATAACCAGTTTTTTTTTTTTTGGTGGAAGTGGTTATATCCTGTGTGAGCAAAGTCAGCAAGTTTTAGTCCAATCTGACAATATTGACTAGCATTTTCAGGAAAAGGAAAATCCTCTCCAGGTCAAAATGACCAGAACACAACATGAGGTTTAAAACAGAGCAGAAATGGCCGATTTTACGTCGGTGTTGAGATGTATGTGGATGCTAATGGCCAGCTCTCTCCAGGTGTTATATACCTCTTTAAAAAAGAACTGATGTGTTTTAGTATTTGTGAAATCACTCTCTTGAGGACTCATGAAATTGCCGTTCTGTTTCCACTTTATCCCACAATCTCTGCTAATGTCTTTATGAGCTCAGGTTTTTGTTACTTTTTGTAATCACACATATGCTCAATGACCTTCATGGCTTAGAGCCAGATTAATAGCTCCATACGGAGTTAGTGGGACGATCCTCCCTCTTAATCACCTCTAAATTATGATTAATCATGGAAAAGCAGTCATGAGTGTGCGAGATGTGCAGCTCAAGGCATTTCAGAGGTACTGTAGCTTTAACCATCTGTTTCTATATCAGGAGAATGTGTTTCAGTCTAACTTTTAAGTCGCATGGGTTTAGTCTTACTGTACCATGGTATTACCATGATTTTTTTTTTTTACACGGTACTGTGAAAATGCAATTTTCTACCATAACTCTACCAAGAATAATAGCATCATATGTTAGAATTACTATTTAAATACCATACTATATGGATGTAAAGTACTGCTAAATAAATAAATAAATATTTCAAATGTTATGTTAGTTAAATAATTTTAAATAATAATTAATGATACAAATAGTAATGTGTTAATTTATTAGTAATGTATTGTGTGTGGAGTGTTTGTATTTATTTAATATTTTAAACAATTATTTCAAATATTTTAAATGACTGATTATTATTAATAAATAATAATCAACTGTTTAAAAATAACTGAAATAATTGTTTAAATAAAAATTTATTAATATAATTATGATTAATTTTGGTGTATATATATATATATATATATATATATATATATATACAATGTATTAATACATTATTAATACATTAAACAATTATTTTAGAATATAAAACTAGTTATTAAATATTTAATTAATTATATTCGTATATTGTTTTTAATAAATCATCATCATTATCAATTATTTCAACATTGATTATTTAAAATAAATTATTCTCAAGAAACATTGCTTAAGAAATGTTATGACTAAAATCAGTCACTCAGCTGAATATTGGGGATATGCTTATGGTCTTGTTATATTATTTTCACTTTATCATTGCACATCCTTACAAAGAGAACAACTCTGACCAAACCAACAAATCACTTCAAAAGTGGATCCAGACAAAAGCAGGCAGTGATAACTTGATTTTCAATAATTCATGCGCTCTTAAACCTCTGTGTGGGATATGAGAAAGTATTCTTGCCTGTGGTTATTGATGAAGGCATGCCAGTTAAAGGCACTGCCTGCTTTAGGTTTTATTATTGACTAAATGATTGATTTAAACCCTCATAATTAGCCGACCTAATTTAATAAAAGTGCAATTTAACGATACTGCAGCCCTACCGAAGCGTGCCGTGGCATTGATAGATATGCCTGTGCGTGTATGAAATCACAACTGACAGATGATGTATTCGGTACAGATGCATTCGGTGACTGAGCGGGAGAGCGAGAGAGAGAGAGAGAGACATTGACATTTTGTCCCGTGTCCCACTGCGGGTCACTCTGGCGAACTTCGGCTCTCCTTGATCTAGACAAATGTGAATTAGCTCACGTATCTGATTTAATTTACTTAATAGCATTAAGAACCTGTTTGCCTTTAATTTGCTCAAAGTAATCCTCGGCCGAGCCAAACTTTTATACACCATTAGCGGTGTCTTAAAAAACAAAGGGGAGACAGGTTTAAAGGCGCTGGTGTCTTTGTTGATTTAAGCGATGGAAAATAAGAGCTGAAATGCTGTGGTGGAAATAAAACTTTGCTCATTGGATTAAAGGATGCCAGGTTTCAGCTGCTGCCTGATTTGTTTATGAGCGTTCAGATATATTGATTGCCAAGTCTGTTTCTGTGGCTCATATTTGGGTGTTTTTTGTTTGGATTTGTTTTTTTGTGTCTTTCTTTTCTTTTTGTTTGTTGTTTTGTTTTATTTTCTTTTGTGCTTTTTTGTTTAGTTATTCTTAACACTCACAATTGAAATATTGACAATGTTAACACAGACAATGTTTATGTAATTTTATAGGTATATGGATACATGTAAATGTTTATGTGAGTGTAATACACACACACGCAAACTGATATACATATGTGTGTGTGTGTGTGTGTGTGTATTACATAAACATGCACATCTATCCATATACCTATAAACATTATATAAACATTGTCTATCTATGGAGATGTATATACTAAAACCCATCAACGCATGTTGATATAAAAAAGTAAATAGAGGTAAATATAAAAGAAAGTCATTAAGAAATGACAAAAACATATAAACATACAGATTTTTTGTAAGTTGTTTTAATAAAGTAAAAAATAAATAAATCTCAAGAGCATATATAAATAAAATATATATTATTGACATATATGGTTGGTATGTGAGTGTGTGTGTGTGTGTTATGAACATTTACCCAGAAAATGTACGTATGTGAAAATTATAGATTGCCTTATATAGGTAACATATATGTCAAAACTCTTGATATAGAACAATATATTTCATATATTACATTTCCGTATGGGTATGCTAGTTATATGCAATGCTAGCTCTTTATGAGCCTTTCAGCACTGCACAAAGCTGCTGAAAACAGAAAAGTCAGTGAATAAAAAAAGAATAATAAAAGAGGGAACACATCTTTTTTCAAGTGCCGAGCTTGTTTTTTCTGAAATAAAAGCATTAGATAAGCTGACTCACTCCTTACTGCCCCAGAACGAGTACGGCTCTCTTTGAAGTCTCATTCTTGACCCACAGGTGCCATTACAGGGGAATATGAAAGTGTCTGAACATGAGCTCAAAACTTAGAAATATTACCGCCTCGCTCAGCAGAGGTGCACCCGAGAGTCTGACACACAAACTGACAGGCCTCCGACACAGCTCTCATCTCTCGCCAAACAGCTGAAACGATTTCCACAGGAGACAAATAATAATTGCTGGAGGGATGCTGCAGCTGATATATATGTCATATTACAGAGGGTGAGGCTGTTGAGAAGAATCACACTGCTGTCACAGAAAAATAACTCTGGTATATAGTTAGTCAGCCATTCTGTGATAATACCATGTTTTCGAATGTGAGTTATGTAATCAGATTAAATGCATTAAAAATGCATTACTTTTACATTTACAAGAAAATATCTGAGTTACCTTTTTCAAATAAGTAACTGCAGTTACTTTGTTTCCTCATGTATTGACTGACAGCTCTCCTGTCCCCATGCTGAGGGAAATCAGGAGCGAGTGCAGAGGTAGATCTAGACTAAATGTGAACATGCATCTAACTCGCACAAAAACAGATTCAGTATTCCTCAAAATTAATAAAAACAGTCAAATGCAAACCTGCAATAATTCAATGTTAAATAAAATAACACAAATATACTTTATCTATTTGATCACATTTTATTTATCAATGTCTTTGCTGCTGACCTTCACTGATCCATAATAAGCTGAAGAGCGCTGAAAAATTGCTGAATTTTTCTTCCTATTCATGTTCATTTCACTTTTGGTGTAAAGGGATTTTACATTTTCAAAAAAATATTTTAATATTAAAAAACAAACAAGCGGCCCAGGTGAAAAAAGTAATGCAACACATTACTTTCCAAAAAACCTAATGCAATTAGTTACTTTTTAGAGAGTAACACAATATTGTAATGCATTACTTTTAAAAGTAACGTTCCAAAAAATATAACTTTCTACATTAAAAACAAACAAGCAAGCCCAGCATAAATGAGAAAATGTAACGTAAAAGTAATGCAACACATTACTTTCCAAAAAAAAAAAAGTAACACAATTAGTTACTTTTTAGAGAGTAACGCAAATTGTAATTCATTACTTTTAAAAGTAACTTTCCAAAAAATATAACTTTCTATATTAAAAACAAACAAGCAAGCCCAGCACAGATGAGAAAACGCAATGCAAAATTAACGTAACACTTCACTTTCCATAAAATGTAACTAAGTAACGCAATTAGTTACTTTTTAGAGAGTAACACAATATTGTAATGCTTTACTTTTAAAAGTAGCGTTCCAAAAAATATAACTTTCTACATTAAAAACAAACAAGCAAGCCCAGCATAAATGAGAAAATGTAACATAAAAGTAATGTAACGCATCGCTTTCCATAACTAAGTAATGCTATTAGTTACTTTCTAGGGAGTAACACAATATTGTAATGTATTCCTTTTAAAAGTAACTTTCCCCAACACTGGTCACAGTGCTTTGCAGTAAAAAATCTATTAAATTCGATTTACTTCCAGTCAACAAGTCTTTCTTTTAAACAATGAGAAATAAAGATTAATTTTTGCAATTATTGCTTCTCTTTGTTGCTTTGTTGATGTTTGTTTGTATTGATGGGTAGATTCTTTTAACCATATTGAGGACATGAAAAATACTCGGATGAAAAACAAGTTAATCTAAGATTTAATCAATGCGCAAGATGACAGACATATTACGAGGCCTGATTACAGGCGTGCATTAATGGATTTTACAGTCGCCTGTTAATATCCCCTGTGACATGATAAGTGTATGAAATGTCTATACCAAATGGGCTATATTTTTTCATTTGACACTCCAAATAAACAGTGGCACAAACCAAGCGCAGTGGGATAGTGTTCGTATAAGTAGATTACAGTAGTGGGTCAGCTTTATGTCCGGTAATGACTTTAGTCATCATTTAGGTCCTTTTAGCATTTGTTTGCCCAACACAAATACAAATAAGCGTCTCGAAAATGATGAGTAGTGTGATCCATTGACTGTTGTAATGGAGATTTTGTTTAACGGTGGGATGAAATGACCCTGTGTTTGAGAGAAAAATGTGAAAAACCCAAGTCACGTTCAATTAAATCAGTCTAATTCTTTTAAATGTCTAATTGAGGTAATAGGAGTTGCCTCTGAGGGACAGACGTACTATAATGGCGCATTGTGGCGCCCACAGTAGGGCCTTTCATCTCCATTTTTTTGGAGAACGCCTAATTTTTAAGTACGCTTCGGCTCTTGAACCTTGATTTTTCCATTTCTTTATTGTCTCGAATGCTCCACATCAAACAAACTCATTGGATTTCAGTTATGTATCACCTACTGACCACAACGGCTCCTCGTTAGGGTCACTAGTTCCTCCGACCAGACATGAGAAGTTTTGAACAGCCGTAGTATTTCTCACGCCGGTCTAATTTGTTATGTTTGGCTTTTTCCGTGTTGTTTTTTGGGCGTGTTTCACTGGAGGTAATTACCAACTTTTGTACGCAGTCAGGAACTTGAGTGAGGTCACTATTATTGGACATCGTAAATATTTGGATAGTCATTGTTTGAGAGACTCTGTACAAATTGCCCTCTTCCTTATATTTTCTTTACGGCACATTTCCAGCACTTTACGCTGGACAGGAAAATAGTCCTTCGGTCAGTTCTGGGTTAAAAATGCAAAGCTGTATGTTTGCGTATAGATTTTAAGATATTCTCGCTCCAAATTCCATCTATTCCTGAGAACATTGGTGAGGATAATGGGAAATAATTGTGTTTGCTTTTGTAGCAGTCTCACATAAAGCTCCACTTTGCAGCTTATTATTAGCCTGCTGATTATTTAACAAACAGAACACAAAAACTAAAGTTTTGCACTTGAATATGTATTTAACTTGCTACTAAGTGGCATAAATAAAACTTTAATGGTTGCCAAATGTTGCCAAATCCAGTTACAAGCTCTGAAAAACAAAAACATCATAAAGTTTCGGGTACTTTAAATGTTCTTTTCTTCCCGTATAGGGTGCATATTGTGTTAACCTTAGATTGGAAACTGGAATTGCTGTTTTTCTGTTCAGTGTACATTAGTGGTGTGACGGTACATGTATTTATACCAAAACTTTTTGGTACGCTCTTTCGATTCGGTACGCAGGTGTACTGAACAAATACAGCGCTGTTTTACTCAATGCACGTGCGGAACCTAATTTGAAACTCATAGTTTTGTAGTTTTGTGTATCTTTATTTTAATGAATCAATATTGATTCTCAAATCCAAGATTGATCTTTAAGTCTATGCTATTTCAGTTGATACATAAATAAAACTTTGCGTGAACGCATGAATAAAAGCTTTGTGTTTTTGTTCATTTTATTAGAACATTCTTGAAAACAAGTTATGTCATCCACTCTGTCAGTGATTATATTTCAAGCAAAATTGGAGTAGAAACTTAATTTTAAAATTTAGAAGTTGCATTTTTTGATTATTGCATCTAAATATAAATAGCAGTTGAATTTAATCATTTGGACTAATTGCAACCAATAATATTATAGTAATGTGCAAGTAATAGTCCTCCCTATGTATCTTACAACATTGGCTGAGATAATGTTATCGTGTACCAAAATGTACCAAACCATGATTTCAAAACTGAGGTACGTACGGAAACATAATTTTTGTGGACTGTTACACCCCTAGTATGCATCAGACGAACTGAGGCTGTGACTGAGGTAGCAATAGTACAAACTCTTGCGCTCTCTGTGTGTAATTTCGACCTTAGACCCAATGCTAGAAGCCAAACCTCTACTCCTGTCACTAACTGTCATGTCACACCACCATCACCTTCCTGATTTCATCTGGTTGATCTGGAGGTCAGACGCTGGTTGTCTCCACAGACGTGACCTTCAAGCCCTCCAGCGAGGCATCGGTAGGCCTCTGTTTGGACTTCATCCAGCGTTCTGGATATATCACCCGTTTCCTCCTATAATCCGAGTTCCCTGTGGAAAACTTTCTCCCTCCAGCTCCTCACAAGCCAGCAGTCTCTCAATGTGACCGACCTCCTGCATCTGCCAGGAACAATAATCTAATGCACTGTCTGTCTAATCGCCAGCTTTGTAACCTCTGGCTTCCTGTAACTGCTGCACTGAGTGGCTTCTGGCCTTCACCCAACTCACAAACGCACACAAACACTCACATATCAGCAGAGCCCTAAAGCACCCAAATGAAGCGCTGGATTCATCCCTTACGGCTGATGTCCATCTTCTCCTCTGGGATGCCCAGTAAATGACCTTTTCCCCCTGTGGTGGGCTGATGCAGGAGTTTTCATTGGAGCTGGCGTCTGGCAGGTGTTCAGAACCGGACAATGGAGCGTTTGGCATCCAGCCTCGTTTTCTGTGTCCGTCATTAACGCCGCCACCACAGGCAAAGTGACACTTTGTGTTGTGTGCAAGTGACTTTGTGACAGGGACCACTCTCTGCTCTCCTCACCCGCCTGCACTGGCTCTCAGGGTCCGATGTGACGGCCCTCACCGCTCCAGTTTATCTCTCATTGCTAATAAGCTCATTCTCTGGCTGCAGACAGCAGAATTCACAGCTGAATGGAGACACTCCAGCACAGCTGCATGTCTCATGAAACTTTCACTCCACCAATACTCCATATATTTATTTATTTTTCATGTTTTTGTAATAATAGTCAGTGACAAAGATGTCATGTTTCTACTTTTTTTAGGGGACATTTTGTAGTTTAAACACTAGTTTAGTAATAACTAGTTGTTGTTTTTTTTCCTTACAATGAAATTGGATAGTAATGTCACAATGGAAAATAATAATAATTAATTAATTAATTAATTTAAATAATAAACAAATAGAGCAATTTAACATGTAACTTTTCTTTTTATTTCAGGGTTAAATATTACTTTTTTAATATGATTTTTTCTTTCTCCTGCTTTTCTGATCTTTTAAATATCGTAAATATTGTTAAGCCAAGACACTTTTTTATTTTATTTTTAATGACAATGAATATACAATAATAATGGGGGGTAAAAATACAATGCAAAAAAAAAAAAAGTAACTATTTTATTTTGGGGTTAAACTTGGCTTTTTTTAAATATGACTATTTTTTCTTTCTCCTGATTCTCTGATCTTTTAAATATTGTAAATATTGAAAACACAAGACATTTTAATTTAATTTAATTTTCAGTGACAATGAATATACAATGACATTGAGGGTTAATAATGTACAAAACAAAACAAATAAAAAAAACAATCATGAAATTTTAAGATACTTTTAAACCCAAGTTGAATTCAGAATCCACATGGTTAGAAAATGCATGGAATGTTTGTTTTATTTCACCTTTTATTTTTCACCTTTTTTTAATGACAACAAGAATACAATGAAATTAGGGGTAAATAATGCAATTGTCACGGTTCTGTGGATAAACGCACAAAGAAGAAGAAGTTTCAATGTAAACAGCCTTTAATAAATCCACACAGGGGCAAACACAAGGCAGACAGGCAGGAACCACACATATGGACATAGTAGACCGGACGATGAGCTGAGAACTGGACACAACTAATAAAGGGTAACTAATGATGATAATTGAAGACACATACCTGGACCAAATGACACAATCAACAGGAGACAGAAACTAGGTCACACAGAGAACATGAGGGATGAAATTAAAACAAACACAAAAGTCCATAAGGTGTTACAGCAATAAAGTAAAATAAAGATTAGATTGGAAGAACTCTCTCTCCTGCTAAACTTATTATATATATATATATATATATATATATATATATATATATATATATATCCTTTTGTGGAAATGTTTACATATTATACTGTTATATTGTAATATATAGTCACATATTGTCATGTAGATATTGTCTTGTTAATTTTATGCATTTCAGTACAGACTATTCCACTGTCATGCTAATATATCAGATATCAAATTTCAGATATACAGACTGAAAATCAGTGAGACGTATACACCTGTAAATTAGGAAATCTGACCCAAATTGATGCAATAATTCTTAATTCAGTGCTGTGGGTGACAGGGTTTGATTGAATATTCTGGATCAAATATAATTAAGAGCTCTTCCACCCCAACACTGCGATATAAAGGCAAAAATCCAGCCATTTCTGCAGAAAAATCATTGTATTGGGCGGCGAGTAGCGAAACCATCGACTGTGTTTGGAGAGGCAATTGACTCATTTTCACCAGAATAAGGTAACAGACCTGCTGCCGCTTTTTCCGAGGTTTACTAATAAAATTTTCATGACCTCCACTCGTTCTTTAACCTCTACAACAATAAAAAAATACAGACAGATGAAAATAGGACTCCAGTCATCCTCTTCAGACTGGCGGATGCGTGTGGTGGAGGGTGACTGTCTGAAAAGACTGAATGCATTTCCATATAAAGACGGAGAAGCGCTTATTTAGATGTGCTTGACATTTTGGTGAGAGGGGAAGGTTAAGGGTGAGACCACTGGAATATTAATATCCGTGGCTAACAAACCATTGCAGAATCTCGCCCGTGTCTAGACACTCACTTGGCTTTGGAAATGATCCACAGCCAAAGGTTCGAGTGGAATTAATGTGTGGAATATATTCAGTTGTCATCGGATAAACTCGATTAAGGGGCTTTTTTAATCATTGGACCCTTTTACATATGCGTTAATGTTTGTTTGTTTGTTTTATTGAATATACAGTTTAATCATATAGGTATATAAATATGAATAACAAAGTGTGGTGCATGGGAATATTTTCATAAATGCCAGTCTTATTCTCATGCAAAGCTATAAAATCTTGGTTATGCATGTTCGCAGTATGCTATACAGCAGCCTGGCCATTTTGATATATATTTGCAGTGTTATTGTAATATTGTTATTATTGAGATATTATTCTATTTTTTTATTCATATTTTGAATGTTTTTTTTTTGTTTGTTTTTTTCATTTACGTTTTCATTTTACTTACATTTTTACTAACAATATATTATTTTAGTAGCAGTATTTATTTATTTATTTATTTGTTTGTATGTTTTTTGTTTTAGCGCATGAAGGTAAACTAAATGAAAATTAGAAGGTGAAATAAACTAGATGACAGACATGTTTTATTTGATCTCAGTTAACGTTTATTTTAAGTAACAATTTTTTTATTTATTTTTTTTAGTTAACTTTATATTTGTAGTGTTTTTATATAATGAAAATAGTGTTCTATTTTTATTAATATTTCAAATAATTTTAATTTAATTTTGTTTTATGTATTATTTTAAATGTAAAGTTTTAGTCATTTTTAGTAAATACACCTGGATTATTTTATTTTATTTATTTATTTTTTTTTTTTTTTTTTTTATTTGTATTTTTTTTTTTTTTTTTTTTTTGCGTAAATACAACTTGGCTTTTGTTTCCTATCCGGCATGACTAAGCATTTCAAAGATGTTAGCTGGCATGCTTTTTGTGGTCAATCTGTCAATATGTTTGATGAGAGTCCTGCCTTCAATCCAACCTCCGTTATTTGACAGGACCTTATTGTTCTACATTTTTCCAAGAATTGTAAATGACATCTGCACATATCGGACTTGTCAAGAGGTTGAGAAATAGAAAGACGGAGAGATAGAAATTAGATAAGGATAGCGAAAGAAACAAATGCACATCCACTCAACTCTTCCCTTATCCGATTAGCAGCAGACCTGAGCGCGGCCCGAGCCCAGACTGATTGATTGAATATGAATAATCGATTACAGCCATCGCTCTGATGTCACGGCCGTACTCTCACAGTCACCCTGATTTAAAACAGCAGCCATTACGCTCATCTGTCGCTCAATTCGATTAGAGCGAGCCAGAGATCGGCTGAGGTAGAACCGTTGACTCACAGTGTTTTTCTTTGGTGCTCCACAGGAAGAAGAAGAAGAAGAAGAAGAAGAAGAAGAAGAAGGCGGCGGCGAGGAGAGAGCAGACAACGGGAAGAACGGCAGGATCGAGCCGGTGGGAAGAGCAGATTCCTGTGTGGAATCAGCTTCACTCGAGTGAGTCCTCACAGGAATACGAAAAATCATTCGGGATCCGCTTTCTGTCTTTCTCACAACCAACAAAAGCTAACAAATCATCTCAGGGAGTTCACTCGAAAAAAATAAAAAGCAAACTCAAAATTAGATATTTAGGAAAATGTACAGGCTGCTTTTTTCCATGCATTGAAAAACTGTGATTAGTGGCTGTCAAGCAACAAAAAAGTATTTTAAAAGTAGTCCACACAACTAACAACATGATATATTTTAAGTAATCAGAAATGTATTGTTAAGGAACAGATTGAAGTCTAACAAGTGTACTCGTTTTATATTTTTCATATCATATTTTAGATATTTTTTTTCATTTTATAACAGCTTAAGTAACATCTATAGGTTAATTAAAAAGTGTGTCTCTCTGTGATATTTTCAAAACACAGCTGTTTGTTTGAGAATTCGACCAGCCCAGCGTAGCAACAGCTCAACCAATGGCAAGAGTTTGGGGCGGAGCTATCATTTTTTTGCTGACCAATGGCAGATGAGCTGTTTTTTTTTAAATTTTCATTTCAGTTACCATTTTAGTAATATTATTTTGTTTACAGCTTTATTTATTATTGTACAAATCAATTTTTGTGTGATCTAGCCTTCAGCTGTCTGGAAAAGATGAGAACTGAACAGAGCGCAGCACCTCATCACTTCATGTGCTCATCTTTTTTACTGATGTTTGTTGTCCTCTCTTTATCCCATGCGTTCTTGCCACATGTTTCTCTCTCACAGGTATAGTGTGCACTCCCTGACTGTTAAAAACCCAGAACCGGCCCACTGCAGGCCTCAATCTGATCCTAATCACTTAATTGAAGTGTCTGTTTGGGTCCTCCATCGACCCGTGTGTCTTAATGGCCCCTGGGGTTATAGATGGACTCATGCTGGGCTGGATCTAAACTAGCCTTAGCTTCCAGCTCATAGCTGCTCATAGCTGCTCTGTCATGCTCGAAACTTTTTATGTATTGCCTTTTCTTTGTTTACTTGGTTTTTTCTGTTTTGTTTCTCTTCTCATTGCCCTCATTTGTCAATGTCCCTAGTGAAATGTTGAAGCTGGTTGAGGTGTCCAATGGCGGTGGGCCGCTAGGAATCCACGTGGTGCCTTTCAGTGCCAGAGACAGAAGGTAAAGCTGTACAAAGCCACATTGTCTTCACTGAATTCATTTTATTCTTGTCAACTCATTCCATAGACTGTGTTTTTTAATCTTTTCCTTCCTTGCAGGGTTGTTCTTAAAGAGATAGTTTACCCAAAAATGAAAATTTGCTGTTAATTTATTCTCACTCAGGCCATCCAAAATGACCAAAGGTGACTTTTTTCTTCAGTAGAAAAGTACAGAATACTCTAAGCTGAAACCATGCTCATTGGTGATTCATAAAATGCAAGCTACCGGCACTTTTAGATTAAAAAAAGCATATACAGGCAACACAAAATTAATCCTGACGATATTTTGAGGTATTATGAAGTGAAACGATTGGTCTGTGCAAGAAACCGAACATTATTACCTGTAATCCATTGACTTGCATTTTATGAATCACCAAGGACCACGGTTTCAGCTAAAAATCTTCTTTACAGTTCTGTTGAAGAAAAAAAAATTAAGTAAATTAACAGCAAATTTTCATTTTTGGATGAACTGCTCCTTTAAGACTGGCCTGTTGTGTTTTCAAGTATCTCTTGCCTGTAATCCTCAGTTGTGTCCTCTGCATCCTTCAGATCTTGAGAAGTTTCCCTCAAGGTTTCTAGGCATAAGTTGGCTTTTATTCCCAGCATGTACCATCCATTTAAACTGGTTTTCCATCATTCCTCAAGGGCGTATTGACAGTATGGCTCTCTCTCGAGTGGGTTCTTCTTGAACACATGTGGTACTTCTATAAACACATTCTCCAGCTGAATAATGAAAGCAAAGCTACAGAAGCCCAGATTCTGTATAAGGCCACAGAAAGAACAGAATGGGACACTGCTAAACACTCCGCTCCCTGCCAGAAGGACAAAGGGGACGCGGGGCATGGCGGCGAATAAATTAGGTAGCTTTATTGCAATAGGAAAAGCCTCAATCCGTCCAAGTCAATTCATCTAAACTGCTTCACCCAATCTGACTAAAAGCTCATCCATATTATTGGTCATTCACAACATCCAAGGTCAGCTGTGGTAAGAAATGCAAAATGATAAAAGGAAGGTGCAAATGAATGAAAAAGTGTTCTAATCAAGTCAGTGACAACTATAAAGGGATTTGCAGAGAGCTGTTTATAAGCAGTAAAAATGCACCGTTTTCAGACCTGATTTGATGCTGGTTTATGAAAGAAAAAGAAAAAAAGGTAATGCTGTGGTTGATTCTTTAACTGGTTGATGGTTGGTCTTAAGTTTCAGTGTATAAAAGGATAGCCACACTAAATTCAACAACAACAATAATGATAACGTTCTGTTGTTGTTGTAGTAGTTATTGTGTCAATGTTGACAATAATTTATTTTTTAAATATTAGTTGTTGGGAAAAGTCAAGTTTATTTGCAAATTATTATTGTTAATAATAATAATAATAATAATAATAATATTTGTAAATACACTTGTAGTATTAATACTACTACTACTACTACTAATAATAATACTACAAGTGTATTATTATTATTTATTTTTATTTTTTAAGTCAGTATGTCAGATTCTATATATTAGTTATTGGATATTTAAAATCATTTTATTTTTAAATGAAATTTATTATTATTATTATTATTATTATTATTAATAATTATATAACATTTATTGCACAGCCTGCTATAAATATAATTAAACTATGGGTGTATGCATCTTTTCAGAAATTGCCACATTTTTTTCTGCTCACTTTCTCTAGTAATTTGTCCTTGTCGTCTTGTCCTTGAATGAATATCAGGCTTGTAAATTGTCACACACCTGATACTTTAGTTAATAACTAATCAGAACTGTCAATTATACTCACCCAAACACAATGGCACACTTCTACAGCAACACGTCTGTAACGACTTCATCAGCTGGTCTCGTGTGATTGGTGGGAGGTGTTGAATGTTAACTCATTAGCATCTTGATAGAGGGCACGGAGGTGACAGCAAGGGCTCAGAGTGTCAGCTTCTGAAATGACCAGCGTCTTCTCTCTGCCAACAGCGTGAGACGTGTGACATCTCAGAAAATTACTTAGACGCGGAGTTCTGCGGAAACATGACTCCAGTAACGAGATTGCATCACATGACCAGCGTTCAAGGCAAACAAGGCAGGGTCTAATTGCTTGGCGTAAATGGATCTTGATTGCGCTGTTATTCAATTAAAGACAGTGGATAAGAACAGGTGGTCTCCTACTCGCTGAGTCTTCTGGGCCATCGCTCAAGAGACGGCCACTCTGCTTATGCTGAATATATATATTGCATCTGAACCAGCATTTTAGTTCTATAGAGTGAAACCAGACTTGTACAGTCATCTGGCACTTTCTGAATGGATGCTTAAATTATATACAATGTATATATACGAATAAAAAATGTGTATGCATACAGAATATATATACTGTATATATACAAATGCTGTACATTTCCGAACTCTCTTTTACACTGCATTGTCAAGTGATTTACTGAGGGAGACTTAATGGGTTGCACAGGCTAAATACCAATTATAATACTTATATTACAGCCGAAAGGTCCCTACTTTGATTGGAAAACGCATACTTTTAAATAAATACTCTGCCAGTACTGAGATATAATAATCTTGCAAATTATTTAGGGCAGGTAGTATGCAAATTTTTATGCATGCAAGTGCTGGCAAGAGGAAGTGCAAAAAGTTCACATTTTGTGTATTCTCACATGCAAATTCACACACACACGAAAAAAATATTATTTATATATATATATATATATATATATATATATAGATAGATAGATAGATAGATAGATAGATAGATAGATAGATTCAAAATTGAAATTCATTTAAAGATTTGATTTAACTTTATGACTGACAACCAATAAATGGACAAAATCAAACTTGTCACAGATAACATAGTTGGTAATAGTTTAATTAGGAATGAGTTGATAATAAATTTCATCTCATGACTAAAAACTAATGTTAAATTGACCGTTTTGTCTAAATAAATGAAGAATAAAACAGTAAAAAAAAAAACTAAAATTAGATATTAAAGCCCATAAAATGCTTTAAGTGAATTTAAGCATTACAAAATTGTACAGCACAACATGAAGAATTGAAATTTGTTTGAAGATTCGATTTCACATTGTGAATAATAACCAAAGTTAAATTAAATGACCAAAATGGAATCAAAATAGATTATTTTGTCTAAGTAAATAAACAAAACTATAAAATAAATAAAAATTGCGACACTAAAAACTAAAACACAACACTAAAAAAATGTAAATGCTACAAATATATGGCATCACTGCAATATAGTGCACAGTACAAAAAGCATAATTATGTCAAGATCATTTAACAGCATTATTAAATTTCTAGCATTTTAAAAGACGGACCTTTAAGTGAAAAATAATGTAAAAAAATAAATAAATAAAAAAGGGAAAAGTGCTAATACACAATTACATATCTACTTGCAGATAAATGAATGAATTAACATTGATTTATTAT
The DNA here is from genome assembly GCF_012432095.1 of Onychostoma macrolepis. Lineage (NCBI taxonomy): Eukaryota > Metazoa > Chordata > Actinopteri > Cypriniformes > Cyprinidae > Onychostoma > Onychostoma macrolepis. The sequence goes on from NC_081178.1 coordinate 25,269,405, forward strand.
ACTGTAGGTTAATGATATATCTTGCACCCTCATTATTTGGTATTAATGTTTATCATTTCTAGTTTATTTTAATTCACAACAGAAACTAAAGAGCACATCCTGTCGGCCGTATTTATTGCGTGTTTTGAACTCGTTTTGCACACTTAAAGTTTCGTGTGACCGCACCTAGAGTCTCTGTTTTAAACTAATGACTAATGAGCGTCTACAGATTGTCCATCAGTCCGGTGGGAGCTGAACTAATCCTCACTCTTCCCCACAGCTGCTTTACATCAAGATCATGAAGACAAAGTGCAAGCTGTGTAATTACTTCACAAGACCACACCATACACTCACCACAGCCAAACCAATCACAGCTGTCCACTACACAGTAAAGCAGAGTTTGATCTACACCTTCGTCCATATGTCTGTTTCTCAGCAGATTCAAAGTATTTATACCTTATTTGTTCTTTCACTCACATCACCTGTATAAGTCAGGTTCTGCTGTGTTCAGCGCACACATACACACACACACACACACACACACACTTGCTTACTTATGCTCCTAAACTCTGTTATTATTAATGTATTGTTTAAGTGAAAGTTTGCTGATGTAACAGACTCAGGCCTCGGGGAGCGGTAAGAGTTTGTAAGCTCTATTTATATCAGAATCTTCTCTGCTCTTTTTAAACCCATCAAATGCGACGCTGTATTTCACATGATTGCGTCTCAGGGTTTGTAGATTAGGGGCCGCAGCGCTCTGAATCCGAAACCACCGCAGGTCTGAGAACGGTGCCAAAAAATCCATATGGCCAAAGTCAGCTTAAGTTCAGAAAGTCCTTTTTGATGTATTGAGTTGAAAGAAAGCTGCTAGGAACAGTAAACTTTTCAAAAGTTCAAGATCAATGGGATGTGTTTTCTTTTTTGCTTCTTTCTAGATTTGATAAAGGTGACACGGTGCCGTCTATCACTATCTCTTATTCCTTCTTTAATCCTTTTTGAATATGAACTATATACAATGTTCGTGACTGTCTAATCTTTTCATGAAAGGATGCAGAGGACACACAGGTTTGCTTTTCTGCATGTGATTGTAAATATAGTTCTGTGCCTTACAAGTTTTTACCATGATCACCACAGTTTCCACCAAAATAATGTTACTCATATTTTTCTTAAAACAAAAAACACTGGGAACTTGATTTAATAATAATAATAATAATAATAACAATAATAACAACAATAATAATGTTATTATTATTATTATTATTATTATTATTGTTATTATTATTGATGGACAACTTATAGAAATTATCAAACCTATTGAAGGAGAAGCTTTATAAAGAAGATACCATATTTTCTGTAAGTGTAGTACAGTAATATTAATAATAATAGTAATATTGATAATAATAATAATAATAATGATGATAATAATAATAACACTAAAAGGGTCATTAAATCATTTGAATTTAATAATAATAATAATAATAATTATTATTAATTATTATTATTAGTAGTAGTAGTAGTATTACGCCATATTATTTTATTATGATCCTGTACTGTAATTACTATGTAAATAATAATATATTTAATAATTATGTATTTATGTAAATATTGTGTCATTTATTTTTATTATTATTATTATTATTATTATTTATGTCTAACTTACAGAAATTATGAAAGGTACTTACACTTTTATAATTAAAAATATATATATTTAAAAAATAATTATACACACTGTATATATATATATATATATATATATATATATATATATATATATGTATATATGTATATATATATATATATATATATATATATATATGTATATGTGTATGTGTGTGTGTGTGTTTTATTTAATACAGCAATAATAATAATAATAATAACAATAATAACTAGAATTTTTGTGGAAGCTGTGTTTACCATAGTAAATATTTGTATCACTCTGAGCTACAGGAGCCTCTGATTCCTCAAAACAGCATGTACAGCTTGCATTACATTTAAAATCCATTGATTTTAATTGCATAGTGCCATTAAATGGAGCTAACTGTGCGCTCTTTGCTGGCTCATGGTTGAAGCTGTGCATCTGAGTCCGGCTCTGACAGTAATGTGTGGTGTGTCTGATCTGGGAACAGCGCTGACACTGAGCTCAATGTCACTAATGTGTGCTGTGACTGTTCCAGGACGCTGGGTTTGTTAGTGAAGAGGCTGGAGAGGGGCGGGAAGGCGGAGCGGGAGGCTCTGTTCCAGGAGAACGACTGTATCGTCCGGATTAATAACGCAGACCTGCGCAACATCCGATTCGAACAGTAAGCCCCTCTCTGGAGGAGACGCAGAGACCGTCTTTATGCTTGATCCTTTCAACCTCTGTCCTTTCCACACTTTCATGAGCTTTCACTTTTCCTCAGAGCTTTGAAAGTCTTGCCATCAGCCTTTCATCTCATCTCTCTCTAACTAAACAAAGCAAAACATCTCTGTTTAAAGTTTACAGAAGTTGTTTGTGGATCAGTCGCAGAAGTAGAGGTTATCGTGAGGTTTGATTACAAATCTGTCTTGAATTCCTTGAAGGTTCATGCAGTGTGATAATCTATTAAACTTCAACTTTCATAGCTCAAAACTCCCTCCTCTGTTCAAAATGTCTATTTATTGAAATTTACCTGCAAAAACTTGTTCGAAATGTCTGCTGTTATTGAATATATGAACTCATGTCCACCCACAATCAGACATTAACTCTTTCCCACATTGAATTTTCCAGCTTTCCGTGTTTTTACTGTTATGCGATAGGAGGCTCTATTGCAGATCTTCTGAAAGAGTATTGTATGTCTAGATCAAAACACGGTGAAGAAGAAGCAGAAACAATCGATTGCGTGTGTAAGTGGATGCATATGTAAAATAACGTGATCATCAAATATTAAACAGCATACGGTATATGCTAATATAATATAATAATAATAGCATAATCAAAACTGACTAACGTTACCAAATGAAATGTCGACCTAGGAAGTGGTTTAGGACTGAGCAAGCTTTGGCGGTGTTGATGAAAGCGACAAAGATGTGAATGTCTTGTTTTTTTTTTTTTTATGAAACTTGCTGATAAAAGAGAGTGCTTGATTTTTATTTTTATTTATTTTTTTTTTTAATTAAATTCTTTATTTTGACATAATGCATGTTCAGACATTTATACAACAACATTTTCTGGGGGCCATTAAAATTGTATGAACATTATCAAAATGCTAGGGTGGCTGGCAACAAACAAACAAAAACAAACAATCAAAACAAAACTAGCAAGTGATAGATTTATTGATAATTTATAGATTATAGATTTAATTTTCTTATTATTTCTAAAATCTTCTGAACCAAAAAATGTACGGTATAAGTATATTCAATTTGAATCACAATCTTTTTTGTTCAGCATCATGTTTAGTGCGTAAAAATGTAAAGTAGATGTGTCTACAATAACAGGTATGCAGGGAGGGAAGGAATTGTTTTTTTTTTGTGTTAATTTTATTTATTTATTTATTTTTAATAAAATCAATTATTTAGAGATGCTTTTGAACCATTAAAATTGAATCCAGAAAACTAACGGGAAACAGAATTTGGTAAAAATAAAACTAATTAAAAAAAATTAATAAATTCACATGGCCTTAATTGTTTTTCTTTTAATAAATTGCTGGTAAATTGTAGTTTCATGATTTAAATTAATCAGACATGATTTTTTATTAATACAGTTTAATTTAACTATTAAAACAGAGTTTAGAAAAATGTAAACATAAAAAAAAAATTGGAATTCAGAAAAATAAAAGCAGGGGAAAAAAATAAATAAAATAAAATGGAATTTGGGAAATAATAAAACAGATTGCATATTGCCCTAAAACAACTCCAAGAAAGAGAAAAGATGAGGATATTGCTTGTAGGTAGAGTTTCCTTCCTCATTTATCATCGAGCGCTTCCTTTGGCCCAGTCTCGAGCGGCTCGGCCTGGTCCAGATGATTGTACGTGGCAAGATGAGAGCAACTCTGCTGCAACAGGAGAATGAATGGCCGGGGTTCGCCACAGGGCACAGAAAGGGCACAGCTGCGGGATAATTCATAATCTCATCTAAAACTAATTTACATACATCATTCAGTCCGCTTACACAAACCCAACACCACAAGTTAATTTCCCCAGTGTCCCAAAGCATTATTATGTTTTAATTGCTTGGCTATATTTTTGCATGAGACCATATATACGCACGAGCTTTCGCCGCTAGTACAAATACACAAACCCAACGGGTCAAGGATTAAACACGACCTTGCGAATTACATACACATCGGGTCGATAATGTGAGTGTAATACATATTAGATATTAGGGCCTTTTGTTCTTGGTATATATTGGCGTCCCTCAGGGTTATCCCTTAGTTATCTGTAAACAAACTTGCGGTTTCCATGCTTGCGAAGTCAATTCACAAGAGAGTGACGTTTTAATCTGCATCTGCGTTGTCGTCTTTTTCTTTCTCACAGCTGCTGGATTCATACGGACCGATGTTTTCTTGATCTCGCTCCCTCTGTTTCTTGATTGTGCTCCATGTGGAGTTATAATTCATAACGGTATTCTAATCTTATTGGATTGTTTGCATGGGTAAATATTTATCAGCGGTTGATCTAACGCAATGTAATGATGCCTTGATGGAGTCATTTGTTATTCAATCAGACAGAGGGAGTCGCGTGATTAGCCGCGTGTCACCGCTTCGCTCGTCTGCTCGTTCGTTTGGAGGAGGGCGGGGCTACATTTGCATAAAAATAGATGGGCGTCCCTAAAGCGAGGCGCTGTTTGCTCTCTAGATTCAGAGGTTGATCTAATGAAGAGTTTATTGAGACGGAAATAACTCCCTGGTTCTTATGTTAAAGGAGTAAACAGCGGCGTACACGACTGCCGAGCTCGTTTTTCTCTGCTGTTTCGTGGTTTAAGTTTCTGGGTCAAACTATCTATATGCAAAATAGCAGCATTAACCTTCAGTCGCGATGTACTTGTTGGTTGTTTATAGGAATAGTTCACCAAAGAAACTGAAGATTCTGGCATTGTTTACTCATGTTCATGTTGTTTTAAACTCCACTCCAGTAAATGGGGACTGGAGCTTCCAATCTCCAAAATTGACAAAAAAGCATAAAATTGGTGCAGTGTATTTTAAGCCATTTCTAGTGTGCTGTGTTTTGAAGTCATATGATTGCTTTATGTGAGGAACAGACTGAAATGTAAATTATTTACTAAAACTCTTCTGCTTTTGCCATGGTTTTCGATCTTTCTTGTATAATTTCATATTTGCTATTTCAAGATGCATCATGATGATGAATAAATTACATTTTGGTTTATTTTATTTTATTTCAACAAAGATGGTTAAAAGTGACAGTACATCAGCTCTGATCACAGGAATAAATTACATTTTATTATTTATTCACATTAAATACAGTTATTTTAAATTGTAAAAATATTTCACAATATTACTGTTTAATAAATGCAGCCTTGGCGAGCAGAAAATACTTTTTGGGCCGGACCCAAAAGTTATATATAGCATATGTACTAATTTCAGAATATCTTTATGTAGTTTTTTGAGTGAATAAGGAATGCAAATAAATAAATAAATAATTTGGGGTGAACTATTCCTTTAAAAAAAAAAAAAATCACTGTATACTATAAATAATGAGTGTTTGTTTCTAATATGCATCAGCTACTTCTAAACCACTCCATCATATACATGATCACTTCATTGATTTAGACTAATCCAGGTTTTTTAGTGTTCCTTTTCCGTATCTTGTAGGTCTGATGGACTGCAGTTTTTGTCCTCCATGTGGCACACTTATGAAAACAGATCCCGCTTCCTGCCTCTAATACGTTTCACTGCTTCCTCCCCAAGGCTTTGCGATTATGGAAATGGCAGATAATGTGAATTAACCTTGTTTCCAACTGTACTAGTACAATTAGCCAGCGATTAAGCAAGCCGACCTTTTGACCTCTGCATGTGCTCTGCTTTTAACAACCCCAGTACTTAGGATGAGCCTGTTCAGTAATTGACAACGAGATACATCCTTACTGAGACACGTGTGTGTGTGTGTGTGTGTGTGTCTCTCTCCTCAGGGCCCAGAATTTGTTCAGACAGGCTATGCGTTCTCCACTCATCCTGTTCCATGTGGTTCCAGTGGTGAAGAAAGCCCAATACGAGCTGCTGTCTCAGAACGAGCTGGGTCTTCAGGCCGCTCCGAGCCTCGGGGACAGGGCCAGTCTGGTGGGAGGAGGTGTGGACTACAGCCCGCGGAGAATGTCCAAAGCTGATTCCACCCTGGGCTATCCCACGTTACCGCACCTAGCAAACCCATCAAACAAGACCCTGCTGGGCCCCATCCAGCACTCCAGACCCACCAGTGCCGCCTCCTCTGTGGGCTACTCTAAAAAGATTGGCCGCAAGTTCAGCGTCCAGCTGAGGAAAGGTACGGTTACACAAGTCTCATCATACTGACTCACAGCGCGTCAAGGTTACATGACCTCTCGTATGAGTGCATTTACCTAGTTAATTGAAATATCCCACAATGTCAGATTTGGTAGAGCACTGATGGGCGGACCAGATGCAGTTTGTGGACTTTTACAAATCTGCAGTGATTTACAGAATTAACAAACAAAGGCCAAGTAAAACATAATTTTTTCTCTGAAAAAACAAGTTTTAATATATTTTTAAACAAATAAATAAATAAATAAGTTGTGTGTAATTTTGTTAGTCTGGAAAACAAGTTAAATGCACGGTCCAGTGTTATTTTAGTATTGTTTATGTATTATTACAGTATTAATATTAATATTTTTATTAGTATGTTTATGATATTTTGTAAAATTTTATCATTTAACTTTTCATTATAATTTAAGTTTTAGAAATTTTATGTTTTTCACTTTTTCAATTTATTAAATTAATTTTGTTTATTACTATTGTATTTAGCTTTCCTTTATTGTTATTTCAATATTAGTTTTAATCATTTTAGTTCTTCAACTTATTATTATTATTATTATTATTATTAAGCATTATTTATGGCATTGTATACAGCATTATTTTAATCACTAGTTTTTGTTTGTCAACAACAACACCACTGATATGGCCAATAGAATGTAAACCCACACTCATGTATGTGTTGAACATTTAATTTCAAACCATTGACTTTAATAATGATCAAATTGGAACAAATTCAGAAGCACACGATTCTCTAGAATGCCATTGTATGGCATCACATTAAGATCAATTTTAACTGAAATAACCAAAGCCTTTAATTAGACTCTGATGTCCAGATGCTTTTGGCCACTGAATATTCAAGAAATGCTCTCACACGAGACACCTTATTGACTTATTTATCGAAACGCCCTTGCAATAAAAAATAACATAGAACGTGCATTTATTTATTTATTTATTTATTTGTTTGTTTGTTTGTTTTCCTCTGAAGTTGCCTCTATTTTCTGCTGTTTTAATAGCTGATGCTATCTGTGCAAACGGCGGTGTATCTTTTCCGCTGTAGCGACTAGCATTGTGTAACTAATGCAGTTAGTACTTCAAAGGACTCTATCTGCTATTGTCAGGAAGTGCGGATGCAGCTTCCTCTCAGACTCACGTACGGCTCCAAATCCTATTCGTTCTGCACGGCAGCCGCGTCTCAGCATTTCACACCGCGGGACAACTGGAAATGTCTATCAGAGATACCACAAACAGACACAAACGCACGCATGTTTATGCATAAACCAAGACGTCTGAGGAATATCTATAACTGTGCACGCAGCAGCGCCTCTGATCTCAACTAGCGACGGCTTTTGAAATAAAACGCTAGAAACTTTGTGCTTCTCTGATGCTGTTCTCCCTCCCCTCTTTGTCACCCTGTCCTGGTTTCAGAGATGGCGTAATCACACGCTCCGGCTTGTTTAAATGAAAGAGCAAAAAGAAGTTTCTTTGTCAGCGAGCTTGTCACATTGGCATCTATTAGGTTGACGCAGCAGGAGAGCGAGCGGTACAGACACAATTAAATCCTGACAACAAATGGGCCGGGCTTCAGCACGGTGTGAAATATGGAGCGGGTTGGGGAGGGCTAGCCTTTAATTGAAAAGACAAGCACGGGTGAAAGAGGGAGGTTTTTAGCTGTCGCATGCTGGAGTGTCTGTTAGGTGTTATTTAAGAGCACAATGTGTCTTTGCAGGCTTTTTGGGCTGTGGTATTTATAGAAGAGAAAGTAAACTGACTGTCCTTCCAGTATCTAGTATTGTCGTAGTACTGGGATGCATCCTAGTTAGTGAAACAGAAGTACACTTTGACATAGTTTTCAAAAACAGTACTTATTACACAAATAATATACTTTAAATTAATATACTTAAGTGTCAACTGAATGTAATGTTTTCAGACATTTAATTGCATGTTAATGGCAATTAAATGAAAATGCATTATAGTTTAAATCTTAATTAAATGGAATAATGGCTTATGTTTTAAGTGTTTTTTGATGCACTTAAATAGCACATGTTTATATGTAATTTCATAATTATGTTGGCTTTGAAATATGGTTAAAGTGCACTGACAAGCATTTGTGGTAAACTATACTTTAATGGCATTTCTATACTTGTGTGTCATGTATTTAATTGTATTTGTAATCACGCATTTTGTAATGATTAGGTTGCAGTTTAAATGTAATAACAAACTAGTTAAAATTGACATGTGCTTTAGTATGTTAGTCAACACATCAAAAACAGTGTACAGCTTTGAAGCACAATAAAATAATATTTAAAAAAAAAAGTAAAACATTTCATTTCACATTATTACAAAGTGCACGTTTTAAAATTATACTTAAAAGTGGGTTCAGAAACTAGAAAGTGTCTCTCTATTTAAGTCCACTTCAGTGGCCTTTTATTTCATTAATAAATACTATTCACAAGGTTATTATTAATTATTTCAGTTAGTTATCAAGGCAACATTTCTAATTTCAGGGGATTTCATCCAATATTTTTATTTTATTTTATCTTTTATTCTTTTCATTTCAGTTAGTTGCCAAGGCAACATCTCCACATTTTTTTTTTTTTTTTTTATTTAATTTAATTTATCTTTTTTTATTTTTTATATCCCATTAGCATGCATCCAGTTAAATTTTAGGTTCAAATATTTAAAAACCGCTGTGATAGCTTCAGTCTCTCAGTTTTTGTTGCTTTTCTAAACTAAATTAATTCAAAATCTTGTCACAAACTCTTCTGTGGTTCAAGGGGTTGTGGGTAATATTACCTATGGAAGCATGCATAAATATGAAGAGATTTACCAGACACTGCACCATCTGAGCATGTCTGGCATACTGTTTTCAACTTAAACCTCATAGTATTCAAGACACACATATTCTAATCTTGTTTACTATGTAGGGTGGGTAGTTTGTAAATTGGGACACAGCCCTGGCTAGCAGGCCTCTCTGGAAAACACTAGCGCATGCAGCAGCCCTGAATCCAAACACTCTTCGCTATCAGTCCATCTTCTGTGATTGGCAGAGATCGAGAGAGAGACAGAGAATGAACAAGCAGCAGATGTTGAGCGCTGCGGTTCTGGCACGCGTGCTGGACTGAGCCGAGTGTGTTACAGGCTAAATACAGCAGATCCTTCAGCGTTTACCAGCACACGCTCTGACGAACACTGAAGGCTTGCTCTCTGCCCGGGACGCTCTCCGTCTCCTCCCGTTTCCAGTGAGTTTTGGAAATATTGACCCTCGTCGAGCCCGTTCAGTCCGTCAGAGCTCTCTCAGATTGCCTTCAGTTCGTCGGTGCCAGCCGAGAGATTTATTTGCTCTGGGCACTTTACTAGCAACAAATAAAAAAAACCTTCTAGATTTATGAAAAACAATGTTGTCTTTATATCAAATTCAAGTTTGGTTCAGTGACAGGTGCACAGCTGACATAAAATAATGCATCTAATGCTGTTTATACTCAAGGTTCATTCTGCTGAAGTGACTGTAGCGCTGAATAGCTCAAACTCTGTGCTTTTATAGGCTTTTTTAAACACATCAGTCAAAATGTAATGTAAAAAAATATAATTTTATGCCTCCTACGCTTTTTTTTTTTTTGGAGGTCTGTCCCCTGCTTTTTCCAACTCTTTTCTAGCTGGATTTAAATGCTTGAAGTTGTGTTCCTGGGTTACATGTTAACTCTATTACCATATTAACTATATTGTTTAATAATAATAATAATACATTGTATCTGTCTGTCTTTCTTTCTTTCTTTCTTGGTTGGTTGGTTAAAAGGGGATGATCTTAATCTTTTTTCTCAGGGGAAAAAAGTTACTTTTATCCTGTTTCTACAATGTTCTGATATTTTAATGGAAAATAAGACAAATATGATTTATTTCTCCACCATGTGGATGTAGGGTTTTCTGTTCTCCCACTGGAGCTTCACTCATTTAAAGTCTTCCTCCTCCTTCCATTAGTCCATTTATCTTTTTTTTTTGGTTATGATAGTCTTAAAATAGTATTTTAAGAGGTCTAAGACCACACCGTCCTCTCTCATTTGTCTTTTCCTCCCTCTTTCTCTTTCAACCCCTGATAAATTAATGGATTGCAGAGAACATTTTCCTAATTTCTTCCTCAAGCTGTAATTTTCTGTACTGCCTTACTTTTTTCTTTTTTTTTTAGCTTTAAGACTTTGGCACAGTTAAAAAGACAACATTTTTATTATCTTTCTCTCACATAATCCAAATAAAATCTGAGTAGAGACCATGCCACATCCGTGATTAATTAGTGCGGGGCTATTAGTGTTCCGTCACTGTAATTACTTGATTGTAAGCAGTTAACAACTGAATGTCCTACTGGCCGAAAGTTTGATTGTAGTAATTAGGAGGCATCAGGTGGAGTTTTGGTTATTGACTCTGGCTTCACTTCTCCTGGCTCCGGCCGTACGTCTTGGAACATTTATCCCAGTACCATAACAAACATAAAGCATTGAGAGAAATACAGTTTTGGAGTAGCAGAAATATATGCAGCTTATAAATATTAAACGTTTCTGTGAAACTTGTGTATTATTTAAGTTGTAAAGTTGTTTACATTTTTAGTAGTCTGGGGTTTATGACATGATGATGCTATAGCAAAAACAATGTAAAATAGAATATAACTACACAGAAAACGTTAATACAATATTTTTTTTACACTAAAATCATACTAACACACACATTGTTTACATCTTGTAGCTGCACGGTTGAAACTGTATTTCAACATTTTCAAATTGGAAATAGAATTTTAATGATTAAAAATGGCACATACAATGGAAGTGAATGAAGCCAGTTTATGGAGCTGCAGAAATAGGAAGCCAATAAATTTATAAAATGACTTGCGTTTATTCTTCTATTAAACTTGTTTATTTTAAAGTTGTAAAGTTTATTAAATTATATATTTCTTAGTAATTTATGGTTTATGATATGGCAATGTTTTATTATTTTCAACACTAAAATCATACTAACACACACATATTGTTTATGGATTGTAGCTGTACTATTGAAACAGTTTTTTAATGTTTACAAACTGGAAATATTTTTTTAACTTTTAAAAATGTCACAATGGAAATGAATAGGGGTCAATTTTCAGAGTAGCAGAAATGTAAAGCTTATTAAAAAAAAAAAAAAAAAGTTGTAAAGTTGCTTAAATCATGATTTTTAGACTTTAGATTTTCTGACGTCATTGGAAAATTGGATATAACTTAGAAATTAACAAATAAATGGTTAATAAGTTTTTTTTTTTTTTTTTCCAACCACTGAAGTCACAATAATGGGCATATTGCTTTCGTCTTGTGGCTGTAATATTGAAACAGCATTTTAATATTTACAAATTAGTCCCATTCACTTCTCTTGTAAAGGTGTGGTTACTTTAGCCAAATTTTGTTGAAATTTCATGGGCAAAAAATGTCCATTCGTCTAGTGTTATTAGTGTATCTCATGTATGAAGAGAAGTCACAGAAATCACTTTTAAACCAAGCAGCTTTCTGTCAACATGACTAACTTAAACCTGTTTTTTCGCCTCATGAAGTTCCATATTGCACCGATTTCTATTGAAATGAATGGATTTTGCCTGTGAAAATTTGAAAAATCTCAAGTCCCTCATTTTCGTTATTAAAAGAGGCACAAGCTGAACTAAATTTGTTGTTATGCCACAAGTGTTGATTTATTGAGCATAACTTGCATTGATGCTGGAATATTGCATTTAACCTGTTGAAAAATTCCCTTTTCGGGCACAACCCATGAACACGACATATCCTAGATATGATATAAGCGAACTCAGACAGTCCTGAGGGCTACAAATGTGTCTCCAGATAAAAATACGTGTCCGACCTATCAGTCTCTCTATCTCCCCCACTGCCTTTTCTTTTACCATTACAGCTGTTGTTGGGATGATAAGGTCAACCTTACTGATCCCTGTGTGTCCCGGCCATTACTCTTTCTCTGCGCTTCTCCTGCATCTGCCTATTCGTATTCATTTGGCACTCCCAAAAAGGTCATTTTGTGGACAGGGAGCAAATTGCTGCGCATACCCCGCGTATGAGCCCCTAACTACATTTTCCAGGATTTACTAACGTCTGTGGCGAGCTGTAAAGCTCAATTTGCCTGATGCATGTGCACATCAAGACCCTTCAAAGCCTGGGTTTGAAGGGAGTTGGCCTGCTTCTGAATGAGGAAAAGCAAATGTCTACAGCGTGCGTTGTGGAGGAGCTGGCGTGACGACCCGAGCATGCCATGTTTAGGCCCTCTAGATTTGTAAAGCGTGTGCCGCTGAAACGCACGGGGCTAAATCTGAAGTCACGCTGCGGTTGTGCCGCGCACACAGATGGGTTTGAAACGTTTAATTAGGGTGGCCTGTGTTGCCATATGCTTGGGCTTTGCCTGTGTAATTTGTATTTGTGCACACAGGCGGTCGTGGAACACAGTTTTTTTTATTTTTCCTCTATAACCTTAAAAGACATAAAAATATACATCTGATGGATTTCAGATTAGTTATTAGATACAGTAGACTTGAGCAGGACTGTAATTTTACTGCGGACGATATGCAATCCTTGTCAAATATAGAATTCATGAAACGTTTGCAACACGTTTGAAATTAATACTTTTATTCAGCAAGGAAATTGATCAAAAGTGACAGTAAAGGCATTTAAAATGTTACAAATAAGTTCTATTTTAAACAAATGCTGTTCTTTCGAACTTTCTATTCATCAAAGAATTCTAAAAATAAATGAAATGCATCACAATTTCCACAAAAATATTGTGCAGCACAACTGTTTTCAACATTGATAATAATCAGAAATATTTCTTGAACAGCAAATCAGCATATTAGAATGATTTCTGAAGAATCATGACACTGAAATAAATTACATTTTACAACACATTCATGTAGAAAACAGCTATTTGAAACTGTAATAATATTTAGTATTTTTAATTAAGAAAAATGCAGCCTTGGTGATCATACTACTTTGAAAAAATAAATAAATAAATAAAAAAATTAAAATAATAATAAAAAAAATATATATTTCTTATATTTCTGAGCATATAAGTGTTTAAGATAAAGAAAAATTAAAATCCTAAACAAATTTAAAACAAGTTATTTGATATATTTTTTTAATTGATGTTGATTTTATATGGCTATATGATATAACTGAAATAAAAAATAATCAAAATTAACTTTCTTTTCCAACCATGAGATATTCCAAATCTTGTGAAAAACAAACAAACATAATATTATATACATAACAAAACTACTAAAACCAACATGAAGTGAAAATGAAAACTGAAAATATAAAAATAAAAGCCTTTTTGGACGTTCTTAAAAAACATTTTCAAGAAAAGTTTAAATAAAATTAAATATAGAGAATAATAATAATAATAAATAAATAAATAAATATTAAAATGTGGTGTAAAAAAAGTGACATTTTACAACTTAAAAAGGTCAGATTATCCTCCCAGACTGTCATTGTTTGGTCTATAAACAGACTCTATGGTTCATTTACACATGTATTGTTTGTTATTTTGGTGTTGCAGGTCCGGAGGGCTTGGGTTTCAGCATCACCTCCAGAGACGTCCCGATTGGTGCTTCCGCCCCCATATATGTGAAGAACATCCTCCCGCGTGGAGCCGCCATCCAGGACGGCCGTCTGAAGGCCGGAGACCGGCTGCTTGAGGTGAGAAAACCTGGAAGCTGTTGAGAGCGATGAGTCACATCACACGGCCTTCACTTCCTCTTCCTGTTCACAGCTTCCTGAACATATACCATATACAGCTTTTCTCATGCCTTTCTTATGTTAAAAACCCAACAAACATCTTGCGCATCATACAGAAGGTCCAACGACGACTTGTTTTCTGGATGATTTCCCCCCTTAGTCCCTTCTGCTTGGTCTATCGGAGGCAAGATGTCCATTGTTTTCCTCTCTCCCCTGTGAGAAGCACTTTCCTTTTTAGTTTGGGAGGGTAAATGACGTTAATAAAAGAGAATGGACAAAAAGAACTCTAGCTGATGGCTGATTTACAGTGACAGCCAATCAACAATGGCCATTTCATTTAGAAATGGAGCAGGACACCTGCAGGCTCTCATGCCAGATGCTACCGTGGAGCCAGAACGTCATCCATTTGGCTTAACAAACCCTGATTCATCGCTTTAATGGAGTCGAGGCCTTTCAGAGTGCTTTCGCTTCACCCCTTGCCTTTATGTTGCCATAGAAATATCAGGACAGTACTTCCTGTTGTCATGGTCACAATAATTCGACTGCAATTAATTGTAATGCTTGATCGGATATAATTACACAGAATATAATTCAGGTTTTATTTGTTGCTTTATTAAACTCGCTTTCAGATGACTCTGTAATGTCAGATTTGACAGCAGTGGCACTTTTGCACAGGTCAAGCTTTTTAATATGATGTTCAAACCTGTTCAACCAATGATTATGTGTGTGTGTGTATATATATATATATATATATATATATATATATATACACACTTTTTATAAATTTGATTAGTTTTTGTTTTTAAAACATGTCTATATAGTTTATTATTATTATTATTATTATTATTATTTTCAGTTTTAGTTTAATTTTAGTAGATCAAGTTAAACTAAATGAAAATTAAAAATATTGCCTTGGCAACTAGCTGAAATAAAATAAGTTTTATTATATTTTATTTTTTTATTTTTTTATTTAAAGTTTAATTTATTTCAAGTAATTAAAATATATTTTTTTTATGGCTTTAATTTTAGTTTTAGTTAACTATAATAACCCTGCTGCTAACTGATATAAATAAGTTGAAGTACTAAAATTTCTAGAACTAAAACTGAATTAAAAATTATTTAAATTGAAAATATATTAAACAACTAATAAAAATGACAAATGCAAATAACAAAATTATTAAAACCTAGACTAAAATGAAAACTGAAAATATATAAAACTAAATAGTATGTAAATAATAAAAAAAAATAACGTGTGATTAAATATGTGTGTGCATACTTATTTATTATTTTAGAAAATGTTTTAGAAATTTTTGTGATTGGTTTAGTGCATACGGTTTACAAAATAAAAAATTGGCGAAAAATACATTGACGAAAACGGATTTGTTGTTAAGACAAAAAAATGAGCCTTTTGCTGTCAGATCTTCATGTTTCTGATGTTTTCTGTGTCGTGTGGCTGTAGGTTAACGGAGTGGATCTGAATGGTAAGACTCAGGAGGAGGTTGTGGCTCTGTTGCGCTCGACTCCCATGGGAGGCACTGTAGGTCTTCTCATCGTCAGACAAGAGGACACTTTCCTGCCCCGCGAAGTGGTGAGTCACATGCTCGCACTCCCACACACACACCTAAATGTGCAACCATCTTAAAATGGCTTAACAATAGCCATAAATGGTCTCTCGATATCACACAGAGTTCATATAGCACCATGAAATGGCCTCTTCAACTCTTTCCCTGCCTCTGGCCTATTTAGGTCACATGTGTGCCATAGAGGCAGCTGCCACCCGCCTTAACTCATTTTGAAGTCATTATTATTTCCATAATAGATAATTCAGGAGTGCAGATGAACTCCAGGCTGCCTTGACATTTGTATGCAGATTTTTTTTTTTCTTGGTCGACATTCCATAAAGATGCTTCTGTATTGAGCCAGTGCTGAAGGTTCCCATTGGGAACAGATCTCAATGATCTGTTGTTTACGGCATCAGTAAAATCACTTCTTTGCACTTAGCAGTGTTGGTGACAGGCAGGTTTTTTGAAGTCTAAGCCCTGATATATGAATGCTTCTAGCTATGCAAGCTTGATTTGTTGCAAAATGCATTTGAAGACAAATTTGAATGCAACACAAGCATGCATTGCATTCATAAACTGACCATAGAGGTTTTCTTCTACAGTCAGTTGTAGCTCTTTTAGATCAAGGAGAGAATCATGCTGAGCAAGATAGTCCAAGTTAGTTAATGTTCATATGTATATAACTAGTTAAAGCTAATTACATTTTTAGCTACTAGCTACCTGTATTTGAGGGCAACCATGTCTCCTATCAAAATTTTTAAAATCAACATTGTGTGCTTTCGGCGGGACTATGTCAACACAGGCTAATTGCAAAAATGTGTCTCTACCTACATTTTTGCAAAAATTCAAAAACGTACCAACAGGCCTACACACATTTCACTGCAGTTTCCAGCTGAAATGAACAATAGTGGCAGTAAAACACAGACAACTTTTGTTCTTTTTCATGCAAATTATGATTACAGCTGCAGATTGTCAATTAATGATGACTTGATTTCATGCAGTTCCTTGCACAATACTATGTTATGACCGCAAAACATTTTTACCATAGCACATGATTTGTAAACTAATACAATTTGATGTTTGCATTGCATAACCAATTCCATATGGCTTTTCTAATGTAGTAAACTTGCTCTGTAGCGCACCCGGTACAGCATTGCACTTACGAGTTCAATGAAACACGAATCACAGTAAGTCTTTAAGAAACTTGTAGAAATAAGCTAAAAAGCCACTGTTGCTTTCAGCAAATGCATTTTTATCTCATGTTTGCTTGTTAACACTGAATTGTAGGTTCTATGGGGGGGGGGGGGGGGGGTATTGCATTCCCCAATGCAATACAGCATTAACAATTTAGCGCAACTTACAGGATGTTTCATTTCTGAAATGTCATGATGGATATAACGACCAACATAATAAAACATTGCCAGATTCATGTGTTTCTAGTTTAGATAAAAATTGAACATGCTTTTAGATTTTCCACTTTGAAAGTGTCACGACATAGTTTTTCAGAGAAGTCACCACAGGACTGGGTTGGACTATGTTTTTGTCAGCCAATTGCAGAGTGTTTAGGAATCTGCTATTTCTCTTAAAAGGATACACAATACCATAGTTAAAGTACACTTCCAAACCTATCGAAGAGTCCAGCATGCTTTAATGTGCAGCATCTTCATAGAGGCTTTAAAAACACATCCCCGGAAGCGAGTTCAAACGCAGGCTGATTGATTTTGGACTTATTTAAGCTTGGGGTGATTGAGAGTGGGTGAAGATGAGGTTTGACTTCCTTTCTCTGGCTCCGGCAAGATTTGATTAAAGACACCATCATGAAGACACAGTTTCACCAAGTCTCCCGCTCCACCTCGTTTCTCATCAACTCCCCCTTAAAATTTGGAGTTTAAGACATCAGAACGACAGGGGTGGGAAGAGAGAAAGCGAGGGAAGAGATAAACTGTTGGACGCTTCATTACTCTTATTGTCACATTAACATTCAGGAGGCTCCGGCTTCTCAACGCACCCCATTCAGGCATTAAAGGATCTCAATAATCCATACAAGTATGTTCATAAAAATCAGATTACAAACGCATCGCTCTACTGCTGACAGTTATTGCAAATAAAGTGGAGAGAGAGAGGACAGCGGAGGGTTATTGATGCTATTTTGTAGGTCTGTGTGAGGGAGAGAGCGTGGTGGTTTAATATGATGCTATGGGAACGTTGTCTTGTGAGCCAATCACAGTGCCAGAATATTAACGCATCATCGGGGAAGTTCTAAATCAAAAGACTGAGTGACACACTCTGCCACAGTGACAGGTTACAGTCTAATAAATCAACACAGCAAAGTACTTAGTCTATGCTTTATGATATTCGAATACACAACGCAATTAACGTCAAATTATTATAATGACTTCAAGAGAGAAAGTAACAGAACGGAGGCCTTTTTATGAAACAGGACATAAAAACAAGCAATGCTAACCACTAACATGCTGAGGGATCGTATTTATTTATTTTCATTTATCTGCACGCATACGATTAGCCTCCGAGGCGTCGAGGGAATTGCAGACATTTTACAAAAGCGCGAACGTCAAATGCGGGCTGGCAGAGGCAGTGACTTATTGATAGGGGCGTCAGCTTTAACCTTTGCTCACAGCCGAAGTCTGGTCCTGAGGGAGCCGCAGAAAAATGAGCTTTGATGCCCCCGGCCGGCCCTCGCCCTTTAGAGAAAAAGAGAAAGAGAAGCGAGAGAAGGAGGCCGCACCACGGGCATGTTCAGTGAACTCCAAAGAGACTGTTGAGCCGGAATCGATGAAGCGCTGTCCTTGGAGTGTGGCTGAGGGGCTGGTGTTAGTTGAGTGCAATTATAGGTCATGTGGCACTCAAAGTGCTTTGTGTCATGGTCAGTGTCAGATACTCACGAGATTACTGATCTTTAAACAGTTGTTGCTTGGTTTGCTACTCCTGACAGGTAGATTGAGGCTCATTGACAAATTTGACCCTTTCTGGGTCAGTCCTAGTGAAGTCCTTGCTGTACAGACTACAACCCTTGCTTTTCTTCTCATCTGATGGTGTCACTGTGGTCATTTCAATAAATTACTGAAAGCTAAGAGTCTTTCAGGCCCCAACTAAGCAAGCCAAAAGGCGACAGTGGCAAGGAATCCAAACTCCATCAGGTGACTGTAATGGAGAAAAAAACCTTGGGAGAAGCCAGACTCAGATGGGGGACCAGAAGCGGTGACCAATTCTCCTCTGGCATTCACTTAGGCCAAAGGAGAACTGATCGCCCATCTGAGCGGTTTCTTCCAAGGAATTTTTTTTTTTTTCTGTACCTCAGCAAATCCAACACTTTCTCACTCCTAACTCGTCACATGTGGACGCTTGGTCAGGACACTTTTCACTTTTGTTGGTCAGGCATCACTTTTTAATGCACTGCGTACCCCTTTAGCATCATGCAGGGTACTCTAGGTCTTACTTTCAAATTGATACCTTTGACATCAATACACAGACAGGGCATTAGAAATATATTGCCAAGAAATCATATATTGGGGTATAATGCCATTATGATATATAGTATGATTTTCAATTTAAACATCTACAGTAATTTTAGTTGCATAACTTACATTACACCAATTACTCTATTTAGATTGAGCACCTAACCCAGCCGCTACCCGTAAACCTTACCATTTGTCAATGTAAAACAAAGGATATAACAGACGTATGAAAATATAGTCACAATTTATAAAAGAAATTACAAACATTCAATGACTTCTCACGCTAAATAAATAACTTGCATGAGGAATGATGAATGAAAAATGATCAACGTCCCCAGCCTTAATGTTCAAATCACAAACACATCAAAACTTCCACCTAAAGAAGCGTCAAGTCAGGTTTGATTGCGAAATTCCATTGACTCTTATGTGTTTTATGACCAATTGCATCATGTTAATGTTAAGATTTATCTTTTGAATGAGATATGACTTTGTTAATGTTAACATTTTGTTAAAATTTTGAGCGATTAAAAGCTTTAGTTTCACTCTGTTCCTCACATTAAGATATTATATGGCTTCATAAGACTTGGAATTTAACGTAAGTTGATTATAATACAATTACGTGTTATATATTGTTGAGAATTATTGTTGTGGTTGTGCTTAGGTGCTTACTTTTATAAATGCATGCAAAGAATTAAGTGCGTCTGGATCTGACGCACGAGGCAAACAATTGAGGTAATGGAGTAACCTGCATCTTGAAAAAATTACACTCAAAGGGTACCCAGTGCGTTAAAGTGACGCCAAGGGATCCTGAGCAAGCGTCAATATGTGACAAGTTGGGAGTGAGAACAAGTTGGCAAATCTATCAACAAGTTCATCTTTGGAAGTGGGCCATTGAAGAAGTCTGAAAACTTGTAAATAGGGCTTTGTTTTCTGCAGTTCAATAAAATCCTGTATACACAAATGCTCAGGATTTGTGTAAAGCTAATCAGATTGGATTTTGCAAGAGCTTCATTATGTGTGCCGCATGCATAAAATTGGCCCCAAACAGTCTGTTGGCGCTCTATGGCAGTGACGTCTGAGACTATGGAGCACCTTGCCATCTTAACATTTGCATCAGGTTTGTTTATTTCGGAAATTGGAAGAGAGCCTTGAATATAAACCATTCATTTGTGCTTCAGAACTGAAAAAAGGATGTCAGAGGAGTGCTGAATAGTCAGTGCGGGTGAAGGAATAGGAGAAATGATGAAAGTGGGAGGATCTGGGAGGAGAGGGAGGGAGCGCGACTCAGCGGGAGACAGATAGGCCAGAAGATGGAGAGAGAGGGAAAGAATGAGAGATGTGATAGGCATCTCAGGGAGCCATCAAAAAATCCACTGTGGAGAAAAGACAGGAAAAAAGAGAACTGACAACACCGGCAAGGGAGCAAACGTGTTTTGACAGACATCCTGCACTTGATGAAATCTTACCTTGCCACTTCGGTGAGACACACATTCACGAACACACTCCGAGGCCTGCTGCTGAATTATTCATGTCAGAAAACGCAATTATCCGGCACACTAATGTGGCCAGCGGCGGCGTGAGAGCATTAGAACAACACAACACACACACAAGCAATTCCATCGTGTAAACAATAAGCCCACCACGCTCTTCTGCCGGCTGTCTGGTCTGCACTGGCCGCAATTTATCGTTCCTTTTGATCTCCCAGTGGGCACTGCTGAGAACGCTCAGAAGTTCCGTGTGTTTGCGACCGCTGCTAAGCCAGAGCGATAAGCGGAGATTGTATATCACATCCTTCCCTCCGCAAAATACATAACTCATTGTGAAAACATCAGCAACACCAGGACGAAGGAAACAAAGGAACAAGAGTAAATAGGAATTACCTCCAAAGCTTCAGCTAAAGATGAAGGTGTGTTGATTGACATTAGCATGTTGAGTCAATTAACTGGTAGCATCTTGAGTGGGGATGGACATATGGGGATGCCTTGTTTGGATTTGCTTTTGTTTTGCCTTTTGCTTTGCTTTTGTTTTGGTTTTGTTGTTGCTTTGCTTTTGTTTTGCTTTTTTGTTTCACTTTGCTTTATTCATTTATTTACTTACTTTTTTTTTGTTAACCCAGAATGGACACTCTGCATAGTGACTTCCTTTGTGCTTAACACTCATATTCTTGCATTTGAAAGCAGCTAGATTGTGGGGATGTGCCATGGTTAACTACTAGACTAGTAGTCCAACACTCAGCTAACTGACCAATGAGGTGGACTTTGTTTAGGCCAGGGGTGCCCAACCCTGTTCCTGGAGATCTACCTTCCTGCAGAGTTCAGTTCCAACCCTGATCAAACACACCTGTCTGTAATTATCAAGTGCTCCTTCAGATCCTAATTAGTTGGTTCAGTTAATCAAGGTTGGAGCTGAACTCTGCAGGAAGGTAGATCTCCAGGAACAGGGTTGGGTGCCCCTGGTTTAGGCAAATATCCAACTAGTCGATAATGAAAATAGGTAGTTATGCACATCCCTGAATCCCATGGAATGTGACTAATTGCAAGGAATGGACTAGAAAACATGGTTCTTGAGGCATTTTCACAGTTCAACCTTTTTGTGAATCTTAATTCTCTATCTGATGCTGTTGTACGTAGATTGGCAATATAAAATGGTGCACTCATGGCTCACCCCAAATACTTGTGGCTGATTTATCTGTAGAGCACTTGATAAGCCCAAATTACCAAAATGCACAGCCCTAGTCTTGACTGCAGGAAGTCTCCAATGAGCCTGTTGAATTCTTTCATGGAAAACTTGACAGATATGAATGAAATCTCTCGCAGTTTCGAGTTGGTTTGTTTGGAAAACTTGATCTCAAAGCTTTTTTTTGTACTCTTGAAACTATTTCATATGCATCATTTTCTGGCTCAACTTCCCTGAAAATAGCCCTATGAATGACGATGAGCTTTTTGTATTCATGTTCATATAATACGCCCATCTGTAGTCAATTGGAGCTCTCTCCAAGCTGGAGTTGATGTTCATGACTGTTGCCTTGTTCAAACATACAATAACTGCAACTCAGCTCTTGGCTGCACCAGTCCAATCCAAAATCTCCCAGAACGGTCCAGATGACAGGGTGTACGGGAAACTCGTTTCAGCTTGGCACAGAACAGTAATTAAACACTACATTAAATTCCTCTTCATGACCAGTTCAGACTTTTCACGGATCCATTAGAGGCTGGATCTGCCAAGCTAAGAGAATCTTAATTGCGCAATTAATTTGAACGCTGATGTCTACTGACAGTTGGATTTATGGTGTCTATTGAGGCCAGATCCAGACAAATGTGTGACAGGTTCTATTTTAATACGGCTGATGAGTTGGCTTGATATCCCGCTAGTGATGCCCGTTTTGCCAGTCATCTGAAAATCTGTTGGGTTTTTTTCTGAACTTGTTTCAGAACTATGCAAGTTATTGTTATTGTTGTTTTGTTCCAATTTCTCTCACAGAAGAACGTTTCTATTTTTAAATGTGGTTTGGAAGGAATTTGTGAATGTTAAATTGTTAGGAACTGACAACAACAATCCAACTTTTGTTTCTTCTCAAATGGTCGCAATTATTCACAGCAGATAATATCTTCGTTTCTCAGAATCACTTTGTGCACTCACACTTGCACACTTGTCTTTTCTAGTGCCAACAGAAAGGTCAGATTTCAACATTTCTTTCCTCATGCATCCATATTTGCTTTTAATCCGTTCACTGGATGTGGGAAAGTTTAGTAACTCAAAGGGGGAAGAAATCAAATCAGCATGTTACCTGAACACTAGAGACTGGACTAGAGTTGTTAAATTAGAGATTGCTGGATGTTTTGATGGGAATGGTTGAGAGAGCTCTTTTGTAAGCTCTGGGAAGAAGGAAGTATGTTTGTTCGTGCTCAACAAGTGTCTCTGATTGCCCGCGAGCTGTAGCAATCATTCAAAGGTAGCCTTAAAACACAGACAGCATTGGTGTGTTCACAATGCATACTACCTACTGTTTTTTAGAACTGAGGAACTATAGTATGCTGTATACATACCATGTGCATCCTCAGTATACAGTACATGATCTATCTATATGTTTTGTTTGTTTTCATTGAAAGGATCTGTTCACACAGGACAAATTTTGTGTCCATCTACACTATTGGTTAATTACAAATGCAAAATACAAATGTTAAATGGACATTTTTGCAGATTGTTGCAGTGCATCTCACTGTTTTGAATTTCATAGTGATTGTCAAGTTAAAAAAAGCTTAACTTGAATTCTCTTCCATTCTTGATTTAATTGCATTTATAAAGCTAAAAGTGCAAGAAAGACAACAATATCCATTAAGTATGCAAATAGGCAAATTAAAATTCATGATGTCATAGTATGCAGCCTAGAACAGTGTACAGTGTACAGTTTTTATACAGAAATGTAGCATTCCATCACTTGCTCACCAATGGATGTGAATGGGTGCCATCAGAATGAGAGTCCAAACAGCTGATAAAATCATCACAATAATCCACAGCACTCCAGTCCATCAGTTAACATCTGGAGAAGCCACAAGCTGCATGTTTGTAACAAACAAATCCATTATTAAGACATTTTTCATTTTAATTTTAATTTCAAACGGTCACTTCTGGCTAAAATACGAATCTATAATAGCGCTTCCCCCAGTAAAAAAAAAAAAGTGTACTTGTCTGAATCAGGAGAGAAATCTGCACAGATCAAACACCGTTTACAAGCCAAAAAGCTCTAAAAAACATGTGGGTGGATTTTGATGTGAGAGGCAACAGGACTTTTTCATTATAACATTATAATGGACTATGAATTTATTTAATCCAGAAGTGACAGTTTGAAATTAAAATTAAAAATGTCTTAAAAGAAAACGCCACTGGTTAAAATGATAACTATAATGCATGGCGGAAGAGCACGTCGCAGCACTTCGACCTCGGCGCAGTATCATAGTTATCATTTTTTATCCGCTCAGAAAATCACCACGTTTTATTTTGTGTCACCATACTTACTCCTGTAACTACTCATGTAACCATCTTTAAATAGGGAAAACATGGAAGTGTTTGGTGGCTTCTAAATTCATCCCTGTTTGGATCCTAAGGAATGAATGGTGCTAAGCTAAACACTAGCATAGTTGCGCCGTGCGCTAGAGCGATTAAGTGCACGCACTGAGACAGGAGAGGTACGTATCAACTCGTCTAAGTTGAGGGAAGAACAGATTCAAATATGGAAAACCGGTGGCGTTATCCTTTAAAGATGAATTTGTTTATTATAAACATGCAGCCTTTTGGTTCACAAGATGTTACCTGATGGACTGGAGTGGTGTAGATTACTTGTGTATTATAGTGATGATGTTATCAGCTGTTTGGACTCTCATTCTGACGGCACCCATTCACTGCAGAGCATCCATTGCTGAGACACTGATGCAATGCTACATTTCTCCAAATCTGATGAAGAAACAAACTCATCCTAATCTTGGATAGCCTGAAAGTGAGTATATTGTCAGCAAATGTACAGTTTTTTGGGGGAGAAGTTCCTTTAAATGAAAGTTTTTGAAGTGTATGTCGTTTCCACAGCTCTGCCCAGGTTTGTAATAATTGCCAGAGCTGTGATTTAAACCTGGTGGACTGTTTCGTAGATGGATGTGTTGATTGCAGACAGGTGTTGTTCTGTGCTGATTGCTGATGAGCCGCCCCTGAAGCACAAATGACGCTCTTATGTGAGTTTGGCGTGTCATATGATGTCCAGATCTGTTGTGTTATCAACCCATTTGACTGTTTCCATAGCAACGGCCAGTGGAGGAAGTGAGCTTGGGCAGGAGGGCATCCCGCTTGATTAAGATAATTAGCCCCTTTCTTATTTAATGGGTGTGTCTCCGTGGTTTTGTCCTAGATTACAGCTCGTTGGTTTCATCGGTCATAACCCTGACCGCATCCCGTCCATCTCCACACCACAGTCAGATCCTTTGGGAATGATTAAGAAGACGACCAAACGTTCAGATGAAGTTTCCTCTTTATTCGGGAGCTCATGTCGGGTCTCTAAGAGTGGCTCTGATATAATTATCTTTCTTTCAAAGTTATGTTATGCCTTTAAGCTTTGTCATAGTTGCAGTGAGGTAATTCTCCACAGCTTCTGCGTGTGTGAGACCTGCGGTCCTGTCGCTGTCCTTGCTGGCAGCTGTTGGCCAGAGTGTTTCATCTGAGATGTCGTGACGGCAAAATGGGCTCTGTACCATGGGAACGGAGCCGTTTCTGAGCCAAGATGGCTATCAGGATCTATTTGTAACTTGGCAGTCTTTCTGGGTTTTTTAACGGCGAATGAATTATCACATTCACTGGGACTTTGGCTCTCTCACACCTGCCGAGAAAATGTAATAGTGTAAGACCCTTAAAGCAGTCGCTGTTATTATTCATAAAGAAAAGAGGAAAAAAAAAATAATAATAAAATTTTGAAGTCTTTGAAAGTTCTGAATATGGTTTGTATAATATATGAACTTATTCAGAATGATTTAGGTAAAATAACATGGCATAAAAGTGGCGCATTATTTTATGAATTTGCATCACTATTCTGTTTGTTCTCCACATCAAATAATATAAATAATAATCAAAATAATTACAAATATGTATTAAATGTACTAATTAATATGATTGATTGTGAAATTGAGCAACATTTTATATTTAAATGTCTTTTTTTTCTTTCTTTTTCTTTCTTTCCCTTCATTAATTACGTTTGCACATTTGTCCAATTTTGTTTGCTTGTTCTTTAGTTTTTTTTTTGACATTAGTAGTTTTTCAGTAGTTGCTTTTGATTATTCTCTTTTCTTTATTCTCTCTTTTGTTAGTATTATTTCTTTTTTTTTTAAGACAAGTTTTTTCATGAATTTCTTTTGTTTGTTCTTTGTTATTTTTATTTTTTTTCTTGTTTTTTTTTGTTCATTAATTTATTATTTCCTTTTGTTAGTCTTCTTTCTTTATTTGATAATTTACTTTTTATTCTTTTGTAAGATCTTTTGTTTGTTAGTTTCTGTTTGGTTGTTTTTTTTTTTTTTTTGGCCTTTTTTTCTTTTGTTTTCTTTACCTCTCTCAAAACATTTTTCTTTGTCTTTTTTTATTTTCCTCATATTTTTGTCAGAAGTTTTCCCTAGACAGGCAATGCATGAAAACAAACAAATAGCTTGCTAGCTAATTAGCATGTAGTAGTGTTAACTTTGGCCACTATTTTATAATAATAATAATAATCACAATCATAATAATAATAATGTAGGCATTAATTAATTAATTAATTAATATAGCTAAAATTAAAAAAGTGCTGCATGGAGCTAACTACATCACTATGTAAATGAACAGAAAATCAGGCATGTTTTAAAGTCTGAAACTACAATCAGAATTCAAAAAAGATGCATATGTCTTGAAGGTATCCGCATAAACTCAGTTTTTGACACCGCAGGTCAGAAAACCTCCCAAGCTGCAAATGCGACATCCATTAACCGCTCATCCCAATCTCCTCTCTATCCCGAGCCCATATTTTTTTTAAGATAGTCGAGCATGGCGAGTCGCTCTCTTTTTAAGCGCTACGCCTGGCATCCCTACTGTGAAAATTACCTCACCCGTCTCCATTAGCCAGACTGGAACGCTTAAGTTCAATTGCTTGTTCGAACCCTTTTTACTCCCCTGAAATCGTTCCCTTGTTTTTCCCCTTTCTCTCCCTCTCTTTTCCCCACAGTTTGCAGATGAGCAGCCGTTCCTTTCACGAGCGCTTTTATGGGCCGCATTTAAAACGTGCCAGTTTGCGCGGCTGCAGATTGGGAAAGCCAAGCACTTCCATAATTAAGCCTAATGTCGCAAAGTGCATTGGAAGACAATAGAGTTCTGCTAGCATTTTTTTTCTTTTCGTTTCACAAAACAGTTTTGAGCTGCCACCTGTTTTTGTTTAGCACTTTTTCTCTCAGCTGTGACAGCAATTAGCCTAGCTGTTCATATGGAGCGGTCGCTGTTCTGCCACTGTACAGCGCTGGTAAACAAGCTAGTTTAGAGCAGTTTTGGGACAGGCAGAGCTTGCTGAGAGCATGTGGTGTAGTCAAGCACTGTTAGGTCTCAACTACGATGTCGTCCTTGTAGCACATGCACGTTTATATGTACAACACAATGCTGGTAATGATCAAATATTGGCTTGTTATAAAACATAACATCCTCTGTAGGCATATTGTCAGCTTATTAAGTATAATCAAAATAAGATCAGCACACTGAAGGCTTTGGGCTGTAGGATGCATCGTATTTTAATCGTTGTCAGGATTTCTGCTGATATTGATTTGTTAAGCATTGTCATCTACGATATTTGCCTGCTGGTTATTTATCCTGATATATATATATATATAATTTTTTTTTTTTTTTTCTTAATCATCTTGTATTGGCAACAAGCCTCCACAAGCTATCATGGTTGTAGTTGTCGGATTTTAAGAGTTTAAATCCTCCAATCAGTGCATTTTTCATAAATCGATACAGTTTCTGATCAGTGGTTTAATCTTCCCAACTTGGCAACCATGCACAGGTGCACTCTCTGTAATATGCAGGGTTGCCAGGTCCCAGAAAAAAATTCCAGCCCAATGCCAATGCAAAACTCACCCAAAAGGAGTAAAAACTTGCCCTATTTTTTCCTTGTCTAATCACAGCCGTCAGCTACAGGATTCCCATAAACAGCCTTCAAAAAAAAAATAAAAAATAAAATAAATTATTTAGTTTATTGCATGCTTTGAATCTTATTTAGATTATTTTAGCTAGACATGTTTATTCGATTATTTAATCTGTATTTTATTCCTTTTTAGCACTTTGCATGATAAATTGTTTAAAATACAACCTGCACAACGTGCTAAGCTGATATAGTCATCCATAAAAGTCAATTTAAGTCAATTTTATAGTTATTTTTACAACACACATCAAAGCAGCTTTACAGAAAATTGTGATGTTAGTTTATAATTTATTTATAGCTTAATGCAAGATTTTGCTCAAATAACAGTCAGTTATCTTTCATGTTGTCGATTACACTGTTCACAGTGACTAAATCTGTAAGCAAACCGTGCGAGGGCTTTTGATTTGTGCTTATGTGAAAGTGCAATAATTTTGATCAAATGTCAAAAAAACAAATTAAAAATGAGAATCGTGATTGTATTTTTGAGCAGAATAATCACGATCGACTGTTTAAGCATTATCATGCAGCCCTGCGATGTTGCAGACATTTTTCGCTTTATTCTTTCGACCTTGTGTTGGGAATTTGGTTCCTTGTAAAAATATGTATAAATGAGGTGTTTGACTTCATTCTCCAGCTCTTTGTGTCACCTTCGCTTTAGGTGCTGAGCTGTCACAGTTCTTTTGCTCCTCGCTTCCTCTCGAAGCTTTGACTGTCTCATCTAATCTCCTCTCTCTCTCTTTCTTGGGTCTTCGGGTCTAATTGTATCTGAAAGTCTTGAATGTGCATTAGTCGGAGGTGTTTAATATGCAGTCTTTATCAGAAGGTGGAGGGCCAAAGAAACAGTGGTGAGAAATTTCATGTTTCTATACTTATCATGCACAGGCCTTCTTTGCAATTACATACTTGACTGATTTCTTGTAGCCTCTTAAATTCATTTCTAGTGACCTTTATGTCGTTGCCCCGTTCGGGCGAGAAAGTTTCAGCCATGCTAATTGTTTCAAACCTCGGCAGCAGTTTGAAGATAGAGAGCAATATTTATATTTTCATTTCTCTATTTTACTTTCTTCATCCCTTCCCTCCCTCCATTACATTGTTTACATTTTCTCAAGTTTTTTTGTTAAATGTTTTTGTTACTATCTCCTCTTTTCCTGCCTTCACTGATTTGTTTGTTCATTCTTTCTTTTTGTTATTTTTCTTTTGTTTTTGGTTTGCTTGCTTTTAACTTTAGTTAGTTAGTTATTTATTTATTTCTTGTCTAGAGCGCAACATTTATGTTTTAAATTCTTTCTTTTATGTCTTCATTTCTTCCTTCTCTGTGATATGGTGTTTATTATTTATTTTGTTTGTTTGTTAAATTGTTTATTCCTTTTACATTTTTGTTACTTGCTTAGTCTTTTGTTTATCCTTCAGCTTGTTTGTTTTATCTTCAGTTTCTTTTTGTTATTTGTTTATTTTGAGGGTGTTTTTTCTTTGATTTTTGTTTCTATGTTTGTTTGTTTGTTCATTATTATTTTTCTTTTAAAAGTGTTTATTTCATAAATGTCTGATTTTTGTTACATTTTTACTTTTGTTCTGTTTCTCATGGACGCCCATTTCCGCTACTGAACAACAACAACAACAAAAAATGTAATTGTGACTTTTTATCTCACAATCATGACTTCATTTCTCAGAATTGGGAGTTTATACAGTATCTTGCAATTCTGACTTTATTACTTACAATGCCAAGTTTATATCTCGTAATTCTGACTTTTTTTCTCAAAAACTCGCAATTGCTAGAAGAAAAGTTGTAATTGTGAGATAAAAAGTCTCAATTACTTTTTTTATTTTTTATTTTTTTATTCAGTGGTGGAAACAGGCTTCTATGTATGTTTGTTTTTGTTACTTGGTTAGTTTTTTTTTCTTTTCTTGTAGTTTGTTTGATTTATTTATTTTTTTCTGTGTTCACGGATTTGATTTGTTCATTCTTTTTGTTAATTGTTCATTTTGAGGGTGTTTTTGGTTTGTTTGTTCATCAGTGCATTCTCTCTTTTAGTTCTTTTGAAAGTGTTTATTTCATTAGTTAGGTCATGTTTTTCTTTTATTAGAACTTTTGTTTGTTCTTTGTTTCTTTCATTCATTTACTCATATTTTCTTTCTTTCTTTCTTGTTTTATTTCTGTATAATCTGTCTATAAGTCCCAGTGGAGTATAAGAGTGAATGCTAGACGTCTGCTCTTCTCTCTCTGTGTTTTCAGACGCTGTATTATCTCTCATGGGCTCTTCTCTTCATTGTCTGTGCACTGACAGTATAATTCAAGCTCACTCTGGAAACAAAAGCATGTAATGAATGCACACCATCCAGTCAGCTTATGAATGAATTAATTACTCCCGAGCACAATGGGCCAGGTTGAGCGGGATGCACCTTTTATAAAGTCATTAATTTTTCGTCTGTCGCAGTGTGAAAGAAATGTACAGTGTTGTGAAAATGAACCAGCTGTTTGTAACACAGTTTCAGACCTTCAAACAAACTGTTGCATGCTATAAAACTTCACAGTGACTTTGGGGCCAGAGAATTGGAGCTGTTTAGATTTTCAGACTCACAGCTTAAGGATCCTTGAACCTAGTCTCAGTGTGACCGAGAAATTTGGTTTTAAGCCACCTGTAGCACAGGCACAGTATTTGTTTCAAAATTACTTGGCATACTGAAGCTTCATGGCCGAAATTAATAGTCAGGAATTAAATTTTAAGGTGAAAGATTTCTGCATGCAGATTTCGCAATGGGTTCAAGTTGGTAACTCAAATTCGCCTTGTTGTGTGCAGAACAGAAAGCTGCTTAGTTTAAAAGTGACATTGTCTGAACTGTGCTTCATACATCATTGCCCTATTGACAAACGACAATCAAACTTTTTTCCAAAATTTGCTAATTTGACCCCCCCCCCCAGAAGAATTGTCTGTTCATTTACTTCCGTTTTGTCCTTTGCTTTGTTTTGTTTTGCTTTCTTTTCTTTTTTGTTTTGTATGCTTTGCTTTGCTTTCTTTTGCTTTGTTTTGTTTTGTTTATCTTTGCTTTTATTTTGCTTTTTTTGTTTTACTTTGCTTTGCTTTATTTATTTTTTTATTTATTAATTCCAAACCTTACTAAACTTACACTCTTGCTTTGTCATGGCATTTTTCGGACAGTCAAGCAGCACTCATGTTTCTTAAGAAAATGTTAAAAGTGTTTTAAAATTGTCTGAATCATCAGTTATTAGTTTGGTTGTGTTTGCTGTTTGGTTATGACAAGGCTGATAGATAATTGAATTTGATCATTTGTGGATGTTGTCTATCAGTTTCACTTTGGATTGATTGATTGATGGATATAATCTGGAACCTTTTCTCTTCCTTTTGATTTATCACTGCACATTCTTATAGAAACGCAGTGTTGTAGTTTCCCCAAGCATGAGTACAGTCTCTGATTAGTATATATCTGAACTCCTCTAAATAACCCGCTCAGCAAAATAAGGCTGTAATTGATGAGGCTCCGTGTCTTCAGCTCTGGAAACTCCTTCAAGTGCTTGACATGTTATGTCTCGGTTGCCACGGAACAACCGACACAACTGTGTTATCTGTCAAAGGCGAGAATTGGAGTAAAACTCAGAAAGATGTCTTTTCCATGTTTCTATCCATAATGCATATCAGTTCTGGCCGCCGGGCCTCTCTAGGGGAACGAGAGCGAGCCGATGAGAGGCTCTTCATTGTGTCATTCTGAAAGACTGCGCTCCTTTTGCGTACTTGTTGACGCTGTGACAGGAACTAAATGACTGGATGAAAATCACACGCGTGAACGCTGCGTTAGCGCCCGCGGATGACGCCGCCGCATGTGTTCTTCCCGCCACCTTCACCTGGATGTAGGTTCTCAACCTGAGAGCTGCTGTTGTCTGCTGAGAGACACCTGTGTTGCCATAGCAACTGCTCGTGCACGGGGTGATGGTGTGTGTGAGGTGTATTATGAAAGGAAGGAGAGATAGGGGCCTCACCTGAATGCTTGGCTGAATCTCTATAACTCGTCTCCAGCCTCTTTGCTCTCAGCAGCTGGACTAAAGCCAGGCACCTGGCATTC
The DNA here is from genome assembly GCF_012432095.1 of Onychostoma macrolepis. Taxonomy (NCBI): domain Eukaryota; kingdom Metazoa; phylum Chordata; class Actinopteri; order Cypriniformes; family Cyprinidae; genus Onychostoma; species Onychostoma macrolepis. The sequence continues at coordinate 25,301,391 of NC_081178.1, forward strand.
TTCAGCTCTGTGTGTGTGTGTGTGTGTGTGTGTGTGTGCGTGCTGAACCTTTCTTAAAACACTTTACCTTTGCTTTGTATAAAAGTGTTATACAGAATGGATTTTTCCCCAGTGAATCGCCTTTTAATGACTTCCTTGCTGGAAAAAAGCTCATTTTGGAACACAGTAGCTGGATTTTTCCTGGTCAGCTGTGATCAAGATGATATTGATCAGCTAGAAATGACAAAGTGTCCAAATATGATATATAGTGATATGAAAATGTATTTCTGGATTTTACTCCATCAAGGTGCCTATATATGAAGGGTTTGATTCTGCACTGTGATTCGGTTGTCCCTGTTTACAACAGGACAGCACCCACTCAACGGGCGCTAACACAGATCTCCATAGTAACCATTGTAAACATCCTGTTTAATGAGTCATGTGATCCCGCTGTGTTAATCTCTCCCCACCTCTCAAAGTGCTCTCACAGTAATTAAATATGATAAGTTTTAAACCATAATTTCAGCATATTTTCTGCCAGGGGAAGCAATAGTAATTTTAAACTACAAATACTCAAAAACATCATTAACTCAAAGCTTACACATTAATAAAATGCCATTCAAGATTAACAAAATGAATATAATAATATGAACACAATAAACACAGTTGAATTATAGCATCCTTCCTTTATAAAGTGACAAAACTATTTTTTTTTTTTTTTAAGAATTTTGTTTTTATTTGATGCCTTTTGTTACATTTAGTTTTAAGCACTTTTGTTTTTTATTAAAGCTGAGGTATGTCATTTTTATACACCACTTATGTCACAAAATGGATCTGCAAAATGATTGTTTTCAAAAAGGTATCTTCCAAACACTTTCCAGTAGATGCTTGTTTCCAGCGAAGGGGGAAAAATGAATGAATGAACCAATTCTGAATGAATGAATCCATTCTGGCTTTTTTCATGGGTTTATATCTCTTTTCTGGCAATTTAAAAAAAAAAAAAAAAAAATCATAATTGTGAGCTATAAAGTCAGAATTAAACAGACTTTTTAAAGTCAGAATTTAAATTAAATTAATCAAGATAGAAACTCACAATTCTGAGAAGAAAAGTAGGGGTTGTGAGCTACAAACTTGCAACTTAGGAGATAAAAAAAGTAAGAATTTTGAGGAAAAAAAAAATTCCATGATGGTAACAAAACACAGGTTTGTTTCACAATTCTGATTTTTATTTTATTTTTTTACTCAGAATTGCGAGAATAAAGTTTGAATTGTGAGAGAAAGACACAATTACCTTTTTTTTTTTTTTTTAATACCATGACGGAAACAAGCTTCCATTTCCCTGCCTGTCATTGGTCAAACAGACAGAAAGCCCCGCCCCAAACTCATGCCATTGGTTAAATTGCTACGATGCTGGGCTGATTGGGTTGCTTTGAAAAACGCCACAGACACAGTGTTCATATACTTTGGTGGAATGAGTGGCTTATTTTTAGATGTATATTAAATTGTGAAAAAATATTTTAATATTGAAAAAAAAATAATAAATACACTTTCTATGTTTAACTCATAAGTATAATTTTACCTATTCTTTATCTCTTTAGAAAGAGCAAGACGACTTAATTTTGACCCCGGATGGAACGCGGGAGTTTATGACGTTTGAAATCCCTCTCAATGACTCGGGATCGGCCGGGTTAGGGGTCAGCGTCAAGGGCAATAGATCTAAAGAGAGCCACGCTGACCTGGGCATTTTCGTCAAGTCTATAATCACTGGAGGAGCCGCCTGCAAGGTGAGGAGCAGCTCTCTGATTGGCTACGGGACTCAAGACTCATACTTTTTTTTTAATGTTCATATATTCCAAAAAAAACGTTTAATATGCTATTGTTTGTGCGGTCACAGGATGGGCGGCTGAGGATAAATGACCAGCTGATAGCGGTTAATGGAGAGTCTCTACTGGAGACAACCAATCAGGAAGCGATGGAGGCCCTCCGCAAGTCCATGTCGATCGAGGGCAACAAGAGAGGCATGATTCAGCTGATCGTGGCCCGGCGGGTCGCAGGGAGGGGAGAGGTCAGTCGTCCACTGTCTGTAACGCACAGTAACCGCACATCGTATTATTGGGCTCTAAACTGTGGTTTGAATTCCCAACATGCCCTTGTGAAAAAGAAGTGGATTGAATGTGCTGTTGTAGTGTGCTCTAAAAGAACATTTCTAAAAACTGTACTTACAGATAATATAATATTAATGAAACAAAAGGCCACTTTCATGCACTTTTTACTCATATCAAATTAAAATTTTACATTTAAAGTACATTTTAACTAATAGTTTGAATAATCATTTGTCGTGCTTTAAAGAAGTACACTTATTTTGATGTGTTGACTAATAGGCTAAAGTTAACTGTAGTTATTTAGTATTAATTGTAATGTTAATATATTTGAAATGTGCTAAATAAAGTACCCTACATTTGTTAGTACACTTTAACCACATTTCAAAGAAATAATTATGAAATGACATATACAATGTACTTAAAGTGGGACATAAGATCACTGTAAAATTCAGATAATTGCATTTAATATTGCAGTTAGTTGCAATCAATTAATATGCAGTTAAGTGTCAGAAAATGAATCAGTTTAAATCATTTATTTTTCACAAGGGTGTACTAGTTTATGTCTCTCGTTTTTTGTTGCTTTGATTTTACTAAATGGTGGGAAATGTAGTGTGGCATAAATTGAAGATTGAACTCTGCATGACCTAAGGAACCAGAACCGTTGGTTTTACGGATGTGAGAGTGTTGATGGTGATTTGAGAGAGCTGCACTAAAATAGCAATCAGATACAGTACCAACTCTTCCCATACGGTTCTAGAGGCTGCCATAGACTTCAATGCAATAAACTAACAGACAATAGTTTAGCGCAGGTCCCTGAATTCTGATGAAAATGACTGCATAAAGATGAACGGAGCGGCCGTCTGAGTGACTGACAGACCGATCGAGTTGAGTAGTGTGTGCGGACGGGGAAGTTTGACTGCAGAAAAAGTGAATTAAAGTGAATAGTTCTTATCAGACAGACACAGGGGACGGAGAGAGAGAGAGAAAGTGACACGGGGGGTGTGAGCGGCGGATTGCGATCGAAAGCAATTTGACCGCTGAAATGCTCATGCTGATTTATACTGATAACAGATGGCAGTATGAAATATCAAATATCAACTTCAAATGCCGTCTTCTCCATCCCCCCTCTTTCCCCAATGCAATCCTTTGGATGTGTGTTTGTGTTTCGCTCTTTTTTTTTTTTTACCCGCACAGAGTCATAACATCTGAAAGTGTAATCTAACACTTATCTTTCTAAAGAATATACGACAGGCGCTTTGAAGGCGCTGCTTTAGGAGGAGATGATATCCAGAATGATGACTGCTTATGGAAATGAGACGACTGGCGTCTGTGGCCGTGCTCTCTCGCATCGAGTCGAGAGGGTGTTTCTCAGAGGAGAGTGTCGTTGCTCAGAGCTTGCTCTTTCAGAGCTCAAGGGACTTAATAGAGTCTTCTTTATGGTTCTTGTAGATATCAGCTGTGTCTCGGATGTTTTTTTCTTAAAGTTTATTGGGAGAAATAAAAATGGACGATAACAAGGCAATGGCTTTCAGTAAGAGTACAGTGCTATGAAATGAGAAGTGGATCCTGTAGCTCAGATCATTTGCTTTGTTCGATGAGAAATGTTTGAATTTATGATGAAGCAGTGCAATTTTAGACATTGTTGAGATTTGTGCTGAAACACATTTTTTAAGGGGAAAAATCCAGAAACTCACTAATTGGTTTATCCATTAGATTTTCTTCAACCACATCTTCTGCTCATTTATTTAATCAAAAATACAGTAAAAACGGTAATATTATTAAAATTTAAATGAACTCTTTACTGTCTGAATTTACTGTAAAATGTCATTTATTTCTGTGATCAAAGCTGAATTTATCTCCAGCATCATTACTCCAGTCTTCAGTGTCACATGATCCTTCAGAAATCATTTTAATATGCTGATTTTATTATTGCCAATGTTGAAAACAGTTGTGTTGCTTCATTTTATTAATTTTTTATTAATTTTTTTGTGGAAACTATTTTTTCAGGATTTTTTATGAACAGAAAGTTCAATGAAAAGCATTTATTTGAAATAGAAATATTTTGTAACATTTTAAATGTCTTTACAATTTAATATATCCTTGCTGAATAAAAATAAGAATTTCTGTCAAATAATATAAAATGAAAATAAATAAATAAATAAACAAACAAACAAAAGTTACTGACCTCAGACTTTTGAATGGTAGTCTATACTTATGTATAAGGAAGTAGCAGTAATAATTAAAATGTTTAATTCATGTCAAACATTGTGTAGGAAAAAAAATATATAATAATCATAATTTATTGTATATTATTTTTGGCTTACTGCCACTCACTTCAGGAGAATTGGATGAATTCACTGTTAAATCCGACTAGTAAATTGTGACTAGTAAAAAGCGTCCTATGTAAAAGCTTGATGCGATATAGGAATGTGAAACATTCTAAAATAATTCACATAAATTACAGAGGGTTAGAAAACACATCTTATGCATTTAAAACACATGAAAACTCATCTTACACATTGCATTTCATCGAAGCCTTCACTCATATATATACCCTGTAAAAAAAAAAAAAAAAAAAAAGTTGAGCCAACTTAAAATTTTAAGGCAACCAGCTTCAGCAGATTTTTGAGTTTGCTTAACTCATTTTTGTGGGAGATTCTCACTTTTTTGTTGTATTAACTTAAAACGACAAGTTGAGAAAAATCAAAAATCTGCTGAAGCTGGTTGCCTTAATTTGAAGTTGGCTCAACTTTTTTTCTTTTACAGTGTAGGCAGCCTCGTTTGCTGGTGAATCTGACTGCACCGCTCGTGCTGTATTTGTATTTGCAAGCATCCAGTGAAGACGACACAACAGAGAGAAGAAATTGTCTCTGTAGTACCTTTTGCACCCAGTCTGTCTCTTCTTGCAAACTCACAACCTGACGAAAATATAATGTATTTTGTAATCATTCACGGATACTACACAGAACCGCGCGAGACACACCAAGAGTACACCGCTGCGCTCCAATCAGCCTTTATTAGCGGCTGTGTGGAGCTGATTGGACCCGTTTGAGAGCAGCAGACCTCAAGCTGACTTCTGTCCCCTCACACACACACACACACACACACACACACACACACACACACACACACGTCCCATCCATCCTCTCTCGCTCGTCCCAACCAAGGTCACCCGTCGCCTTTAGGAGCGCCCGGGCTCAAGGTCGCTCTTATCTGTCTGTCAAACGAGGATGAGGACGGTTGCTTTCATCCTTTTCATTCAACTTTGAAGTGCAGCCGGGCTCCCGCTGTGTACCAACATACACCATAAATTGCGCTTTGATATGGCATTCAGAGAGAGGGAAAGCTGAAATAAGAAAAAAGAGAGATGGAAAGAGTAGTGAAAGTGGAAAGAAGAGGAGAATGATGGTGAGAGATTGCAGGGGCCACTGAAGGAATCAGAGATTGTGCGGCGCTGCTTTCTCTGACAGCCGGCGCTTTGCTACTGTCATACAGCAAATGCAGGAAAACAGAGGCCAGCATTAAAATGAATAAGATCCATCACTGTCCACTGCCCTCTGAGTGTGTGTGTGTGTGTACTCGATTATGTTTGGGAGAAGCACATTCTGTCTCTAGTCCTGTCCTGAATGTGAATCGATGTCCTACGCTGTCAATCAAAAGCTCTGTTGTTCCAAAATACAGCAAGTTCATTCACTTATTAGTAATAGCAGGTATTCATATGTAAAGTGTGGTTCTACTGCAAATACATTTTTATAGGTTTGCATAGACACTAAACATCAACATCTGAAATGTATGAATATATTAGAAGCACGTTTCATGAATCTTTTTAAAATATTGAATTTACTGGATTAATAGGTTGATTTTATTGTATTTAATAAGAAGTTAATGATTAAAAATGCTCAGTGTCATCACATTTAACTTTTTTTTTTTATTCTGTTCTGTGAAGTTTCTGGTGCTATATTCAACTCGTTTTGAGTTTATTCGTTCATCCATTCTATCAATGTCTAAACTTCCAAAGTTTAGAATCATGTAATTGTTACTTAATTATATATAGACACACACTTTAAAACTTAGAAATCTTACATGTATACACACACTTTTATATATTTTTGAGTAGTGCTTTTAGCTGAAATTAAGTAGTATAGATAAAACCTTAGAAAATTAGAGATGAAACAAGTACTAAAGTAACTAAAACTGAAATAGATGACAAAAGCACATGACAAAATAACTACAATTAAAATGAAAACTGAAAATATAAAAATAAAACCTAATTTGAAATATTAATATTTTAAAAGTATATACATTGTGTATATATGTGTGTATGTGTATATATGTATGTATGTGTGTGTGTATATATATATATATATAATTTTATTTTTTTTTTTTTAATGTTTCTAAAGCTGAGCGTACATGTTTATATGTTAGTTGCTGTCACTATGTCAATATACAGTATATGTTTCAGTGCCTATAAAACTATACATCTAAATGTATGTGTGAATGCTAATGAGATGAGGCTGCAGCTGTCTTCAGATACATACGATGCATCTTAAGATTTTGACTTCTTAGAAGGGAGCATTATTTCTTCCAATGATGCTTTAAAATGCTGTCTAGGAAGGCATTTCTTGATTTAAAGTTGAACAGTTTGTGCTTCTGACTGAAGGCAATTTCTCTTCGGGCTCGTAGATGGATCTGGGAAAGGCCTGCCATGTAGAGAGTGACCTGATTTTGTCACAATTACAGTAGATCCAAAGGCTCAAACTGTAAATGAAGAGTTTAATAATCAGCCGCTGACTTGAGTGAAACACTCTTGTCTGAAATGGGTTTCAAATTGAGAAGTGAAGCGGAGAATCTTGACTATCTCTCAGACTGCCTTTGGTAATTGAAGCAGCGATGTTCTTCATAAGGGATTGTCGTGACCCAGATAATGATGTAATGTATTATTGGTCATTTGCGTTTTCTTCTTCAGTTCAATAATTGAGGCTGAGCTTCAGAGAGGCGGCGATTCCAATCGATGGCTTTCAGTTTCTATTAATATAAGGTCATAAGTTCCCAGGCAATTAAAAGTCATGCTGTCATTTGAATTCAATTAATTTCTGAAAATACTTTAAAACTTATTACGTTGCTCGACATTTGAGTTTTACCCCCGTCGCAGTAAAATTACAGGACAAAAACAATATTAATTTTAGTAAACTTTAAGCAGAAATGGAGCTTTCAGTATTTAACGCACTTAATATTCTTATTACGTTTATAAATGTTTGGTATGAAGTTATCAAAGTTCACCAGAGTGTTCGAAGACAGCCTCTGAGGATTGTGGGTAATTGGAAGCGTATGTTTCTCTTCATAAAGGTCGTCATCTGAGCCTATCAGCACCGGATTATTGAAATGAGAAATTAATACATTTCCCCGGATTGAGTGTGTCCAATTAGTTTTCCACGCCTCTAGTGTGCTGTTAAACTGTCTTGTGTTCGTCTGTGACACAGCGCTGTCATTACGCTTCAGTCAGGAACTGTTTGTGACATAAAGCTGTAAAAGTTCAATGTTACAGTGCAAAAATATCATTGAGCTAAAACATATTATTTAGCTTTTTATTATATGCTATTTAGCGTTTTTGTATTATTTATGTATATTTACAGTAACAGAAATGTAACTGAGTAACTGAGCTTGGCATAATCTCATTTTTAAATGGAAAACATCAACGCATAGCAGAAATGATTCAGTTTTATTTAAATAAATTAATTCCTTTTTAATTTTTAATTTCAATTTAAAAAAAAAATGCTGAAATGCCTAAGCACATACAGTATAAAAATTAATAATGTCTATATAGTTATAATATAGACATAATAATAGACATATATATATATATATATATATATATATATATATATATATATATAAAATACATAATTTTTTTTTTTTGTTGTTGTTTATTAACTTTATCAATATTGCACATAAAATTGCCATTCAAACGCCATTTTATGATATTTGACCTCCTTTGGAACTTTTTTTTTTTTTTTTGCCATGAACAACACTGTACATTTAATAACAATATATTTTATCGAGACTGGATTTTAATATTCAGTGTGAATGTATTTTTTTCTTACTTTTTCCTGACTCTAAGTGTGAATTTGCATATAACACACCCATCTTCATGCATATTCATGAGTTTTGTCTGAAGAACTGTGAAGGGCCCTCTGGTCCACTGTTTTATTCACGGTTTCTTTGAGGATACTTTCTTTTTTCTACAAAGAGAAATCAAAGTTATTGCACATAGCTGGAAATCCTTCAGGGAGCAGAGAAATGCACACGCTGTCCTCACTCAGAGATGCTCCATTCTTTGAAAGTATGGGATTTGCATCAAGCCAAAGATAGTTTGATGTTTTACAAAAGTGCTATTTAATATATCCTTAGAAGTGCTTCTCATTTCCTTCTATTATTTCCTCCTTGTTCAGATTATTTGAACTTTGTAGATTAGTCTCAGAGGAGGTGTACAGTACCCTGGTAGATGTTTGATGCAGTCTACTCTAATTGCCAGATAAATGTAGAGTATATCACAGCAGCTGAACCTGGTTTACACTATATGAACAAGAAGTGAGTAAGCAAAGCAACAACATGCTTGCGTTGTGCTTTTATACTGACAGCGTTTTTGCTGCATAACCGAGCTGAGACACTATTTTGCACCTGGAAGATACATTTACTTAGATAAATGTGCTTGAGAAGCATCACTGCATAAGATATTAAGACTTGTTTTTGGAGAATGTGTTTTTGATATAAATACTTTTTTGTCACTGAACTGGCTGATTTTTGCCCAACAAAAATGTAAATCCGAGATGTAGATGAGTCTGTTTCTTCATCAGATTTGGAGAAATTTTAGCATTAGATCACTTGCTCACCAATGGATGCTCTGCAGTGAATGGGTGCCGTCAGAATGAGAGTCAAACAAAATTATGATTATTATAAAAACATCATAATAATCCACAAGTAGTCCACACCACTCCAGTCCATCAGTCAATGTCTTGAAAAGCCAAAAGCTGCATGTTTGTAAGAAACAAATCTATCATTAAGATGTTTTAATTTCAGAACTTTGCTTCCAGCTAAAATACAAGTCTATAATCCATGATACTGCTTTCTCTATTTAAAAAAAAAATCATCTGGTCTGAATCAGAAGAGAAATCTGCACAGATCAAGCACCGATTACAAGCCAAAACAGCTCTAAACAAATCTGTGGGTGGATTTTTATGTGAGAGACAACAGGAGATGGACTTTTTCACTGGAGGAAGCATTATTATGGATTATGGACTCATATTTTGGCCAGAAGCCATAATTTGAAGTGAAATATGTCTTAATGATGGATCTGTTTCTTACAAACACTTACAAACACAGTTTTTGGGCTTCACAAGACATTACCTGATGGACTGGAGTGGTGTGGATTATTGTGATGTTTTTATCAGCTGTTTGGACTCTCATTCTGACGGCACCCATTCACTGCAGAGCATCCACTGCTGAGACACTGATGCAATGCTACATTTCTCCAAATCTGATGAAGAAACAAACTCACCCTTAGGCCTTGCAAGATTAGGATGAGACACATTTACATTTACAGCAAATGTTTTATTTAGTGGTGAATTATTCTGTGTAAAGAAGTGAAAAATCTGCCAGTACATCAAGACAAAGTTTACTTTTATACTTAAGATACAATATGGCTGTATTAAACTGTTAATTTCGGTGCTGTTTCTAATGTTCTGTTTAGTCCAGCAAAAATATCAATATAAAACACATTTAAGAAGTATTTTTTCAGTGCTGTAGCCAGTGCCAAAATAAATACTCTGTTTTAGTAATTGAAATTTCAGACTCTAATTCATTAGCATTCTTATCAAACTTCATCCAATTACGAACAACAGTGAATCTTGATTTTTTTTTTTTACTGCTAAAGTGCCTCCTGTGCATAAAAACAACACATGTGGTTTGTGTCCACATGACGTTCATGAGAGCTGACATCAGGAAGGAAGTGCCATGCTGGCTACAGAAAACCGTCCTGCTGAAATGAGGGTCTGATCGATTGTGTCTTGAGAGAGCTATCAATCAGCCTGACTGCTAAATTATGGTTTTATTAGCGTTGAGCCAGACTGCCGCTCCACGGGGCGAAGCGGGGCATGATGGGACGCATCCACACGCGCCAGGCAATAAGAGAAAGACTTCTGGATCTGTACTTCATTAGTTTATTTACTCTCTGATGGACCTCTATGACATGAGCTCACGGTGACTTACTGATGTCATATCACTGTGACTGGGATTCATGAGGAGGACAGAGGCATCATGGGAAATGTAGTTTTGTGCCACAAAGAAATTGGAAATGGGAAAGGCTGGGTGTGTGTACGAGGCAGGTTTGTTTGACTGGAGGTGTCCAGGGAGCAGAAGCCCGGCTCCGAATGAAGACGCTCTCTGTAATCCACTTATAGCTCAGCAGGGAAACTCAATTGGTGCACCTGAGAAAGTAATTGATTGAATGAAAGGGCAGCATACTAAAGCACAGTGGCATTGTGTCACGACAGCCACTCAGTCTGACTCACTCACACTTCACAAGGTGAACAGAGACAGTTGTGTACAGAAGAGATCAGCGTAGCTTTCATTTGCTCTTTGTTGTCGGTAAAAATGTCTTTTTTTTTTTTTTTAAATGCAGTTAAATAAGTAGTATTGATAATAATAATAATTTATCTATAATGATGTATTTCCACACTCTTTTCCCTACAAAAAATAATATATAAATAATCAAAATACAGTGTATAAAAATGTTGATATGTAAATATGTTATGTGTATTAAATGTTTATAATGTATAAATAAAGCAAGTGTATAATATGAGTGTTATTTTAGTATCATTTAAATGCTATTGTAGTTTTTGTGAATATTTTTAATCAATACTTATTTTTTATATTTTCCATTTTCATTTTAAGTTTAGTTAGCTTTAGTAATTCTGTTGTATATCTTTACTGTTAGTGTGTATGCGTGTACGTGTATATATGCATTTTTTTATTTAATTTGACATTTATGCGTTTTACATTAATGTATTTTATATGTAACTATATATTAAATGATATACTATAAAATACATTAATGTAAAACACATAAATGTCAAATTAAATTAAATCTGAATGTATAAAAAAATCTGTAAATAGTATGTATGTTATTATGTAAACATTATAAATGTATGTATCTGAAATTTTACAAAAATTTGATACTTTTAACGAACAACTAATTTTGATCTGTTCATATCCCTCTCCCTCCGGTCATGCTGTAGATGCCACAGGCATGAGTGCTTTATCATGTGACGGCCTGCATTTACTGTACATATCAACAAATGTCCAGTATTCAAGCAATGGTCCCACACAGTTGACTTAGTTTAGCCAATCACAAGAAAGATCACTTACATAAAGAATTCCTAAAGGTACAGTAACAAAAAACTGCCTTTTTAATGCTAAATGGTCAGGGAAAACTAAATTACAACGTTTTGTGTGCAAGAAACCTTGACTAATGCTGTATTATATGTGGACTTTAAATGTGTAGAATTTGGCTCCTTTAACTAAAGCAGTTGTACCCATTCAGTGCCCTTACTCTCACCACTGAGAGAATTAATTCACCCATTATGGGGACACATAATAAACTGTCACTGGCTCAAAAGCACAGTATTCACAGGGTAAATTTGAGCAGTTCGACCCACAGCTGCACAGCCTCGGGTGCTTGTAGCCGTCATAATCCACTTGAAAAATAGATTGAAAATATGTGGGAGAGGACAACAGATCTGCCATAGAAAGGGGTTCATCTGCTCTCTATACAGCCGGGCAAATGAATGCCAGGAGAGGGAAAGAATGGGATTGGAGAGATGCGATATAGAGGGCTAATGAGGCTGTCTGGGTCTCTAGAGAGAGCTGGACAGAGCAGAGGCTGCATGTGACAGCTTAAGACCTGTAATTACAGGCCGAGAGGGGGAGAGGGCCGCTGGATTAAGACCTCATAAACAGCATCAGGAGGCCAGCCCAGTCTGGAAGCGTGTGTGTGTGTGTGTGTTCAAGAAAGGATTAGAATGACTATATGATGCTGCTATGTAGACAATGAGATTCTCACTGCCATCCAAGGTCAGAGAGGTGTTTAATGTAAAATATGAATACAAGGTTGTGTATTATAGTGATTTTATCATGGTTAAGGCAACAATATGAAAATGACCAGTGCTCAATTGTTGCATTTGTTCCATAACTAAGTTTTTTTATTTGTGTATTTTCTGAAGGATATACTAGTAGAATGATTGGATGGATGGATGGATGGATGGATGGACGGATGGATTGTTAAAAGAATGGATGGATGGATGGATAAAATGATGACTGGATGGACGGACAGACAATGGTTAGATGCATAGGTAGGTAGAATGATGGATGGATGGATGAATAATGGTAGATGTAATGGATAGGTATAATGATGGATAAATGGATAGGTAGAACGATAGATGGATATGTGAAATGATTGGTGTATAGGTAGATGGATGGATGGAAGGATAGATAAAATGATTGGATGGACGGACGGATGATGGTTGGAAGGATAGATAGAATGATGGACAGGTGGATGGATGGATGGATGGATAGGTAGGTAGAATGATGGATGGATGGGTAGATAGATGGATAGGTAGAATGATAGGTAGAACGGTGAATGGATGGATATATAAAATGATAGGTGTATATTTAGAACGATGGATGGGTGGATGGGTAAATGGCTGGATGGAAGGATAGAAGGATAGGTAAAATGCTGAATGGATGGACAGATGGATGGAAGAATAAGTAAAATGATGGGGGGTTTGATGGATGCATAGGTAGAATGAAAGATACAGGACAAACTAGCCATGCAGACTGCCAATCATAGCCTCACAGGAAGACTGACTAGAAGGGAGTGTTTTAATACACATGGCTAATCCTGTTTGAGAAAGCACTAGATTAGAGGAGATTATGATTCGAGTAGGCAGAATAAATGGGTTCATAATAACTGTTCACCTCCCTTCCCTCCCAAACACTGTGCCATTAAAGATCTGTGTCTCCAACAAGCAGATCATTTCAACCAATCACCCTCTATTTTCTTTAGGAAATACTTCCTCATCTCGTTTTTATCTTCCTCTCATTCTGTCACGACTGTCAGACTTCAACAAAGGTTCATAAAACAAATCCTGGTTTTGTAATGAAAAGCTCATTGAGGAGAGTCAGGCTGAGCGGTTTATTGTCAGGCTGCCCGTGGCACTTGCGTCGGATGAAGTTGTAATTGCGTTGACCCTTTCTATGCGTGCTGTTTTATCAGGCCCAGCAAGATAAGTCAGCAGCTCTAGACTTCATTAAACATCTCATCTATATTAAACAGTCTGGTAGTTTCCCTCCCGAATACAGCATTTGTTGTCTCCACCGCAGCGCCACAGACGTACTGAGCAGATTGAGTAAGATATGTCTTATGTGATCTGCATCCTGCTGTCCAGGATGAATCTGGATTCTCAAAATTATTTTTGGTTGCTATTGATCAGAAGACATCAGACTAATTCCTCCATACAGTATGTCTCCTCTGGTATGTATGGGAAAATTCCACAGAGAGGATCTGGGCACACACAGCTTACCTGATCGTTAACTAATATCTCAAACCCCATCCTTAGCTAATCAGAGCATGACGTTCATCTCACCCCAAATCATTGGTTTACCAGCAACTCTCTCTCTACTCGACTCTAGTTGACTCTTAGGCACTTGTATTTTCTCATAGTCAGAACTGTCTATGTTTTTGTTATGTTATGTTACTATTTATTTTTTTTTTTTATATGTTGTTGATCATGTGTAATGCACTGATTGGATGGCTCTTTAATTTCATTGTACATGTTACAATGACAATAAAGATTTGAACTTTTTGATTGGGAACGTAGTGATCACTGTTATTACTACTAACATTTAAGTTAGAGATGTGCACAAACCTCTACCCTACAAGTATTTAACCTTGATGCACAATGTGTCCTGTACCATTTGTGTTACGAACATGAAATTGTTCACCTACATTTCTAAGCTATCAGACTTGTAATGTTTTCCCGGTGGACTATAAATCAAGTGAAAAATCTAACACACCTATAGTGAAAGGGAGACCAGTATGAAAACACTTAGAAACTATCAAGAAAACCCTATGGATGGATGAAAGGATGGATGGGATGATGATGGATAGATGATTGAGTAGATGGATGGATGGATGGATGGATAGGTAGAACGTTGATGGATAAGTGGATGGATGGATGGATGGATGAATGGATAGATGGATGGATAGGTAGAATGATGATGGATCTATGTATAGGTAGAAAGATGGAAGGATGGATATTTAGGATGATGATGGATGGATGGATAGAGGGATGAGTAGATGGATGGATGGATGGATGGATGGATAGGTAGAACATTGATGGATAAGTGGATGGATGGATGGATGAATGGATGGATGGATGGATAGGTAGAATGATGATGGATCTATGAATAGGTAGAACGATGGAAGGATGGATATTTAGAATGATGATGGATGGATGGATGGATGGATAGAAGCAAGGATGATAGAGGGATGAGTAGATGGATGGATGGATGGATAGGTAGAACATTGGATAAGTAGATGTATGGATGGATGGATGAATGGGTAGAATGATGATGGATAAGTATGGATGGATGAATGGATAGGTAAAAAGATGATGGATAGATGGATAAGTGGATGGATGGATGGACGGATGAATGTAAAAGTAGAACAATCAATGGATGGATGAATGGATAGACAGAACGATGGATGGATGGATGGATAGGTAGAAGGATGATGGATAAGTAGATGGATGGATTTATGGATATATGGATGAATGGGTGGATGGATGGATGGATGAATGGATGGATGTATAGAAGGATAGATGGGTGGATGAATAGGTAGAAGGAAGGATGGATGGATAGATAGATAGATAGAGTGAAAGATCAAAGAGGGACCTAAGTCATACCTAGAAATCAGAAAATCATAGGCTAATTGGTTGTGGGCTCTTTTGACTTGGGCCAGTAAGAAAATGATTGGCAACTATCAAGAACACCCTAGCAACCACTTTACCACACTCTGAAGCACCTAAAATGCATTGCTTGGTTGTAATGACTTACGGTAGCAACACCATGGGTCACCAACAGCTACTTATGGATGAATATGTAGAATGATGAATAGATGGATAGGTAGAACAATAGATAGATAAATGGTTGGTTGGATAGATGGGTGGATAAGTAGAATGATGGATGACTTGGGCAAGAAAGAAAATGCTTGGGAACTATTGACAACACCCTAGCAACCACTTTACCACATGCTGAAGCACATAAAATACCTTGCTTCATTGGAAGCATTCCCAAAGTTCCCTTGAGGCTTGTTGCCATGTTCAGAGAGCTGTGTTTAAAAACAGACCTTGGACCTTGGTCTTCCTAGTTGCCAGACCCCAGGTGGTAAGAATGGGAGAGGAATATCACAGACCCTCATCTCAACACAGCCTCCTTCAGGAGAAGTTCCTTTGGGAGAAAGTGCAACCTTCTCACGATCAGTGTGAGCTCCCGTGAGGGAAATGTATAATGCTAAGGACATGGGAGCTCACAAAGGACTTGAGATCAGACCAAACTCACCAACAGCCTAGTCAAAAGAGCACAGTAACTCCTCTATTACCACTAGCGCCTGGGGATGAGACACTGAAGATGTACTCTACAAGCTGTGCAACAACTGTCTTCGTTGTTCAAAACTAGTGGGGTTAGAAATGAATTTATTCTACTTGTTCTGTGGTTTTTGTTACATCTGACAAAATTTAGAGATGATTGTGCTTAAAGCAAGAAAAAAAAATTCATAAAGGGGCAAGAAAAGTAGCAGCTAAAATATTCAAACTAAGCCAGTATAAAGAAGTGTATTTTTTTTCTTTCCTTCCCAGGAGGCTCCAGGTAGCCCGCCTGTGCCTCTGAACTCTCCACAAGACGAACATGAGCGACGGATCTCTCAGTCGCTGTATCCCGGAGAGAGCCTGGATGACAACCACACCCCACGAGCCACCATGATGGGTAGAATGATGGGTAAGCCGATAAAAACACTCAAATGATAGTCCTCAGATGGCCCTGTCTCTTCACACAAAAATGGTCAGAACTTTCTTAAACCAGCTAACTCCAATCTTTATTTTTGTTCTGGAGATTGTAAATGCCTTTTATCAGTCCGCTGGTAGTTTTCAGGTTGATCCAAGAAGATCTAATTGATTTGCCAAAGATAGTGATGCTTATAACATTTACTTTATTTTTTATTTTTTCATATGTTTATGGGATAGTTGGTCTTTTTACAGGTAGTTCCGCAGCTGTATGACTTTATTTCTTCTGTTGAACACAAAATACAATATTTTGAAAACAATGCAGGGAACCAAAACAATTGTTGGTCACCATTGACTTCCACAGTATGCAAAAAAATGGTTTGGAATAACTTGAGTAGATGATGACAAAATTTTCATTTTTGATTGAACTACCCCTTTAAAGAGGTCAGTTTGAGACGCTTTTAGGCTGTGTGTCCAGCTGAAAATGCCAGGTGCTCTTATGAAAATGGAGGCACAGCGTTTAGCTAGAACCAACAAAATGCATTGTTTTTCATATTAACATTGTTATAGAGTCTGGAGATGTCATCTGGACATGGATACTCGGAGACCTGTACTATTTTGGCTTTCTCCATTGTTGTAGAAGTAGAATGTGACGGTTGGTGATATTTGCCCCGCCCCTCTTTCACTGTGATTGGTCGACTGGGTAAAGGTGACATTGATGAGCACTGCCTTTTACCCAAAGCTGAACATGTTTCAACTCTTGGTGACCAGAAAAAACTAAAACACACACACACACACACACACAAAGTGAAATAGACACTCACTGTCTTATTTAAATATGCCATGTTCCCATTGAAGACAATTAAAAAAAATATGCTAGCCTTTAAGAAAAAATACTTTGTTGGACACACGGCCTTGAATAAGTGAACTAGATGTCCTTGAGCTCACCTGTTTGCTCAAAGTGCTATATCTGGTTTATTAAATGTGTCATTAAATGGAAAAGGGTCAATTCACATGTGCTTTGAAGGTTTCTTCCTAAGTGGATGGTTCTTGGTCAAAATGGCTGCATTTTAATAGTCATTTTTATGCTTTGCAAGACGATTTATGCACACGCGCTGTCAGTATATGTCCTGACCTTCTGTTTCCATTTCCACCTGTTTCCATCTGACATATACGGTTTAAATGCACCGATGAATGAGCAGCCGGACACATGCAGGCTCAGCCCAGCCAGTCCCAGCATGCTCCTGTGGTTTTGTAAATGGGGGTTAATGTCATTTTCAAGCCCCGTGTCTCATCCAGCATGACTCTTTCAAGTCATTCCTGATTTCTCTCAAACTCAGCTCCAGTTCTAGTCCTGCCAGACAATTGGAATCGGCAGACCAATCCTTTCACCGTCATGCTTGTCATTTCACAATCGACTACTCAGTCTTGAACAATAAGCTCTTTAGTACCTGACGCAAACCCTCTTCTTCCTCCTCCTCATCCCCCTGCTTTTCTTTCACCCCTCCATTTCTTCTTCATCCTCCTGTTCTGACCTTGTATACTAAATGCATTCACATCGCAGTGTGACAATGAGTCAGTCAGTGACGTCTCATTCTGCACAAAGGCGTTTGATGGCCGATTGCACCTGCTAAGCCCTCTTTTTTTTTAAATTATTCTTTGTTTTGGCCCTATTTCGTCATTTTCGTTGACAGTATGGACATGAAATAATGGGGGATAGTGGTTTTATCATTATTATTATTATTATTATTATTGTTGTTTTTGCTGGTGCTTATTTAATAGGTATTACTATTCTATTATCAGTAGCAATGATACTTATTAGCTTCGATATTTTAGATAATATGTATTTGTTGTGATTTTTTGTGTATAATAATAATAATAATAATAATAATAATAATAATAATAATAATAATAATACTTTTATTAAATATCAGTGAGACCTATATTATTTAAATATAATATTTAAAATGAGTATATGTTGCAGTTATTTGTTTCTTTATTATTAGTCTTTCACAACCCCCACACACACACACACGCACACTATTTTGTCTTCACTTCTCATTCTGTCCCAGTTGGTTTGCAGAAATGTATGCATTGACACTTTCTTTTAAAAAGCATGGGAGTGATTCTTCCCCAGCGCCAGTGCAGAGACACTCTAAAACTTCTCAAAATGCAGCACTTCAGAGAGTTTAGCTGTACATCTTCTCCGGAGGAAAGTAAAAAGGCAAAAGTTTGAGAAAGTTTACTTGAGGGAAGATGGCACCCTTCAGCTGTTGTAGGCCTGACACGTTGTCATATATCTCATAAACTCGCCCCATGCTCCTGAGGATTGTTTCACCACTTGTCAGTCACTTGCATGACACATTATTTTTGTTTGTAAAAAATTGAAAAATGCAACAATAACACATCACATTAAATGGTCCATTGCTGACGTTCTGAATGACAGAATGTCTGTCACGTAACTTTACGCACTGCAGGACATGAGGACGGACCTTGATGTATGGACTCTGTCGCGTTTGTCAGAGGTCGCTTTCTAAAGGACCAAGGTGGAGACCTGACTGACAAAGCGTGCTGCATCACTGTCAGGAAAATAGTCTTCAGCAGCCACAACTCATTTCAGACATATTTGCTGTCACTCAGGAAAGAGCAGACATGGCAGGGTTTGAGCTACAAGGTTAGTGAGATAATGTCGTCTCGCATGCCTGTTATGACAGGCCGGGATGAGGAATGAAACTTTAAAGCTTGAAAACAGACTGAAATGAGAGAAAACAGAGGAATAAAGTGCTATAAATATAAACTGGTAGCTGATGGGTAAAATTTATGTGACTAGATAAAGTTCAACAAGGAGAGGAGCTTGTGGACATAATGGTAGAAGATTTCTTATTTAAAAAAAAAAAAAAAAAAAAAGACTAGATAAAGGAAAGTATAAATTTTAGGGTGTATATCTGGCCTCTATTTATTTATTTTTGTTTGTTTGTTTGTTTGTTTGTCTGCATTTATACCTGTTACTGTTTTTATTACAAATGGCCCTGAACAAACAAACAAACAGTTGGTGTAATGATATACTGATTTATTTGTTTGTTTGTTTTTACACACTTATCACTATTTAATTACAAATGGTCCTTCATAAATAAAGAAATAAAATAAAGAAAAAATAAAACAAATAAATAGTGGCAAGTATAAACCATAATAATAATAATAATAATAATAATAATAATAAATCATTTTGTTTGACTTGCATTGTGTTTGACATTTTTTGACAAATCACACTCTGAATGACTGAATGATCTGTCTTTTCAGACTGAAATGAATTTCATCATTTTAATTGGTTTTCAAACCACATAAAGATGTGTTCATGTGGTGTTCTGCTGTTCAGATTACAAAATCCTTGTTTCTTTGTCACATATACCATATTTCTACTTTCTAGAGTTAGCAGCTGTGCAGATGTTGGATTCTTGTATCCTTGTAAGTTCACGTTGCTCTTAGTGTTACTTTAACACGTTAAACACAGTTAAAGTGACACACAGGACTTTTTCCTTTCTTTTAGGGGGAGAAGGTGTACCAATTTGAATTTGCCCTTCACAACTGTTGATTTCCAGAGAGAAGTGCCTCTAAGTGTGTGACGGGAAAGGTTAGCCCCATTAAACAGCGTAAATAGGCACTGTGGCCAAGGCTCGCTCCAAAAAACGACGTATATGGGTGCATTAATAGTACTTTGTGTAAAACGACGTTTCTGTGACTGGTGCTTCTTGGAGACACACTAACCATATTCTGCCCATAGAGAGACATTCTGAGGAATATTCTGAATGAATCTCTCTGAATGACAGTCATTACTGTAGCGAATGCCTTGTGCACTTGAGGTAATCATAGCGGCAGAACATTTTAGTATGTAGTAGTCATTTAGACAGAGTCCCCGAAATCATTTTCAGTACCTTTGAACAGGTTTAAAAAAAAAAAAGATAAAACGAGAAAAGTAAGCCATATTTTGGATTAACATGAATAATACATAATAACATTATAAACTTTATGGATTAAATGAACACCACTGTATTTTGTGAAGGTGGTAATTTTGAGGTCATCATTTGTGACATTTAGAAACTGCTCTGTGAAGTGTGTATGTCCGTTCTCAGAGCATTGGCTAATGTGTCTGGCAGAGTCTTAAAGTTATGAATAAACCTTCATCCAGGAACCTTAATAGAATGTCTGTTTAAAGTTATTTGGTCTTTAATAACATTATCAAAACATTTGCACATTATTTATACATCCTTCATGGAATGTTTTTCTGAAACATTTTAGTTGGACATTGTTTTTATTATTTATTTACATTTACAAATCTGGACTTTTGCATTTTCAGAGAGCATTCAGAAGTAACATTCTTAGAACATATGTTTGTTAGCAGGGAATTTCTAGTGATTCAGCTTATGATTTAGTTGCCACTTAGCTTGCAATAAGGTCTAGTAATTCGGCTAGCGATTTGACTAGTAATTTAGCTTGTGATTTATTTAGCGTTTTGGCTAGCGATAGGGTTTGGGATTTGGTTAGCTTTTAGCTAGCAATATAGCTTGTCTATGATGTTGACTAGTAGTTTAGCTTGTAATTTAGTTAGTGGATTGGCTAGCGATTTGATTTGGGGTTTTGGTCAGCTTTTAGTTAGCAATAAGTCGTGTAATTCAGCTACAATTTTACTAGTGCTATACCCAGCCTGGTCTCATTGTTTATACGTAGGTATTAGTACGTAACGTTTACAAGCACAAAACGTACAATTTTGTATGTTTTTATTGATGCCGAAACGTACAATTTGGACGTGTTTCAACGTTTAAAACTTACAAATTGCTACATATTTTTAGCTAAAAAATGTCAAATGCTTACAAATCTTTTATATCATTTAAGATATTTGTATCAATGCATTTTCATCATTTTAATCGATAAGTGATTTTGATTGTTAGACCCCTTAACCCACCCCCAAATCTAAACCTCTACACATTTTATATCGAATGTTAAAATATATCAAACCTAATAGTCTGAAATGTGCAGGAAAATGACTGTTTTATTAACAATATAGAAAACAATATAGAATTAAAAAGATATTTATTTTTTTATAGTCGCTGATCCCACTCTTACCTCTAAACCGAAGTTGAATCAACATAATTACAAAAGGAATCAATTTAGATTGTGTTTTGGTGCATTTTATGATTCTTTTGTAAATATTACATGACAAGTAATGGTCAAACGATTGCAGAAATGTTATTCACTTTAAGGGTTTAAAGTTTAGTCTTGTTGAACATTTTGTAATCTTTAAAACAATTTGGCAGCAGAAATCACACAGAACAGAATGAAATGTTATAATTTCTTAAGTAAATGAGTAAACAATTTAATAATGCAATTGAAAACATAATGCCAGTGATATGACAACTGAATACAATGATAATAAAATTAATGCCACAAATTCAATGTTCATAAGGATTCATTTGTAACTTGTTCATACGTAAATAACTTACGTTTTAGGTGTCGTCAGTGCATCATTATTGTACGTTTAAATGCTGAAAATACATCAGTATTGTGTGTTATAGTTTGGCTAGTGATTCGGCTTGCAATTGCAACTGTGTGATGACAGTTTTTGTACATGTTTAATATTTATATTGAAAGTACATTTAGGCATTTGACAGGCACTTTTATCTAAATATGTGGAATGCTACAACAAAATTGATTCATCTGAGGGAGACGCCAACATGAGGAAAATGCTTTGGAAACTCATATATCACAGTGCTAATTATCTTCTTTAGACTTCTTTTATTCCTCAAACATAAAACTAATTAACAGTAAAGCTAATGTTGCTTGTCTTTGCAGCTGCATTAGTGATTAAACTTAACTGCTACAAAGTTAAACTCGTTTGTTCATGTGCCGTCTCTGATGTTTGTTCTACCACAAATACATTAGGTTGTAAATGAATGAATTGTGAAATATAATCTTGTAATATTTTATCTTAATGCAGTTTCTGTTTAGTATCTGTTCTAATATAAAGACATAAAAGAGCATGCCTGTGAGGCAGAGTGATGGGCGGGGCTATTAATCTGACAGTATAGTGCCATCACATTGATTGGCCGCAGTCGCCGTCAGTCAGATTGATTGGCGGCGCTGTCGGTGGCTGTCAGTGGGAAAGGCTGGCGGCTGTGAAACTGTGTGAAGATGTAGCATATACACTCAGCCTTACATCAATCTAACTGGCAGTGTGAATCCACCTCTCTACTACACAGGCTGCTTGTCAAGGTATAATGCAGCAGGTGGCAGATACACATCTTGGGCTGAATCAAATGAGCTTTTCCTTCTTTGTCCATTTCTCTTTTCCTCATTCCTTTGGCCAAGAATCTGAGGGATAGATTGTTAGGAGTAGTTATGTTAAGAAAAGTACAAAAAATAAGCAAGTTCTTGACTGTAATTTCTTTGATGTGAGGTGCATTAGCATTTGTGCTTGCTGTGAGCATTACTTTGTCCGAATTAAAAGTCCAGCCGGTAGAGGAAAGTCACACTGTGTCGCAAATTGAGGAGCCGTCCTTTACGTCTGGACGTGCTGTTTTGCAAAGAACCTGTTAATGAAAGAATGGACAGAACAAAGGGATGGAAGGGTTTTATGGTGGCTATGTGTGGTCAGCATCAGGAGCTGAAGAGTGTGGAGGAAAAACTTTGCAAAGTAAATTCACTTCACTTGTTAATGGCTGGACAATTTTGCGATATTTACAAGCCATTCATGTTTTTAACTGGCATTTTCTCACTTTATTTTACACGAGCATTGGCAGACATATAATCTATAAACAGACATGGATACATCAGACGAGAAGCTTTTAGTAAGTATTTGACTCTTTCATCACTTCCCTGTGTGAATCTCAATGTTGTGACCTTCTTTTCCTCAAGGAATGTTTCTCCATGGATCTCTGCTCTCTTGTGAATGGCACTGTACCAGAACTAAAATGACAGAGATATGCTGGGAATTGCATCACGCTAACAGCGCCTCCTCAGCCTCCCTCGGCTTCCCTTAAGTGGTTTGTCTGCGCCTGTCAGATTAACACACTCGCTGTATTAATCTGCTGATGAAGACTACAGGATAATGAGAGCTGTTATGCTAACAGGAGGAGGGTTGATGGGAGATAACAGACTTATAGAGTGACCACAGATACCGAATCACTCGCACAACAAGAAGACCGGCTCTGGTGGCTGTGGCCACCTGTGACCTGTGATATTACTGTGCCATACACTGCTCCGGGACACGACCTCTGGAGTATTACACACACAAAAACAATGCATGTGTACATAATAGGCCTGTCAATTAACACATTAATTCACTGCCATTAGTTATAAAACAATAACATGATTAAAAAAATTGAATCCCCCTGACCTGTACTTGTATTGGGTATTTTAATTTGGCTATATATAAATGCAAATAATTAATTAATAAAAAAAAAAAATTGAATAATATTAATCACAATCTTGGATATGGGGTGCTCATGAGCACCTTTCTGAATTGTAAAATGACAAATGGGACACTCTCCGTTCTCTTGAGCTTCACAGGCACGTGCAGCAAGGAACACAAGACCTCAAATCCACATCAACTGCGCTATTTGGGACAGGGCCTAAATGCAAGATTGTAGTCTGGCCAAGAACATTATTTTTGGAGCAGTTTAGCTTTTAGCTGTATTTAATGGTTTGCCGTGTTTAATGCTT
The DNA here is from genome assembly GCF_012432095.1 of Onychostoma macrolepis. NCBI lineage: Eukaryota > Metazoa > Chordata > Actinopteri > Cypriniformes > Cyprinidae > Onychostoma > Onychostoma macrolepis. The sequence continues at coordinate 25,325,302 of NC_081178.1, forward strand.
TTGAAAGGGGAAAGGATTTTTTTTTGTTTTTTTTTGCTATAATTTCTGAAAGGGAAAACTTTTCAGGTCATGACTTTGTGAAAGCTGATTTTTTTTTACATTTCTTGTTGTGCGATACAGCCGTGATTATAAAACCAGGGTAAGTGAATTTTTACAAATCATAGTGTATTCACTTGTGGGTGATATTTCATACTTCTTGAGCTAATGTTGTGCTTCAGTTCCTCCAAACAAAGGATGCTTTGTTAAACATCCCATCTGGATTTCAGTTAGGTCTTTCTCAGAGAAAGTTTGTGTGATTGCCCCTAAACTGTCAAAATGTATGAAAGACAAACTAGCTCAGTTGTCTCATTAAGACAGAGGAAGCTACTTAGGGAGTTTACTTTTCTCTCACAGTTTTTATTGCTTTTAGTTTAAAGAGAGATTATGGTAATAATGGTGTCTTAACATTAATGATCAAGTCTAAATGATATCCAGTATAATACAAGCCTAATGAATCAGGGGTGTACTGTAATTGACATTTATGCATTTGGCAGATAGATGTTTTTATCTGAAGCAACCTACATTTTATTCAAGAAACCCATTTTATTATAAGTTATTGCATTTTCCTGAGAATCAAACCCATGACCTTCCCAGTGTTGAATGTTGTTAACAAAAGCACGTATGGTTACGACTAATTAGCTAAGAGATAAAGTATCTGAATTGTCACAGTAGTTGATAATTCATAGAACATTTGTGGGTTTCGAACCTATAACTTTCAGGTTATATCAAAGGGTTGATATTTTTTTTGCTAGTTTTAGAGGGGTCATGGGCACTTGTCACGTAGTATGTGTTGATGAAGGGGTACTCAAACCTTTGCCAGTTCACGTTTATGCATTTGACAGATGCTTTTGTCTGAAGAAACTTGCATTGCATTCAAGGTAGACATTTTATCAGTTCTTGCTTTCCTGGGGAATCAAACTCATGACCTTGATGCTGCTAGTGCTGTGCCCTTCTGGTTGAGCTACATAAAGACTAATGATGTCAACCAAAGTAACTTTTTAAGACTAATTGTCTAAAATGTTAAGTGTCTGAATTGTCATTGTGGTGATAATTCATAGAATTAGAATTCATCTTGGGGTTTGGAACCTGCAACCTTCTGGTTACATCCCAAGTGTTTTGCTGGTTTGGAGTTATGGGCACTTAATTTAGGAGGTGTTGATGAAGAGTGTACTTAAACCTTTGCCAGTTGACATTTATGCATTTGACTCATGCTTTTGTCCGAAGCGACTTACAGTACATTGCATTCATAACAGTCCCTGCTTTCCCAGGGAATCGAACCTGTGACCTTGACGTCGCTAGCGCTATGCTCTATTGATTGAACCACTGTACAGGAAGGCTAATGTTGTCAACCAACACAAGGTTCAGTGTCCGAATTGTCACAATAATAATAATTCAAGGAACATACAGTATTGTCGGTTTGGAACCTGCAACCTTCTGGCAACTTCCAAAGTGGTTGTATTGATCTTTTTTGCTGGTTTTAGAGGGATTATGGGCAGGCAGCTAAACTAAAAACACCTAAAACCAGCTTACACCAGCAAACCATTTATGGGAGTAGATGCAGTCCTTTGTTGTTTTAATGGCTGAGGCTATTCCTTTCATGATTTCCTGTGTTTACAGTATAAGACCATTCTCAAGTAACCTAACTCAAATCAAATGTTGACTGCGCTAATGTTGTCAACACATATGATGCAATACAATGTCAATTGTGCGCTGCACTTTTGCAAGATTTATTCTAAAAAAACATACTGCATCAAAGACCCTCATTTCAATGATGACCTTCTGGATTTCCCCGGACCGCAGCAAGTCACTATGGATGGACATTCATGACAAACACTTGGCTTTCACTCACTTCCCCGCTTCTGGGAAAAGTTCAACTGATTGTTGATGACTTTGTTCCTAAATACATGTGAGGTTGTGATTAATACCACATGTTGGCCTATTTCTTTCATTTAAACATTTTTTTTGGATTACCGGATTACACAAAGTTGAATTATGTTTTTTTCAGTGACTGAAGGAAACTGAAAACTTTGTTCCCGCAAGCCTGTTCGGTGAAGCCCAGATTTCAAATGACCTTATTTAGACGTTCTTGAAAAAACCTAAACTCAATGTACCAGCTCATCAAAAGCCTTTCCTCACTATAAGCTAAATAAATGAAACTGGTAACTTGGCCTGTATGGGCTTGCTAATGATTTTCCATCTGCTTGAAGAAGTCCAATGGCATGTCCTTTCAATTTGTGCTCAAAATGTGGGATAAAGACCTTATGAAGCTCATCCATCTTGAAAAGCATTCTGGTGATCGGCACATGCCATGTTTTGGATGCTGCCATGCTGGTTTTGTCCCAAGCTCAACTAGCTCGACCATCAAGACCACCATGTTCAACCAGCTTCACCAGAAAAACCATGATGGTCAAACAGTTTCTTCAGCTACATTTTACTTGTATTAGCAGCTTCGCAACCCAGGCTCATTCGAAATACATGCCTCTAAATACTTTTCTGCAACACCGTTATTGCGTACCTTACTGCACGTTTCGTGGCAGTTTCAAAGTGAAACATCCAGTGAGTGGCGCTAAAATATGGGTTCAACGTGACTCTGACAAGTTTTTGTTACGTTGATGTAGGAACGTATTGCTGTGTTTGTATTACGCTGCTTCAGGTACGTATTGCGGTGGTTCATGATTCAAATATCCGAGGAGTGTTGCTAAAAGTTAATGTGTTGGAAATATCCCATACACCAAACCTAACCCTAAACCTACCCGATAGTGTTAACAAATATAACATTGTTATGAAACCACATTTGTTGATGCAGACGTGCTATTTTAACTTCCTTATGCGGATTTGAGCTGTTTTGTTGAACTGTGGTTTAATGCGGTTCAAACCAGAGCTCTTCATCACTCAAGTGCAACGCCGTATCGCGTGAGCTACCAAGCAATCCTACGGAGTTAGAAAACTCATGCATATGAAGCTGTATATGTGACGACACGTTCAAAAGTGTCAGTATTCAAATCTTGCAGCATGCAAATCATACTTTGTGTGAAAAGGAATAAAAGTTGTCTGAGTTTTACTGCCTATAGTAATCATTTCAACTGGAAACTGCAGTTATTCGTTTGTATAGGTACGTTTTTCTTTTCTTTTTTTTTTTTTTCTTTTTTTTAGAAGCAGGCAATTCCAATGAGCCTACAGTATGTTGCAGCTTAGAGCTTTATTTTAAGGTTTGACCCTATGCTTTATTTGCACTTGATGTACAATAAATACAAGTAGGAGCAGGATAGCCTTTATGCTCCTCCTGATCTCAGATGAGTGATTTTTCAAAGTCAGCTCCCCTCTGTTGAGCATCCTGGAAATCTGTTGCCCTCTGTCATTCTGGATGCACCATCGAGGAACTGATTTCATTCAAGTTTATTTGTTCAAACCCTGATTTGGGGGGGCCAACGCTGCTCTGTACGCCAATCAATCCATTCCCACAATGTCTTGATTCAAGGCCCAGCAAACAAGCATGGGGGGTCTATTTGTTATAGCAAGAGAGACCCTGTGAGGGGTTGTTTGATCGCAGCATGACAGAAAACAACAGTAGCCCACCACCATGCCATCAGCGCCCTGCAAGCAGAATTCGGCGCAGATTAAACAGAAGAGACAGTTACAAACACAAACGTGAGACCCAACGGTCTGGGAAAGACCGCACACGATAGCCTTTATGTTTATCCTCAAATGACCTGAATCAAATGTCCTCGGGATGCAAGCAATCTTCACGATTAAACAAAAGCATGATGTGTTTGGTAAGGAAAGCTCTTTTGGGTAAAGCAACAGTCTTTTGTTTTTGCTTCGGTCATCCAGTTTGAGACAAAATGCATCCTGTTTAGGTTGTGTTATATGATGTTTATTGCCAGATGCATATTGTCGTAAACGATTCTAGAGGAACAGTGTGTGTGGGTAATAAAGTTCTTTTTGCACCGTAGGGGCCACATCAGCACTAAGACGGCGACAATTAGTCTTACTTTTAACCCACCCGACTCTTCACATCGCGCCTCGACTCTCATCCACACTCCGGATAATGGATCCAGACAAGGTGTTGAGATGATGTCAGCAGGATTTGTCAGTCACTAACACCTTCCCTCCAGAACAAAGCTCTCTCAAGGACATCCAGCAGAGCTTTTTTGGTACTGCTTACTGAGCAGGTACCTCATTGTGCCTTCAAAAATCATTAGAAATCAGGCGATTGAAATTCTGTACTCCTCTGCTGCCGATTTCCTGTTCTCTTCTCAGAGACTAATGTATAATAAGCCAAGTACGCCTTCGCTATTTTTCTTGTCCTGCAATTAAGAGGTCCGTTTTTAGGCAGATTTTTATGATTCACCATGAAATCATGAGCGTAAGTGGGTGGACGGGGGATATAATCTCAATAAAACGTTCGGCCAATTAGTCGACCGCAGCAGAATTGTGGTCGCAGCGTTTTTATCTTCCATGTTAAAGACTTTCACCTTTTCACAGTGTCACGGTGGCTATTTCTATAGGTGTCTTTACGCCATTTAGCATAGCCAAGAGTAACTCTCCTTGTATGAGGAGGTCAGCACTTGTCAAAAAACCCGTAGGAAAGGCCTCATTTAATGTAAGAACATGACTGTATTCAGCAGTAAAGCCAATTAAAACCATGTTCTGCATGAGCAAAAAATGACCTTGCATGGACAGCCTGCCACTTTTAAGTGTATGAATCCTTTCTTTATTTAGTTTTATTTCTTTTTTTTTTCATGTGGATTTAATCTTGGTCACTGGCACTTTCTGGAAATTTAATATGCTATAGGGTCAGATTTGTTAATCATTTTTAATTCATTTGCAAAAAAGTACATTTTTGCATTTAAATTACTTTTATTAATCTTTGACTCTTCTATGACCAGCATGTTTTTCAATTTCTGAAGTTTAAATAACTAAAGTCATTCATTCATTCATTCATTCATTTTTTTTTTGAGGCATGAAATGAAACATGCCAAGGCGATATAGTACTGTCCTGATATCATGATGAAGAAACAAAAATATATTTTAATTATTCACTCTCAGTTAAGTTTCTTCAATGTAGCTTGACTTAGTTTTGTGTTATTAATTGTGAAAAAAAAACAAAAACGTATTTTTCTGCCAAATTAAACTTCACTGGTGCACTTGCAGAAAGATGCAGGGGAAAAAAGCAAAAACAGTGATATTTATAATTAATACAGCATGATATTTGTTAAAAAAATCATTGAAATATGTTTAAAATGTTTTTTGAAAATAATGATTATTAATTAATAAAATAACTAATTATTACAAGTAGATTAAGATTTACACTCATATATTATGTAAAAATTTGTATTTTTTTTTTTTTTTTTTTTTTTACATTGGCCCAGTGGTATCTGACTGTTTTTCTCCTCCAGTTTATGTATTTGTTATTGCAGTCATGTGTGTGTTTTTTTTTTTCACAGTTTCTGCTATTGAGCGTGACTGTGCATATGTTTCTATGAATATATTGGTATACACACATGTATAAATGTCTTCTCGCCTCAGCAAGTGTGAAATTCAAGTTCTCACAGTTGCGCACACACATGCATTCATTTGTACGCCAGTAGATACAGTATCTGCACACCAGTGACAGAAGTTTCCCGTATTTCCTGACCCAGTGCTCACTGTGGCTTTACTGCAGAGAGAGACTGTCTTTGATACGCTGATGCAACTGCTCGGTAACTGCTTCTCCAGCGTTATGGGTGATTGCTCAGAGATGGAGGCTCTGGGGTCTGGAACCTCTGGAGGATCTTCAGCGGGGCTCCTGTCCTCCGGGAGCATCAAGGCCTCTTGTAAACGTCCACGCGACCTTGAGAGCTCCAGAGCCACCAGTGCTTTGCATTTTCTAAATGTTTCGTCAGTCGTGTTGATGAAATCAAATGAAACTCCTTATAGTTTCTTGATCTCGGTCTTCATATCTCACCCCTGCGATGCTGGAAACAGGCTTTAAATGTCTCGTCTCAAGTGAAAACGCTGCTCATCCTCAAGTTCCTCAAGCTGAGCTTTGTAAATATTTGGAAATGTTTTGTCATGTGTACACGTTGATGATTTAACGATGAATATTTAGCGCAGCAGATTGTTTCATGTCTGATTAGTCTTAGTTAAGCTGAGTCTCACAGATCAGCGTTGTAATTCTGTTCACTTCCTAAAGATTCATGCCGTTCATTTACCGTTCAGGACTGTGTATGCATTCATACATTTCAAGAGGCCTTTTACCATGTACGCTCTGATGCCAGTGCACTAAATTGACATGACAAAGCTTCTCTAATGGACTCTACTAATTACAGATTTGTCATTTTGGTGATGATTAATCCAAAATGACATATACTTATTAACAGAAACGGCCCTCATGGAGTGGTCTAAAGTTGACTTCCACAAGGACACAATGCTTTTGTGATTTTGTGATCTGCCCAAAAGGTTATGAAGTATCAGTTAGCAGGTCTAGATATTTAACCACTAGGCTAGAGTGTCTAATGACAGTCAAAAATAAGAATTGCATGATGAGCATGCATGATGATGCACGATGAGGTAAACTATTTTATTTTATTTTTATTTTCATTTTATTATTAAAAATATGCATGATGGTACACAACTATTTTAGTTTAGTTTAGTTAATTTTTATATTATATTTTTTAATTGATCTTATTTATTTATTATTTTATTTTTTTAAATGATTGGTTAAAATAAAATAAAATACAAAAACATGCATTATTTTATTTATATTTATTTTACCTAATTATTTTATTTTATTTTTTAAATATTTTAGAGTCTGACCTCTCCGGAATTACAATTAGTTTTTTTTTGTTTGTTTTTTTTTAAGGTAAAATCCCTACGTGACATATGTTTAACACACAACCAATCTTGAAGTGTTCATTAATTGTTATCAAATGCTAAAGCTGCAAGTTTCAGATGCTGCGCACTTGGCATAACGACTCAAAACACATAAACACTCATTTATTTCTGCTCAAGTATTTTGTTGTCTGGGCCACGCTGAAACTCAATCTCAGTATTATTTTTGCTGGGCGGACGCCAGGGTTATTTTTTTCGTCTAGGAGCAATTACATTTGATTGCTCTTAAGCTGCTAAAGTTGCAAAATGACTTATAGTTGAAATAAATACACTTGGAACGAAACACAGCGGAACTCCAGAAGTTCATGTTTGGATGGAAATGCCTCATTTTAATTGTGAACATGTGCTTTTTGTTCTGCTCAAACATCTTCGTTTACGCTCCGTCTGCTTTGTGTATTTTTTAGGGATTGTTGACTTACAGTAAGTTAATTTTTTTCTATCTGTGTTTTGATTTCAGACACAAATGTAATTGTTGCTTTTGCAGTACATAAATGTTTATATGGGACAGTTTGGTCATATCTGAGTGTGCACCTTACTTCCTACATTTTTCGAGGGATTTGAGTCACTTTTTTTGCGGTCATTTGAAGATTAGTGAAGCTGATCTCAGAAAAAGTTGTGGGTTTTTCCAGTGTAATGTTGACATGCTCTCTCTGTCTCAGGTCACTACCAGCTGTCCCCCACTGTGAATATGCCCCAGGATGACACAGTCATCATTGAAGATGATAGGCCACCTGTTCTTCCTGCCCGCTTGTCTGACCAATCATCATCCAGCTCCCACGATGACATGGGATTTGTGACAGAAATGCCAGGATCCTGGCCCAAAGATGTCCAGATACAGGACGAAAGGTAACGTTATCACCTACCGCAGAATCATCGGGACATCAATGGGCTGAATTAAGTATATCACATATTTCAATCGGTTTAGGTGCACTCAGTAATATTTCTGCAGATAAAGAAGTAATCGCAATCGTAAATTTGGAAAATGATGGACATTCACATTAGATGAAGACTTCAGTCATATCAGTATTCTATTAAAAGTGGGTCAATTTGTAAGGTTTTTTTTTTTTCTAAATAAAATGTAATATTAAAAAATAACATAATTTTGTTTGTATTGTTGTACTTAATAAATAAAGCAGGGTTATTATAGTTAACTTAAATAAATAAATAAATCTTACTTGTAACAAAATAAACATTAAGCACTAAAAACATACCTTATTTCTGCCAAGGAGTTGCCTAAGGAAACTTTTATTTTTTTATTTTTTTCATTTAGTTTAACTTGCTGTTAAACATAAACTAAAACTGAAATAAAAATAGTAAAAACTATATAGACACTAAATAAATAAACTGGCCATCTCGCCTTACTTAATACATCAACCCATCAAAACTACAAAAACAAAACCTCATTTTGAACCCTAAAATGTTTCCTTGAAGCACAAACAGTGAGGGCAGAGTCATTTTGAATATGTTATTAAAATGCTGTAGTCTTTGGCATTCAGTGATTGAGCTCAGCTAATGTTTTGTGATATCTGGCCTGTCACAGCCGTTATGTTTGCATACAGCGCTGCTGGATAAGTGCGTGTGGTGTGGTGTTTGTGGTGTTGGTGACAGCTGTCACGTCCCAGCAGGAGCACCATCAGTGTTTTTACTTCAGCTCAGTGTTTGGAGATCCTGTCTTGTATATGTGTGTTTAATAATGCATCCGGTCTGTGCAGCTCAGCACAAAGTCTGGACATCTTCTTTTTTTTTTTTTTTATACCATAAGTGCATGGATCTACCTGTAGTTATAAATATATAATACATTCAGTTAATATGGTCAGATAGCACAGACTTTTTTTTTTTTTGTTTATATTCAAACACTAATATTTTTCATATGCTAGTATGGTAGCTTTTGAAGCTTTTTTTTATTATTAATTACAGTACGGATATGCATTGTATTAAACCCTTTTTAATATGAAAAAGTGACAAGTTAGTTTCAAGTGTGACTTACTTGACTTAATTTGATGGAAATGGTTGATAAATTACTATTATTATTGATAAATTATTATTATTATTATTATTATTATGATATAACATTTTATTCATGCATTCATTCATTAAGGCATTTCTTTCTGTCTTTCATTTCTGGAAAAGCTGTATTATGTTACACTAGACCTCTTTTTTGTTTCTTTCTTCCCGCTCACATTATTCATCATTCATTCAGACACTGCAGACTCTACCGGTGTGTTAATGCTTTATTGGCCACATTGTAAAAAAAAGTCCGTAAAATTTACAGTAAAAATCAGCAGGAATTCTACCGTAAAAAATAAAAAAATAAAATACGGTATCAACATTTTAGGTTTTACGGTTTTAACTTAAATTTACAGTTAAATACCGTAATTTCATTAACTGATATAATGTTAATATACCAACCTATTGAAGTACTGAAATCTCTGAAATCACAGTCATATTTTACAGTGCACTGTGGGAATCGTTTAGCTGTTTGGTTCTGTTCAATCCTGAATACAGTAGTTCATTGCCTTAGTGTGTGTGTGTGTGTGTTTTAGGCCCAGTTCACGCTCCTTAGGCTAAAAGAGGCTCCTAAAGCAAGTGACTTGAGCAATTCATTTCTGTCCACTTTCAATCTCTCTCTCAGTCCCATGAGAAAACTCTCTCTCTGCACACTTTCCCACAAAACCTTTCAGGCCCAGTCTCTCTCTGTCTCTCTCTCTCTCTCTCTCTCTCTCTCTCAATGAATTAATTTACTTACTGTATGTTGTGTGTGTTTTGTCTATGATGTCATATGTTTGTCATCATGGATTGAGGCAATAGCAGTGCTGTCATTCTCACACACACACACACACACACACACAAAACAGAGAGTGTTGGCAGAAGTGTGCGATACAGCACTGCCTCGGGTTATTCTGAATTATTCATGTCTAAGAGGCCTTATAAGCACACCACTGTCTTTTCTCTGGTTTATACTCTCATGCAGATTTATGACAAAATTAATTTAGCAGAAAACACATGCATATCTCTCACTGATTAATTGCCTAAGCTGTACATTCATACAGTAAACATGTAAGAATCCAGATGTTACTCATCCACTGGAGGGCACTGTCACAGGAACATCACACAGATAAAATAAAAATGACAACAGATATTGCTTACGGTTCATTTGCCACATTGCAAATAAAAAATAAAGTCAGAGACATTGCATTGTGGAATACTTACTAAAATGTATATAGTGTGCATTCTAGAACACTCTTAAAAATTATTTTGTTTTTTAATTAATCCCTGCCCTGTCCTGTCCTGTTTTCTTTCTTTTTTTTTCTCAAAATAAAAATTGCGATTGCTGATCATGATTTGAGAAACCACATTAGAATTATTCCACTTTTACTTATAAGCATAAGCATAAATATGGTTTATTTGATCTAGTTTCCTGATTATTATATTATCATAAATATAAACACACTTTAACGTTATGAAAACTCAAAAAAACACACAGTGACATTCCTAATCGTAATTCTAGTCATGTATTTGTAATACAATGACAACAAAAAAGGAATTTGTATTGTGACTGTATTGTGGTTGCAAATATTTAAAATAAAGTCTATATCATGCCTGGATTTATTATTAAACTCCAACTTACCTGTTTGTTGATGTTTCTCTTTCTTTCTTTCTTTCTTTCTTTCTCTCTGTCTGTCATGAAGGATGGCGTCTCACAGCAGTTTTTTGGGTTCACTCACAGAAGCGTATCTCTCATTAACACATTAGTAGGGCTCCTCGCAAGACAAATGGCTCTTTAGCAGGGCCAAACCACAAACATTAATAAAGTGACCTAGTTAGAGCAGAACCACAAGCAACCAATCCAGTGTACATGCATGTTCGTGGCCAGTATAATAACGATCATTAATTAAAGCTGCAGTCCGTAACTTTTTTTGGTTAAAAATGATCCAAAATCAATATTTGAGCAAGTACATAACCAGCCAGTGTTCAAAACTATCGCCTTACTTTAGCCCGATTTGAGTGGTACGGGTAGGTTTTCGCGGGAAATTCAAGCATGGGATCATTTTGATGGCGGATTGTGATCCAAAAAGGTATGAAACACATGTGAATGAAATTATAATATATAATTTATAATGTAAATTATATTTCAGTTTTACATGTGCTTCTGATTACAGATTACACAGGGATTTGTATTTTAAAGAAAACCAGTTCGAAGGGAGCATAGTTTGCTTTTTGGGTTATAAGAATTTCTTAATATGAAATTCAAATGGTATGACAATTAGATATTAGACTGTACAGAAATTTAAATCTACACGCTAATACACACTTTACTCCTAGTCACACAATGCTGATGTTGTTAACATTAATAATTTGAGAATAAAGTATAACAATAATAATACTTTGCACAGTTTGATGTGATATGAGCTAACCGATCGTTAGATTTAATTACCATTGGTAACGCGATTTATTGTAATGCTTTTTTCCTCAGTTGGTCAGAACAAACGTGGCAGACTTGTTACTTATTTGGGTCATATATTCCAAGACGTAGGCTAGAATCTGTTATTTGCGAAGTACAGTAAACATCCAGGTGCGTGACTGACTGCCACACATACCCTTCAAAACAACTGATTCATCCATGCTGAAGATAATTCTGCATAACCTGAAGAACATAACCTGGGTCATACAATATTTCACCATTGAACTAAAATAAAATAAGAAATTAGGAAAGTACTTTAATGTGTTCTTGTTACATGTATTTACTATAGTAGTAACAGTAATTTATGCATAATTACAAGCACTAACACTAAACCAAACCCTAATCCTATAGTAAGTGCATGTTGTTAATGAATAATATCCTGTACTTGTTCTGTAATCTTTGCAATCAAAACGAAGACACATTAAAATAACGTGTGACCAAAATTTGTTTTTGCATTATATACACGTGCACATATAAATAACTTTGCAGTACGTATTAGATAGCTAGGACATGGCTATCCATATGAAAAAAAAACAAAAAACTGATGTTCAATAAAGAATGAAGCTTTATTATAGGCTGTTTATAGTTGCTAAGCAATGCAGTAGCTTCTTTGTGCATTAATATAGAATTCAGCTGATGTGCGGTCACAGGTGAACTTATATCAGCTTCACTTTAACAGCTTTGAATGTCACGCATCCTCTTTAACGTCCTGTACAGTATAATAAATTGGAATTTGTTGTGTTTGCACACGAATGCAATAATCCTTCAAAAACTGTAATTGGTCTCTTCATTTCATTTTATTTTATTTCATTTCATCTTCTTCATTTAATGGTCTCAGACATTCATTTAAAATAGTTTAGCTCTCTGTCATAGCGGCTCAACATTTTACCTCTTTGCCTGGCTTTGACCTTTGATTCAATACTTTAACTATGACTGACTGACTGAATGACTGACTGAATGAATCTTATGCAAAATGAAATCAATGTAAATAATTAAAACAAATAAATAAAATGAATTTAAAATATAAAATTAAATTAAATCAAATTAAATATTAAACTTAGAAACTTAGCTAGTTGACAAAGCAACATATCTCATTTTAATTTGAATTGTTACTAAAATAACTAAAACTAATACTGAAATAAAAAGAATACACTGAAAAAAAAAGAATAAAAACATTTTAACTCAATAATTGCTGGTAACTTTAACAAACAATAACAAAGAAATAGCAAGTAGCATTAAATTAACATGGAATTTTGAAGTAGAAAACATTAAATAGCATTTTCTTTTAAAATATAATCTTTGTTTTAATCAGTGTTATTTACAACTTCTGTTTGTTTGTTTGTTTATTTATTTATTTTGTTTAGATAATATGTGTGTGTGTGTGTGCTGTGCATATGTATTATGTTCAGTTTATATTAAATATATTTATATATAATATAAAATATAAGAATATAAATATATAAATGTATATGCATGTAAATATTTCCAAACTATATGCTGTATGTGAGTGTGTGTATGTATGTATGTATGTATATATATACTGTGTATATATATATATATATATATATATATATATATATATATATATATATATATATGTGTGTGTGTGTGTGTGTGTGTGTGTGTGTGTATAGTATATACACTATAAACACATATTATGTAAACAAAAAACGTTTATTTTGGATGCGATTAATTGTTTGACAGCACTAATTTATTTATCACTCATGCATTCATTTGTTTATTTATTTTTACAGTGTATATAGACTATACTCTATAACCTCAACTAAAAGTAAATTGAAAAGGTAAAAATTTCAAATAAAAACTAATTTAATAGTAATAATAGCAACTACATTAGTATCTCAATGATACTTAATTCTGCCTAATTCGGACTGAATTTAATTCACAACTGACAAATCGTACAGCAAATCTTTTCATTTCAGACCTCTGTTCTTTAGCTTCCAGCGGTTTTGTCTTTGGTTTTGGTGTTGTGTGTTTAAAGGCAGTTGGCTCTTGTTATTAACAGAGATGCAGTCTGGCCAGAGTTAATTGGACGTGTCTCTAATGGCCTAATTGAGTGTGATGGAGTAGAATAGAGTGTCTGGACGCTTGGCTCGTGTGCAGCGCTCAGGTCGCATCATAGTTGACAGAGAGACTTTTTGTGATTTAACTTGTGTTAAGAAGTTAATTTGTATGCATTAGTAGTTTGTGTTTGCACACAGCTGAGCTGCACAGAACTGCATGTGTCGGTGTACAGTGTCTCATAAAGGCGAATGAAGTCATATCTCATGTGTGTTGATATGTTGCTCGACTGTTTTAATTACACGTTCCCCTCTCCCCAAATACTAATGGATCCCTGTTGGATATGAATATTAAGACTGCACAGCAGTGCGCTGTTGTTTCTGCATGTTCAACATATTGCAGCTTCCTCGAGCTCGTTGTGTGTGTGCTGAACACCTCCCAGATGTGCTTCACACTGACTCCACCCTCTGGAGTCTCCAGCATACTGGGCTTCAGGTTCATCTCAGAAGCCTGTATGTTGTTCTAGAGTGACTTGCTTTCTTTCAGAAAGACAATAAAGAAAACAAAGCTTGAGACAATTAAGATTTTTTTTATTTTTTTTTAAATCATAATATTATTTTAATGATTGAGCACTCTTCTCCTCCAAATTCGTATTACTGTAAATCATTATGGTGCTTTTATGTTCTTTCTGTCTTTTTTTTTAAGAATATCCAGGCTTTTATTATAATGAAAGTGCTGTCAACTTATTTAACATAATGGTAGATAAAATTAAATAAAGTCATAGAAATAAAGTCATTATTGATAGACAACTCACACAAAGTTATCATATGACCCCTTAAGAGTTGCAATATTAAGCACAAGTTGCATGGATTACAATTGACGATTTTTATAACTTTTCCATTCCTTTTGAAATTCGATTTAGTTTTTCCCATTTGTTGTAAGTGCATTACTTTGTGTTCCAAAGAAGAAAAAAGTGAAATGGACAACATTTCTGGCTGAACTCTTTTTTCAAAATAAACAAAACTAAATAAAATAAAATCGAATTTTAAATTAAGTTAAATTAAACATCATAAAATAAAAAAATAAAGGAGTAAAACGGCAGTTAAGAAAGCATCTGATCATAGCAATGTGGATGTTTGCACCATGTTTGCAGTTTGGTACTCCAAGCATTTAAGTCACATCACTTTTATTTATAGCACTTTATACAATAGACTGCTTTAAAGCAAGCAGCTTTACAGTATTAAACATGAAAAAACAGTGTGAGCGTCGCTTTCAATTAAAATTACAACATTAGTTTCTACTGTAAATCAGCTTGCCAGTGTTTTCACTCACGGACGTCTGGCATTGACGGACTAAACACAAGAAATGAGTCGGAGATGATTTCCACATCAAAGAAATCGGAGCCACAGAGCCAAACCCACTTATTACATAATCGCCTCAGACCAATGGGAGTTTGAGGGTGTTTACCAGCTGATGCAAACTTATCCAGAAAAATGTTTCAAATGAACTCCGTTTTGGTCTGCTCTTGTTTGAAACCACTTCACACCAGTTCAGTCTTTAGTTTCACATGAAGTATATCAGACCTTTAGACCAGTGTCTGTGTGTGTGCGTCAAGGGTTGCAGTGTTTAATATGCTAGAAGAGAGAGAACAACAATAATTACAAGAGAGTTTGGATGGAATTGAGTGTCTAAAGAGAATACATTGATCTTATCTTCAGTTTAGGATGAGCTCTCTGTCTCTCGCTCCGTTTACGTTCATCAAGTCGATATCTGCTAGGTGTCATGCATCTAATCAAGCATCATGAGGATCAATACCAACAACACACCCGTCTGCCCTCGCCAATAAAACGCATCCTACACATCTACATGTGGAGCAACCGCTTCACATCACAGCAGACTTTAATACTGAGGCCAGAGCGGTTACTGCGCTCATATCCAGTCTCTTTACTCTCAACTTCGTTTGGATCCTTTACAGCTTGTTTTGCTCTCATGCTGTTCTCAGAGTTCAGATTTGCATCAGAGCTCCTGTTGCTCTGTAGCAAGAAACTCACTCTGAGTGAAAGCATTCGTGACTTCAAACACTAAGGAGGAAAGTGGGGACAAAAGGAAAGGTTTTATGTGAGCATGATGTGTGAGTAGGAGGCTCACAGGAACGAGGGCAGCGAATGGATTTTCTAATCCCAAGGAAAGTTGTGTCGTCTCCGCCTACCTCTGTTTCTGATGAGGGAATCGTGAGGAACTCAAGTCCCACGTGTCTTTTAAACTTTAAAACTCTGCTTGAGATATCATAAAGATACGCAAACACTGATTTTCACATTAATACATTCTTTTTTTTTTTTATTATTTAAAGTTTTATGCCTGAACATATGCATTTTTAAATATAAACATTCAAGCACATTAGGAAGAATGAATTAATCATGACTAAAATATGTCTGATTATTTCTACAGTGGCATCAGTAACTGTTTTGTTTTGCATGATGCTGCATCCGCATCTTTAATAACCCAGTTTTGTTAGAATGTGTTATCTTGTGTTATATATGTATTTGTGGTATTGGTTATTCAATTCAATTTCTAGGACTAATTAACAACGACAACAATAATAATAACGATGATGATGATAATGATGATGATAATAATAATAATAATAATAATAATAATAATTATTATTATTATTATTATTATTATTAAACAATATAATAAATAATATAACATGATTACATAAATTATTACAAATAATAAAGGGACACAATCAATCAGTTGTATTTATTTTAAAAATATATAATAATAATAATAATAATAATAATAATATTATTATTATTATTATTATTATCAAACAATATAATAAATAATATAACATGATTACATAAATTATTACAAATAAAGGGACACAATCAATCAGTTTTATTTATTTATTTATGTATTTAAATAATAATAATAATAATAATAATAATAATAATAATAATAAATCATCTCAATTAATTCTCTACTAAATCAGGAAAAATGTTTTTATTGTTTTAATAACAAATATCTCTGTTCACAATACTGCTGTTGTTACATCACCATTTTAGAAAACAACAACAACTTCTTTGAAGATAGTTTGAAGACCAGAAACATTTCTACATCGTGATCTGAAGCAGTCACTATTTAACTTGTGTTGACTAGTGCTGTCTGTGTATTTGCATCAATGAAGGAAGGTTGCTCAAACCCAGAGTTTATTTCAGTGTGTTTTCTCTGGTCATTAGTGTAACATTCTGTCAGTCCTGTTGCGAGTCTCTGCATCACTACATTTGTCCTCTATTTTATCCAGTCTGTATCTGCTGTTCTTGCTGCTTTTTACTCTGTTTCTGTTTGGAAACACTTGCTTTCAGTATCCAGATCTCATGTCTGAGATGTATCATGTCCTTATTTTCTCTCAGGGACACAGAGTGTGTGTTTGTTATGAAGTAGGAAGGAATAATGCATCATGCATGTGTTTGTCCTCCTGTTGCACTGAGGGGAGGTTTCTGTCGGTGGGTTTGGGAGCTGCTGTAACTGTAGGGAGTGATGGAGCTCTAATCCAAGGACTTGTTTATTGTTTAGACACAGTCGCCGCAAGGCTGGAGGAACAGTGTGCTTTAGACTGAGCTGCTGGACAGAGTCTGATGTGGACTGAAGGAAAAAACTGCTAAAACTCTGCCATATGTTAATCTCATACCAATCTGTCTTCAAATCCAAATTTCCATTTTGTTATTTTTTTTTTTCTTCTGTTCCTTGATTAATCATTTATTATATTAATATTTTAGTAATAGCAATCAAATTCTATAATAAAAAGAAGATATCATTATTGTTAGTATGCAGTTTGCCAACATTTTTCAGTGAGAACAACAATAAAAGTTCTTGTTGTTGTTGTTGTTGTTGTTGTTATTATTATTATTATTATTATTATTATTATATATTAGTAATATATTAGTTTTCAGTAACCCTATAAAAATAAAAAAACAAAAAAGGCAAGTTATTTATTTATGTTTGTTTGTTTATCAGTCGATTGCTATAATAATATTTTATTTGTGTCAATCAAATTGTATAATAAATAATACAAATATTATTATTATTGTTATTAGTAATAGTATTAGTAGTATTATTATGTTTATCATCATCATTGTGCAGGTTTTTCATGCTAATATTTTTCATTAAAAACAAAAATAAAAACAACAATGACATGATTGATTGATTGATTTAATATCAGTCATTTGCTATATTAATATTTTAGGAGTATCAATCAACTTGTCTCATAAATAATACAAATATTATTATTATTGTTATCATGCAGGTTTTTTCATGCTAATATTTTCATTAAAAAAAGACAGGATTGATTGATTGATTGATTTTTATGTGTGTATGTTTATATGCATGTACGTTCCTTGATTAATTTTATGTTGACCATTTAATATCATAATATTTCAGTAATTTCAATCTAATTGTATAATAATTAATAACAAGAAAGCTTATATTTCTCCTGTCTCCCAGCACACTCAGTCCAGACGCAGATATGGACGCCGTGTTTCAGAGGGAAGGCTTCGGCCGGCAGAGCATGTCAGAAAAGCGGACCAAACAGTACAGCGATGCTTCTCAACTGGAGATCATCATGAGTCGCAAGTCGAAGAGTATGGACCTAGGTAACCTCACGCTCAACACTAGCACTCCCCAAACCACTTCCTGTGCCCTGCCTTGCTGCTTCCTGTTCCTTTGCAATCCAGCAGCCGGGGTGCGAATGCGAGCGCAGCGCTTAACGTTAAAGCTAACAGTATCAGACACAGTAATGACTTCACCAAATGACTTTTTGCATCCCGTTCTCTCCAAACTAACGTATTTATCACTCATTTCTCAGAGTAGGCCTCCAGAAGTGGGTTTGAGGGACTCAAGGACAGGTCAGGGTTGTTGAGAGCGAAGTGGCCCGTCTCAGGAGACGCAGAGCTTCTGCCGCATGGCCGCGCGGCTAATCGGAGGAGATAAAACATCGCTTTCATCCTCCTCCTCCTCTCTTTATCCTCAGACAACATCAAGACCAGCGCCTCCTGAGACCGGACCAAGCCCCGCTCGCTCAACACCAGACTAGACACTCTAGACACCTCTCCCTCTTTGCACTTCACTAGCAAAAGTGAAATGAGTGGAAGGTGATATAGCATTTTTTTAAAAAAACAGAAAAAGAGAGACGGGAATGTCAGCAGATAAGACTCATTTCAGTGCCTCATCGAGCTTTAACTGAGTTAGACTCTGGATATGAGAGTTGAGGTGTATCACACGCATCAGTTTTGGTGTTCACATGTTACACACATACAGTACTGTACACACTAACCACAAATATACAGTGGTTTTTGGATACTTAAAGGGTTAAAGATGGCACAAACTGAAGGTAGTTAGTATTTAAGAACAAACTACTCAAAATTGAGACGCAGAAGACTCTTATGGGATGGTGTCCATACTTATTGTGATGAACTACTATTAGAAATTATTATATTTCTGGAAATATATACACAAAAATATACACTGATAATAATCAGAAACGTTTCTTGAGAAGCAAATCGGCATATTACAATGATTTCTGAAGGATCATGTGAAAAAATCAGATTTGATCACAGAAATAAATTAGATTTTACAATATATTCAAATAGAAAACAGTTATTTTAAAATATACCATCATATTACAGTTTTTACTGTATTTTTGCATAAAAGACTTTTCAAAAATCAATAAAATATCTTACAGACCCAAAAACGTGAATGTATGTACAAATAAATAAATAAATGAATAGATAGACAGATAAATAGCTGCCTATTTATCTGAGAAAATCTGAGAAATCTGAGGAAGTACGAGAAATGTTCTTATTTCTTCCCCAGTTTTAAATAAATAAATGAAATGCGTTTAGAGCAGGACAGATGTGGCCCGTCATTACTGGTCATTTCAAACGAGCACCATTTAAAGCCCTCTCCTCTCCACTCATTAGAAGCACATTTCAATTCCACCAAATCTCCTGTGCTTTGTTCTGATGAGCCATTTTCTTCAAATGCCATTTCTGCCTTCAGGTTGAGTATATGTTTTTGCTCCTCTCAGGCTTTTAGAGGAACACAATCTCCAGTAACACTCTAAAGACAGATTTGAGAGCCAACATGGAGGAAATTACAGAAAAAAATAAATAAATAAAAAACAGACTTCATAGTTTCTACCCTATGTGTGATAAGACCGAGAGGGACAAAAAGGAATAGCTGACACCTGGTAGATGGAGCTAAAACCACTTAACACATATATCTGCCCAATGCTTTTGAATGTTATGGCATGATAATTCATTCAGTTCTGTCTTTCTCTCTCAACATCTCATGGGTTTTCCCACTTTGAGCCTCTGTCTCTGTCTCACGTCTTGTCTCACTTTCACAGAGTGATTTGCATGCCTCTTGGTTTGGCCTTTGGAAATGTCAAGTAACATCTGTAATGGAATGAGTTGCATGGGTCTGGGAATGTCTTGAATTAACCAATCACAATTGTTTATGCCTCCCTAACAGTAGCCGACGAGTTTAACCTCCCTCCCTGCACAGAGAGGACAGAAGGTAAGGCAACCGATCAGGGACACTAACCTCATACACGCTCCGGATCTCTGTGTGTCTGGGCATGCTGATGTTTTGGTGGACTTCTAGTGGTGTTTGAAAAGATCTTAAACACTTTTTCAGATAAATCTCCAGAGGTCTGTTTCAAAACCTAGTAATATTTACTGCACTGCACTTTGTTTAAAATCTAAAGCAGCATCGTGTGTATCCTTCATGCAGGAAGTAATCCCAGAATGCACTGGGAGTATAGTGGGGAAATAAAAGTACTATTTTACCCAGTGTTTATGTGCTGTTAACTATTCAAGTGCTATTATGATATTAATATAATATTAGAGGATCATTTTAATATATATATATATATATATATATATATATATATATATTAAAAATGATCCTCTAACACTAGCATTCTCTATTATTTTGACTTGTTTTATTTTTTTTATAAAAAAGACCCTCTAACACTAGAATCCCCTAGTATTTATTTATTTTTCTATTCTATCTACTTGTTTTCTTTTTATTTATTCTATAAAAAAGAAACCTTGCTACGTGTACTGTTAGGTTAACTGAGACTTGTCACAGCACTTACATGTTATTACTCTTTTGTTGGTTTTGATTGCATCTATTGTCCTCATTTTTAAGTCGCTTTGGATAAACGTGTCTGCTAAATGACTAAATGTAGACTTCTTATATTTAGGCTATATAGTAGTATAAAGAAAACATTTAAATCAAATTTCAATCTAAAACAACTGGCAGTTTTATCCAATATATTAGTGTCTTTAGCATTAACAACATGCTAATTAGAATCTATATTCTAATTTGTTTATTAGAATCAGCCTTTTCTAACATGTTTATTAGAATCAATTCTATGGTGGCCAAGAAGTGCAAAACAAATTCTGAAAACATAATAACAAATTACAAACGTAAATGCAAATCTAAAAAACAAAATAACAATTACGAAAACACTACAACAGTTTCCGAAAACATTATTAACAAGTCAAAAACACAATGACAAATCCGAAAACAAAATAACGAGTCAGAAAACATTACGACAAATCAGACAAACTGGAAAAGGTAGGTATAGTTTGAGACAGCGCCATTGGTGTAAGAATAGATTACTCACCGCTGACTGGACGAGACATCTGTCAGTCAAGGTATACAGGAAGAACAGCAGAGTAGTGGTAGAAAGATCAGAGATGGTCTTAAAGTAACACAGTTTAAATGTATTGTATGAATTGCCCTTACTATGGAATAAAAAAAAAAATTAATTACAAAATATTAAGAGTTGAACAGTCTTTTTATTAAGAAAATTAAACTGGAATTAAGTTATATAAAACAGCAATAAGGGAATCACGGAAGTGAACCGCTATTAATGATGCATTACTTGATAAAATTGTGAGTTTTTGTGCGTTTCACTCACTTTCCTGACGAGCGTGACTGACGCGCTGCAAGCAGAGAGCTGTAGCTCATGTCATTGTCGTTGTGTTTTCTGACTTGTTATAATGTTTTCGGAATTGTTGTGGTGTTTTCTGTATTGTTAGTTTGTTTTTTAGATTTGCATTTGCGTCTGTAATTTATTTTGTTTTCATAATTGTGAATTGTTTTGCACTTCTCGACCACCAATTCAGAGAAATGTAACTGTATGACACTAAATAGTACAGAAGAAAAATTAAAAGTGGACAGATTTACTTAGTTTGTATTTATTTCCTTTAGTTTAGCAATTTGCTAATGTTAAACTCAATCGAGAGAAATATAGACTATAGTTATAATATTCATTAGTTACTGAATAGTGCAGAAAAGCATTGTTTCAAGTTTCTGTCTAATTAAAAAACTCCTTTTTTTTCTGTTTTACCCAATATTTATTTGCCTTTAGCTTAGCAACATGCTAATGTCAAACTATTAGAATCAGTTGAGAGAAATGTAGGCGAGAGTTATATTTCGTTAGATACTAAAAAATATAGAAAAACATTGTTTAAGTTTCAGTAATTAAAAGTGTGTTCAATATGTATTTGTGCTATTAGCTTAGCAAGAAGCTAATGTCAAAGCAGAGATTTTCTTACTATAGGGAGATGAGAGGGTCTGTATTACTTACTATTGGAGAAAGCATAACGGCTAACTTGGATCACGTGTGCCATAATAACCAATCGCATTATAGCCTTGACGTCATTGAATTTCAGTCAGAGTTATACGACACTTAGTCACCGTTTACGGATGCCATAGGAATGAATGAGAAGTGCCGTAAGATGAATCCCACCTGTCACAAAAAGTCAGTGACTTCTCTAATAAAACAGCATTTTTTTCGTGGTAAACTTTAAAAATAGTTAAATCCAAAAGTTTTGTTTAGTGTAAAACATGTTGAAGATTGCAGATAGGCTGTCGATTTATTAAATGATAAGCCGTTTCCTCTAAAAAGCTGTTTATTCAGCGTAGTGAAGCCTCTTCTCTATTGACATCCATTAAAAAAAATGGCCTTTGGTCTCCTTTCCCACTTACTGGCAGTTAGCGTTAGCTTTAGCCGTTACACTTTTTTGGCTAATGGTTGAAGGCTTGCCTTCTAGTGGCTTTGGTCAAACTCTGTTAGAAGTAGATAAAGTAGTATTTCAGTAGATACTTAATAGCACATAATTTTTATTTAATTCTTTTAATTTCTTTCTATTTATAATAGACAATTTTACCCAATATTTAGGCTACTTGTTTTTGTTTTGACATTAGCTTACATGCTAATGTCAAAATCTATTACAATCAATTGAGAAACATGTACTGTACACCATTGTTTCAGTAGAAACTGAATAGTGTAGCAAAAAGAAATAATAATAGTAATAATAATACTTAGACAGATTTACCTAATATTTATTCAGTTTTAACGAAGCCCTGCTAAAAAAAAACAATAGAAGCCCAATATAAACCATCACAGAAATTCTAATGGTTTCCATTAAAATACCATTATAAACCATTAGCTTTTTCCAGTAAAACCAAAACCTTTTTGTAGTGTGTTTTGGGCATTTTTCCAATAGGATTTAACATCCCACCGATAGAATCCATCACATACCAGTAGACACATTATAGTTCCCTTTCAGTCGGTCACTTCGAGTCACGTCGGATAACCGACGAATTGGGATCTCGCCAGAGAGAACAATCCACTTCGAGTGTAACTAAACGAGCCAATGGACATTGGCATGCGATCATTGCATCCAGCTGCCGCTGATCACAGCGTGAGTATAAGAGGCAGCGGGTGCACCGCATTAATTCATCCTTTCGCTTCGGAGCCGAGTGGCGGTGAATCACTGCTGCTCTCCTTTCCTGCGAGTGAGAAGAGCGAGCGAGTGCAGGCGTTACAGCGCAGCAGCGGTGGTCGCGGTCTCACGGGAGAAAGAGGAGACGATTCCCATGAAGACAGTCACACTAGGAGTGTGTGGTGGCCAGCTCCCCTGCGTGCTTCAGCACTTAATAAAGAGCAAATTTCTCTAAAAGAGCAACATGGGTGATCGCGTCTTTTTAAAGATGTCTTATCACGCGTGCGTTTCTGGATGTGGTTGTTTCCTGATGCCTCATGACGGTCACGATCGCTGCCTCACGTGTCTGGGCATTCAGCACGCTGAGGAAGCTTTCGTGGATGGTTCATGTTCTTCTTGTGGGGACATGACCATCTCGGAGTTGCATAATAGACTCCGCTATGTCAAACATGGCGGAGTCCCTCTGCCTCTGCCGCGATACAGCGTTCGTTCCCGGGGCGGCGCTGTATCCAGTGGAGTCAGAGGTGATCTGAGGGTGACAGTGAGGGCTTCCCCAAGAGGAGTTACTCACCCCTCAAGCACTCCGCAGCCGGTGGAGCTGCCGAAGGAGCGCGCTGGGCCCTCTGCTGGACAGAGTGCACCACGCGTTTCCTTTGGTGCCCCCTCTGACGACCAGATGTCGATCGCTGCATCGGAGGGCGAGTCCTCTCTCTCCGGGGATGACGACCCGGCTGCGTTGCCCCCTTCGGGTGTGGTAGCGTTGTCTGAGCCAGACCCAGAGATGACGGCTATGCTTTCCTGGGCCGCCGAGAATGTCGGGCTCGTGTGGAATCCCCCGATCCTTCGAGGCTGGACGAGTGGTTTCTCGGCTGGGGTCGCGCTGGTTCTCAGCACCCCCCTCCGGTGCCATTCTTCCTGGAGGTGCATGAGGAGCTCACAAGATCGTGGAAGGCACCTTTCACTGCCCGAAACAAATCTTGTGGGTCCTCCCCCCTCACTACCCTCGATGGTGGAGCCGCTTTGGAGTACGCGGGCATCCCCTCTGTGGAGCGGTCTGTGGCCATGAAACTGTGTCCAACAGCCGCTACCACTCTGCGGGGTGACCCGTGTCTCCCCTTGCGGGAGTGTAAGTATTTGTCAGGTCTAACTGGCAGTGCTTATAGAGCCTGTGGGGAGGCGGCTTCTGCCCTCCACGCCATGGCGTTACTGCAGGTCCACCAGGCCAAAGCCCTGAAAGACCTGCACGAGGGTGGTCATGACCTAGCGGTTCTACATGAGCTGCGTGCTGCGACGGACCTCGCGCTTCGAGCGACGAAGGTGACGAATCGACCTGAAGGAAGCATACTTTCATGTCTCGATTCTCCTGCGACACAGGCCATTCCTGCGATTCGCGTTTGAGGGTCGGGCATATCAGTACAAGGTCCTGCCCTTCGGTCTGTCCCTTTCGCCTCGCGTCTTCACCAAAGTCACAGAGGCGGCCCTTGTTCCCCTGAGTGAACGGGGTGTGTGCATCCTCAACTACCTCGACGACAGGCTCATACTTGCACAGTCTCAAGAGCAGTTGTGCGCACACAGGGACCTGGTGCTCAGGCACCTCAGCCAGTTGGGTCTTCGGGTCAACTGGGAAAAGAGCAAACTCGTGCCAACACAGAGGATCTCTTTTCTCGGCATGGAGTTGGATTCGGTCAGCCAGACAGCACGCCTCACCCAGGAACGTGCTCAGTCAGTGCTGAACTGCCTCAAGACTTTATCAGGCAGGACGGCGGTCCCACTGAAACTCTTTCAGAGGCTCCTGGAGCATATGGCTGCAGCTGCGGCGATAGTTCCGCTCGGTCTGCTCCATATGACACTGTGCAAGATCAGGGAGGACGAGGAGCAGGTCTTGTTAGTGGCTCCATATTGGCCCAACAGGACCTGGTTCCCGGGAACTCATGCTCCTCGCTACAGCCCCTCCCTGGCCGATTCCTCTGAGGAAGGATCTATTCTCTCAGAGACGGGGCACACTCTGGCACCCACGTCCAGACTTGTGGAAACTCCATGTGTGGTCCCTGGACGGGACGCGGAGGTTCTCGGTGATCTGCCCCAGGAGGTAGCTCTCACTATCGCTTCAGCACGAGCACCGTCCACAAGACGGGCCTATGCGCTGAAGTGGAACCTGTTCGTGTGAATGGTGTTCCTCTCACCTTGAGGACGCCTGGAGATGTTCGATCAGAGCTGTGCTTTCATTTTTGCAACAAGGGTTGGAGCGTAGGCTGTCCCCCTCCACCCTTAAGGTTTATGTTGCTGCTATTTCCGCTCACCACGACCCTGTAGAGGGAAGGTTGGTGGGGAAGCACGATCTGGTTGTCAGGTTTCTTAGGGGGGCCAGGAGGTTAAACCCTCCTAGGCCTCCCTCCCTACCCTCTTGGGATTTGGCATTGGTGCTAAGAGCCCTACAAACTGCCCCCTTCGAGCCTTTGCAGTCAGTCGAGTTGAAGTTTCTCTCTATGAAAACCCTACTCCTGACTGCGTTGGCCTCGATCAAGAGGGTGGGGGACCTGCTGGCATTTTCGGTCGACGAATCGTGCCTTGAGTTTGGGCCGGCTGACTCCAGTGCAACACTGAGGCCCCGGCCCGGCTATGTGCCCAAGGTTCCTACCACTGGAGGAGGCAGACCCAGCCCTAGCTTTGCTCTGTCCTGTACATGCACTGTGACAGTACGTGGATAGAACTCAGAGCTTCAGGACCTCAGAACAGCTCTTTGTCTGTTACGGAGCACAGCGGAAGGGGAAGGCTGTCTCCAAGCAGAGGATGGCCCACTGGATAGTGGATGCCATCACCTTGGCCTATGAAGCACAAGGTGTGCCCTGCCCGCTCAGGTTGCGTGCTCACTCCACTAGGGGTGTCGCATCGTCCTGGGCGCTGGCTCGTGGTGCCTCGCTAGCAGACATCTGTAGAGCTGCGGGTTGGGCGACTCCTAACACGTTCGCTAGGTTTTATAACCTACGTGTCGAACCGGTTTCCTCCTGTGTTCTCACCTCAAACGGGTAGTGGCACTGAGAGGCCCGTTCTTACGCCTAATTCTCCAGAGAGTTCCTTAACCAGGCAAACCCTGTCGAGTCCTTCAGCACTCCGGCATCCGGACGTGGTGGAGCGTCCAACGCCAGGCCTTTCAGCCAATGAATTCTTGAAATCTGATGTGAGGCTAGTGCCCATATGAGAGACCCTGCCGGGATCCCATATGTGTATTCCACGGTATGCTTATTAGAGCCGTGTTTCCCCTGGCAGACCACGTTCTGACATCTCTAATGATGCAGCCTAAGCCATCTCAGAGACTTCCATGTGCAATAGGGCCCTACGGGGTTACTTCACATGTCTAAATGCCACTTAACCACTTAAGCATGAATTAATGCGGTGCACCCGCTGCCTCTTATACTCACGTTGTGATAAGCGGCAGCTGGATGCAATGATCGCATGCCAATGTCCATTGGCTCGTTTAGTTACACTCGAAGTGGATTGGTCTCTCTGGCGAAATCTCAATTCGTCGGTCATCCGACGTGACGTCTCCGTTCCCTTCTTCAGGGAACGAGGGTTACATACGTAACCGAGACGTTTCCATTAAAACCATTACATTTTCTATTGTGTTTTGGGCAGAGTTCTATTGTTTTTTTCAGCAGGGAGAAGCGTGCAAATGTCAAACTCTATAACAAACAACTGAGAAACATAGACTACCATTGTTTCATTATATACTTTATAATATAGAAAACATTGTTTTAAACATTAATCTAATGAAAATGGTAAATTTTACCCAGTATTTATTTGTTTTCAGCTTAGCAACATGCTAATGTCAAATCAGTTGAGAAATTGACTACCGTTGTTTCACTACATACTGTACTGAATAGTATAGATAGCATTGTTTTAAGAATTGATCTAATAATAAAAATTTTAAAAATCAGTTTTACAGAGTATGTATTTGTTTTTAGCTTAGCAACATGCTAACGTCAAACTCTATTAGAATCAGTTGTGATTTTGGAGATGAGATTCCATTATCAGTAAGATACTCCCTATGTAGGCAGTAGACAGCAAGGAGACTCGTTAGGTTTTGGAACAGAGCTGCAGTATTCTTAGAATAACAAATGAACGGCGCGAGACCACCGGTGGCGGTGGAAATGAGTCCAGCAACAAGTTTAATCTGCGCTTGAAACCCCCCACCCCCCCTCCCTATGACTTCATGACTCTCCTATCTGCTGTTAACTGTTAGTAATCAATCTAACTAAACGACTGTGTGCGTTGTGCTCGTTAAGGAAGTCATTTGAAGTAATTGCCATCAAATCAGAGAGGGTGTTGCTTTCTTTTTTTCCCATTGAAATGAAGTGCCATGGTGTTAAATAGACATTTTGGCAACAACTTTTTTTGGAAAGTGAAGCGTGCTGCCTGTTCTTGAGGGACTATGATGGAAGAAAACATTAATTATGCCGAGGGCTGCTGGAATGGGGAAAGAAACAGAGGTGTGTATGTATGTATGCATGCGTGTGTGTGTGTGAGGAGAGATTGCAGAAATTCTGTTTGCTTCAATGTCAGACGGGCCGCTTTGGCTTACTGCAATTAATCCATCAATGTCAGGTGTCTGGAGCGGAGAGTTCCAGTTACAGCGCAGGGAGCACATAGTCATGCTGGGAGATGTATGGAGAGGCATGTTATGTCGAAAATTCATTCTGTCAGAAAAGTCTAAGCTTTTCTGTGTTAAAGTCAACATGAAGTGCTGTTCACAACCCTTTTTATTTCCATTATTTGAGATATCCTTGAAAAAAAGAAAGTAAAGCAGGAATTAAATGGATTGAGGAGTTGCATGTTTGCAAGTTTAAATAGGAGTTGCATATTAGTCACATGGCTGGAAATCTTCTTTTACTCCAATACTTCTTATATTATCTACTTGCTTTCGATGTTTTTACAGTTCACAACCCACTTTTCTAGTAAAAGTGTGCTTAAGCATCTTCCATTGGGACAGTTTCAGTTTTACTTTCTTTAACCTGTGAGTCTTTTTAGCTGTCAGTCATAACTTATTAATAGTGTAAAATGATAGTGTGTTTGTTTTAGTATCACTGAGATGCTATTATAGTTTGTATTAATATTTTGCTAATACTTTACAATAAGGTTCCATTAGTTAATGCTGGTTAATGCATTAATTAATTTTAACTAACAATGAGCAGTGCATTTGTTACAGTATGTATTAATGTTTGTTAATAAAAATACAACTATTACTTAATTCATCTTAGCTCTAATAAATAATATTATCAGACACAACTTTTGATTTTAGTAATGTATTAGTAAATGTTGAAATTAACATTTGCTTAGATTAATAAATTATTCAGAAGGGTTCCCCATTGCTAGTTAATGTTAACAAACAGAATCTTTTTGTAAAGTGTTACCATTATTTAGATTTTTATTATTTATTTTGAATATATATATATTCATTATTATTATTATTATTTTTTTTTAAATTTCAGTTTTAGTTTTGGTTATTTTAGTACATCAGGTTAAACTAAGGTAAAATAAGAAATGTTGTCTTGGAAACTAGGTGAACTCAAACAATCGACCAATATAAATAGATGAGTGAATTAATAAATAATATTTATTCCAGTTAATGTTGTCGTTTTCACTCAAACTTGTGAAAGACAAGCGAGCTCAGTTGTCTTATTAATAAAGAAAGAAGATGATACTAAGTCTAAATATCATATTCAAAATATTATTATTCAAAATAATAACAAATTAATTAAATGAATTCATATTAAATTATATATATATATATATATATATATATATATATATATATATATATATATATATATATATATATATATATATTTAAATACATTATAATGTATATTTAAATACATTATAAAATGTATTATTTTATAATGTATTTAAATAAAAATATTAATAATAATAATTCCATGTATAATATGCGTCTGAAGAAACACATTAATGGTGTGGTGGTGATGTAGGGTGTACTTGAGTCTCAGTGATAGGGCCGTTGGTGTTCATAGACAAAATTATTATGAAACACCACTAGAAGGTGTTTTCTACCATGAAGGGCTTTAATGTAAGTCTGTGATTGAGCGGTTGATATTTTTCCGCTGGAAAACTACAGTGCTCACCTTTCCTTTTATTACCAGAGCTACAGCCTCAGCTCCAGCTTCTCATCACCTAATAAACCTCGAACATGGAGAGCGGCTAATATAAAGTCACCACATTCAAGACATCTTTGCTTACAACCTTCAAAGTGGCAGTGAGTGATGTCAGATTCTGACTGAGCAGAAATGTGGAAGTGACTCAGCAGATTCTGAGCATCACTGATATCATTACGCCAATGAGACAGATGAAAGTGTCTTGACTGATTGGCTCGCGGCTTTAGAGGTTAATTATGACAGATGTAGAGGAGCGAGGGACAACCTGGACATCCTCTGGTCCACTAATGATCCAGGACAGGCGGGAATGGAGGGTGATCTAACCCCGCGACTCCTTCAATCTTCCTGGACACAGCAGGACGAAACCTCCTTGGCCGCCGTGGGGCTATTTTTAACCTAATAACCCTTTTAAGTTGATGCATAAAATTACAGATTGCTGAATAAATTACATGCGATGGATGGCGCTTTCATATGCAAATGCTGGCCTGTGTTTTCTCGAGTATCACTCATGAAAATATCGCCGGCCATCTTAACAATAGCACGGTCACAGCATCGTTCATCGGTGAAACACTGCTTTCCTTTAGCGTTTAAAGTGCCCCTGTCATGGATTTTTGAAAATGAGCTTTCATGCAGTGTGTAACACAGCTCTAAGTGAATGAAAACATCCTGCAAAGTTTTAAATCTGAAAGTGAACCGTGTATAAAGTTAATTGTCTCTCAAAGAAAGAGTCGACTCTGAATCACTGAAACGAAGTGCTGTCAAACGATTAATCGCATCCAAAATAAAAGTTTTGTTTACATAATATATGTGTGTGTGCTGTGTATATTTATTATGTGTATATACAGGTGCTGGTCATATAATTAGAATATCATCAAAAAGTTGATTTATTTCACTAATTCCATTTAAAAAGTGAAACTTGTATATTATATTAATTCATTACACACAGACTGATATATTTCAAATGTTTATTTCTTTTAATTTTGATGATTAGAGGTTATAGCTCACGAAAGTCAAAAAATCAGTATCTCAAAATATTAGAATATTTACATTTGAGTTTGAATAAATGACCATCCCTACAGTATAAATTCTGGGTATCCCTTGTTCTTTGAAACCACAATAAATGGGGAAGACTGCTGACTTGACAATGCTCCAGAAGACGAATATTGACGCCCTCCACAAAGAGGGTAAGTCACAGAGGGTCATTACTGAAAGGTCTGGCTGTTTACAGAGTGCTGTATCAAAGCATATTAAATGCAAAGTTGACTGGAAGGAAGAATTTGGGTAGGAAAAGGTGCACAAGCAACAGGGATGACCGCAAGCTTGAGAATACAGTCAAGCAAAGCTGATTCAAACACTTGTGAGAGCTTCACAAGGAGTGAACTGAAGCTGGAGTCAGTGCATCAAGAGTCACCACGCTCAGACGTCTTCAGGAAAAGGGCTACCAAGCCACTTCTGAAGCAGAGACAATGTCAGAAGCGTCTTACCTGGGCTGTGGAGAAAAAGAACTGGACTGTTGCTCAGTGGTCCAAAGTCCTCTTTTCAGATGAAAGTAAATTTTGCATTTCATTTGGAAATCAAGGTCCTAGAGTCTGGAGGATGAGTGGAGAGGCACAGAATCCATGTTGCTTGAAGTCCAGTGTGAAGTTTCCACAGTCTGTGATGATGTGGGCTGCCATGTCATCTGCTGGTGTTGGTCCACTGTGTTTTCTGAAGTCCACAGTCAACGCAGCCATCTACCAGGAAATTTTAGAGCACTTCATGCTTCCTTCTGCTGACAAGCTTTATGGAGATGCTGATTTCATTTTCCAGCAGGACTTGGCACCTGCACACAGTGCCAAAGCAACCAGTATCTGGTTTAAGGACCACGGTATCCCTGTTCTTAATTGGCCAGCAAACTCGCCTGACCTTAACCAAGAGGAAGATGAGAGACACCAGACCCAACAATGCAGAAGAGCTGAAGGCCACTATCAGAGCAACCTGGGCTCTCATAACACCTGAGCAGTGCCACAGACTGATCGACTCCATGCCACGCCGCATTGCTGCAGTAATTCAGGCAAAAGGAGCCCCAACTAAGTATTGAGTGCTGTACATGCTCATACTTTTCATGTTCATACTTTTCAGTTGGCCAAGATTTCTAAAAATCCTTTCTTTGTATTGGTCTTAAGAAATATTCTAATTTTCTGAGATACTGAATTTGGGATTTTCCTTAGTTGTCAGTTATAATCATCAAAATTAAAAGAAATAAACATTTGAAGTATATCAGTCTGTGTGTATTGAATGAATATAATATACAAGTTTCACTTTTTAAATGGAATTAGTGAAATAAATCAACTTTTTGATGATATTCTAATTATATGACCAACACCTGTATAAATACAAACACATGCATGTATATATTTAAGACAAATGCATTGTTTATATATTAAATATATTTACATTTAATATAAAATGTAAGAATATAAATATATAAATGTATATGCATGTAAATATTTCCAAAAATATGCTGTATGTGAGTGTATGTGTATATATACACATGATAAATATACACAGCACACACACATATATTATGTAAACAAAAACTTTTATTTTGGATGTGATTAATCGTTTGGCAGCACCTATATATATATATATATATATATATATATATATATATATATATATATATATATATATATATATATATATACATATGGATATATGGATTTTTTGTACTGTCCATGATACTGAAACTCACTTACCATGGTATTTACATGGTACTCCATGGTACTTGCAAGAATACCAGTACCATGGTGCTTTATGAATGCTATATGAATATGAAAGTCATTCGGTACCATGCTATGTATTACCATCTAATACAATCACTGCATTTTTTCTCACCTAGATGAAAAATAGTAGGTAAAAAATGCAGTGAGATCATGCCAATAAAACTAGTGTCTGTGACATGTGATAAGAATCACAGCGGTTTGATCCGGTGAGGGTTGCACGTCAAAATCATTCTTGGTGAGAAAAAGAAACAAAACACAATTATGAGCTTTCCGTTCCTTGCCGCGTTTTGCTCAGAGGAGATTCAGTGCTGTGTGGTTTGATTGTTCCAGGACTGAGAGCGATGCAGATGTCATTTGTGTGGGTTTTATCTGCTGGATCCCGCGGTGTTTGCCGTGCATCAGTCCTGCTCTTCACTGTAGCAGATTTGTCTGTAAAGCTCTGAAAGCCTCGTGTTCACATGCTATGAGGAGCTTGCTGATTAAAGAGCTTCTCCAGCATATGGGACAAGATATTAGTTCACATGCGTGCCAGACGTATTGGATTATTTCCTTTTTCATTTCTGTTAATAACAAACAGAGACAGACGCAGATACAGCGTGCTTCATCAGAGGAGAGGTGAAGTGGGATGAGAAGGTCTGTATTAGTACACGGGTGGACATGAGAACTGGCTGTCTAAGGCCTTTATTAGTAAGGTTTGGTCTGAAATTCATATTTTGTCATTCTGCATGACTGACTGACTTCTGTGGAGCAGAAAAGGTGATTTTCAGGAAATTTCAGTCTGTTCCTCTCACAAAACTTGGATAGACTTGCTTCAGCAAAATCAGGAACACAGTGCAAAGTCCCATAGATCGTTGTATTGTGCTTTTTGTAATTTTTTTGAGCTTGCAGTCCTATTTATTTTCACTTAGTTATTTTTACATTAGTATCATACTTGTATTATACTTTTACTAATATTATTTTTATATTACGTTATTTTAACTTTTTATGGTACTTTTTTTGATACATTTTATGTCATTTTCTGAGCTTGTTACCCCTGTCCTAATTTATTTTAATTAATTATTTCAAAATAATATGATAATTGTATTATACTTATCTAATAATATTTTTCTTTTAGGTTATTTTAATTACTCTTATGGTACATTTATGGTGCTTTTTCATCATTTTTGAGCTTGACAGCC
The DNA here is from genome assembly GCF_012432095.1 of Onychostoma macrolepis. Lineage (NCBI taxonomy): Eukaryota > Metazoa > Chordata > Actinopteri > Cypriniformes > Cyprinidae > Onychostoma > Onychostoma macrolepis. The sequence continues at coordinate 25,358,611 of NC_081178.1, forward strand.
CCAGTCCTCATTCATTTTCACTTTATTGTTATGCTATTTTATATTTGTTATAATTTCACAAACATTAATTTTATATTAAGTTATTTTATGTGTTCTTATGGTACTTGCATGTATGTTTTTTCAAATATTTTTTGGAGCTTGACAGCCCTAGTCCTTCTTCAATTTATCTTAGTTAGTTATTTTATATTTTTTTACATTAAATTATTTTTAAATAATAATAAAAAAATAAAAAAATCTTAGTGTTTTGTTGTTGTTGTTGTTTTGGAGCTGGAAGCCCCAGTGCTCATACATTTTCATCACTGTTTATTTTTATATTATTATGATACTTGCATGGATACTTATATTACTCTTGTACTGATATTATTTTTTATATTAAGTTTTTTTTTTTTTGGGGACAGACCCCAAATTGATATCCTTTTTAGTTGTTTTTATATTACTATTATATGGTTTATATTACTATTATATGTTTTTTGGGTAACACTTTACAATAAGGTGTCATTTGTTAACATTAGTTAATGTATTAACGAATATGAACAAACAATGAACAATACATTTATTGCACTATTTATTAATCTTTGTTAAAGTTAGTTAATAAAAATAGAGTTGTTCTTTGTTCATTCATGTTAGTTCACAGTGCATTAACTAATGTTAACAAGCACAACTTTTGATTTTAATAATGCATTAGTAAATGCTGAAATTAACATTAAGTTTAATAAATGCTGTAGAATAATTGTTCATTCTTAGTTCATATTAACTAATGTAGTTAACGAATGTGAACTTATGAACCTTATTGCAAAGTGTTACCGTTTTTTTGTAACTACTTATTGTCACTCATTGTTATATACATATTTATTTATTTACTTACTTTGTTTTGAAGCTTAACAAATCCCAACCTTAATTATTGTCATTATTTTGACAAAATCACCTTTTGTGTTCCACAAACGAAACACTGTCACGTGGATTTGGAATGACAAATTATGGCAAAATTTTCAGTTTTGAATGAATTTAGCAATCTCACACTGACAGACACAGTTTCAGTTTGCTGAGTCTTAAGTGTCCCTGAAAAAATAATTCATGTTTTCACCAACCAAAGCACCTGTGTTTGCGGTGACTTTCTGTTCCTGTAAATGAAAGATTTCATGAATATCGAGAAAGTGAGTTTCTGGCCAGCTCAGTATGGTTCAGTTTTTTTGCTCTGGATGAGGTCAGTCACCGGTTTGGCACCGGTTAGGTTAATCAGTAGCTTCTGCAGCGCTGGTTTGTTTGGTTAAAGGATCAGGAGGGTTATAAAGGATCCCTGGCTTCAGAAGCTGCTAACAGCTGTGAACGAATGCTAACAGCGTCGGCTCTGGTTTGGTTTAGTTCCAACTGCTATCCTACACCTCAAATCACCTGGAATCATTTCTAAGCATTCAGTCCCCTTATACTGATGTTTAGAACGATGTTTAAAGCATTCGTCTTTCAAGGGAAGGTAATAGATTTCTAATTGTTTTCCTACGATGTTGGAGGTTTATTTTGCTTAGCTAATGGCTGTTTTGCTTCACGTCTCTCCTGCTGAGGATGGGCTGTGAGCTCCACGGCCGGCAGAAACGCTCCATTTAGCGTCTGAAAGCAGTCAGGAATCTCAGCACGCTGTAGATGGAGGGAAGATGTTTTTAGGAGAAGGACCAAACCATTGGGTCCAGCTCAACGCATCATCTGAGAGGAGGAACGGGAATGAGAGCGATTGAAAGACAGCTATGTTTACACAGAGTGCCACCATATGTGATGTTCACGTATAAAGAAAACCATTTTTTAAGGTCTACTGAAATGGCAAACGTCAATTCCAGGAAGTTCTCAAGATCCTAAATGTGCCTGAACCTGCGTCACTGTTTGCAGCTCTGTTTGCATCTGTAATCTCTAAATGAGTTAGTGGCTACTTTTGTGTACTTTAACCTATCAGTTTAATTTAATAAGTTTAAAGTAAAAAAAAAAAAAAAGTAAATAAATAAAATAAAAAAGATCCAGTGACTTGAATGCACATCTTCTATCATGAGCATATTTTTCTTTTCAGAGTTTCAGTTTATTGTTATATTTTCAGGGTGAGACAATTGTCCTAATATCATAAAAAAATAATAATAATAATAAAAAAACTTGACTATTTGGTTTTATTTTACCATATTATTTTATTATAAATAAAATGCATATATATAAATAAATAAAAATATATGTTTATATGAAAAATATGTTTTAAATATTTTGCCAGGTCCAAGTCATGCGGTATGACCAGCATGCAAAAAATTAGTTGTGCAAAATTTGAGTGATTCTCTAAAATTACCTTTTTTTTTTTATGACATGACAAGTTTAGTTTAGGTAAAATGACATGTGGTGAAATAAATAAATAAAAAATGACACACACATCAGTTATGTTGTACACACCATATATATTTAAAATATAAATTATAAGTTATTATTTACATTATATTTATTATATTGTATAAACAAATGTGTACACCCACATTTTCAAGGAAAAATAATAGTTTTTATGTTATGATTATACCACATAAAATTTTTAGAAGCATTAAATAAAAAAAAAAAAAATAAATATTGAAAATATAAAGGTTTTTCAAAACCATATGAAACCAACATTAATATAATTAAAAATAATAATAATAATAAAATAATAATAATAATTGTTTTGTTTTTTTGTGAGCACTCTTATACACTATATTGCCAAAAGTATTGGGTCACCCTCTTCAAATGAACAGGTTTGACTACTTTGGTAATTTCCATGAGTACAAATCTTAATGTTTAAGCATATAATGGTATTATAGGGAATTGCGTGCTTTTAATTTTAAAGCAACAGTTTGGACAGGACCCCTTTCTATTCTAACATGACAATGCCTCTGTGTATAAGGCAATGTTCAAAAAGAAATGATTGATTGAGTCAGTGTGGAAGAACTTGACCGGTCTGCAGAAAGCCAAGTCCTAATCCAAGCTGAACACCTCTGGTGTGACTTTAAATGCAGATTTTGAGCCAAAAACTCTTTACCAAACACCAATGACTTGTACATACACTATACACTATATGGACAAACGCATTGGGACACCCACTTCTTTAGAACAGAAAAAGGCACTTCCAAAAATGTGGCAACAAAGATGGAAACATAATTCATGTATTTAAAAATTGTATTTCCATCTCTGTTGCAACAGTTTTGGAAGTGTCTAAAATGACTGAACCCATATGTACAAGACATTGGTGTTTGGTAAAGAGTTTTTGGCTCAAGATCTGCATTTAAAGTCACAGCAGAGGTGTTCAGCTTGGATTAGGACTTGGCTTTCTGCAGACCGGTCAAGTTCTTCCACACTGACTCAATCAATCATTTCTTTTTGAACATTGCCTTATACACAGAGGCATTGTCATGTTAGAATAGAAAGGGGTCCTGTCCAAACTGTTGCTTTAAAATTAGAAGCACACAATTCCCTAGAATATCATTATATGCTTAAACATTAAGATTTGTACTCACGGAAATTACTAAAGTAGTCAAACCTGTTCATTAGAAGAGGGTGACCCAATACTTTTGGCAATATAGTGTATTTCATTGACCCATATTTTCAAACCAATCCTCACTGCTGACCCTGGGTTCGGGGTCGCTGTTCTTGAAGCCCTTAAACAGGCGTTCACTGACAGAATGAGCAGCCAGTGCCCGAGTCTCGCCTCACTAACCAAATCTAAACACAGAACAGCAGCCATTGGAAAAATAATTACAGCTGCCCAAGCGGGAGGCCCGTTAAACGCTAGAGTTTGAGGGCTGTATTTTCAGCATCACAGCCGACACATTTTCCATCAATATCTGACGTGAAGGTCTTCAAGCGAGAAACGACGCGTTTACGCTACACCAGCAAACAGAAACGGCAGCCTCGGCTACGCTCTCGAGAACTGTAGCACTGCTGTCGCTTAACGTTTGTTTATATATCATTTGCATGCTAATTGTGTTAGAGCATGCACGCGCCGACCCGTTGCGCTATACATTTCAATGAGATGCACACAGCTGGACTCACATTAATGCATCATCTAGAGTTCATCTGAGAGATTTTATGTGCTGTGTAGCGGTGTCATATATCACTGAAACTATTGTCCACGCCTGTGTGTAAAGCAGCAGTGCATGCTGGCATTTATCAAGGTTTATTGTTAGAGGTACACAGACTATTTTATCCAATCATGCAGGTGGCTTAGATAATTTTTAGTACTTGGCAACTGTTTCAGTCTGTTCCATATGGCTCGCACGGTTACACACACACACACACACACACATCATGAATTCACACGTACATGGGATCCAAAATTAGCTTTGTACTGCATGAGCCAGCTGAACATGAATTGAGAATGTTTACTGGCCATAAATATTTAATTGTTTAGTATTTTAGTAAATATTATACTGGCCATGAAAGTGTATTTTTTAAATTACATTTCAAAACTTTGGGGTCAGTAAGGTTCACTGATTTTATTTTATTTTGAATCAGAAAAAACTGTTTTCAACATTGATAATAATCAGAAATTTTCTTGAACAGCAAATCAGCATATTAGAATGATTTCTGAAGGATCGTGTGACACTGAAGACTGGAGCAATGATGCTGAAAATACAGCTTTGATCACAGGAATAAATTACATTTTAACATACGTATATTACAATAGAAAACAGTTCATTCAAATTGTAATAATATTTCACAATATTGGTGATTTTACCACATTTTTGATCAAATAAATTGGTGAGACTTCTTTCAAAAACATAAACAAAATATCTTAATTATTCCATACTTGTGATGTGTGTGTGATTTGTATTATATTATATTATATTTTATTTATTTTATTAAATATTTGACAGTTTGTCTTGTATTTTTCTCAGTCAGTGCAAGTGTTTGTGTAGCATCATAATAAGATGAGTATTGTATTGCATTACAAAATAGGTTAATTTGTTTAATGAGTAAATTAAGTTTAGTTACTTCTACACCAAATTTTCATTTTAAATTAAGAGATTAAAAAAAAAGGTATACTTAATAAATGTTTAAATAAATACACAGAAAAAAAAAAATTCCATTTCCATTTAAACCATGTTATGTTCCAAGGAAAGGAAACTTTTTTTTTTTTTCTTGCTCTCCTAAGCCACTTTTTACTCCCATTTAGTGTTCATTTTGTGCTGTACACACACACACACACACACACACACACACACACACACACACACATGCAAATCCCTGACCCGAGCAGCCAAGCCCATTCGCTCCCATTGAGGCATTTCCAGAATTCCTCCTCTACAGGATTCCATAAGCAGGATTAATGTTGTCTCCGCACTGGCGCATGTTTGAAGTGTGGGCCTGCTGTGTCTTTGTGAGGAACCCTTAACGAGAAACAAGTGGATTAAATGCATGAAAAGGTCATTAAGCGGACGTGTTGAGGGAGTTTCGGCTAGGATCTGAACGGGCCGAGTCTCAAAGCATGTTTAGTCTACAAGCTTTTGCTCTTCCTCCCTCTTGTTCTCCACATCCTCTCCTCCCACGACCACACAGGGAAGATAATGGGCCTCATATTTGGGCCATCCATCAGTGCCTTAAACTACAGAAAGGAGTTATGCACTCTTTCCCTCACCGTCTCACACACATACACATTGGGGAAAAAGAGGCAAAAATGACCTCAAGAGTTAAAAATGTGACGGATGCAAGATGGATAATCTGTCTGATACCTCACTTTGCATCCAGTGGAGCCATTTATATTCCATATTATTTTAGCACACTTTTTTTCACCCTCCATCTGCAGATAAACGCAACCTCGAAATGCACATTTGTCTTCTGCGAGGGATGTAAATTATGGAAGTGAATTAGGAGGGAAGGATTTATCGAGGAAAAAAAGTGAGGCAGCATCTATTTTCATCTCTTTCTGGCATGTTTTCTTTACTCTCTCTCTCTTTCTCCACCCCAAGGCAACTCCACGCGAGATGTGGGACCGTCGTTGGGTTTGAAGAAGTCGAGTTCCTTGGAGAGCCTCCAGACAGCTGTTGCCGAGGCGACGCTCAACGGAGACGTCTCGTTCCACAGGCCACGCCCCAGAATCATCAGGGGGCGGGGCTGCAACGAGAGCTTCCGGGCGGCCATCGACAAGTCTTACGACAAGCCAGGTGTGACCATAGTCAACCCCGATGAAGATGACGAGGGGATGGAGACATGTAAGTGTTAGAGATCTAGATCTAGAGACTAGGATATCATGAGTTGTGTCTCATTTTGCATTGTATCCATCCTAAATAGTATTTGGCATTAGTGTGTCCCAAATCATAATATGTTGAAATGAGTATCAGGGATGGTTTACTATTTGCTTTGAAAATTCGAAGTGCAATGATGGCTAATATTGGCCACAACCCATTGCGTATTGGAAGCAGATTCAATTAGAACTACAAACACAAATAAAAGTGTAACAAAATATAGAGGATTTTAATTGTGACAAGATAATTGTCAGGGCTGCTCACTATTTAGAAACACTCTCACATGTACTTTTTCTTCACAAAAATAGTACATACTTTTAGAACAGTGTAAGTATGCGAACTGGGATGCAGCAATGCTCTTTACTTGGCCCAGTAAGAAACCACTAAAATCACCCTAGCAACCACTAGAAGCTGCATGGCAACATAATCTCAGCCTCGTTAGAGTGTGCACCAGTGATTTTTGTGTGCAGCGACAAACATGGCGCGAGCTGAGTTGTCTGATTTGTCAGATTCTTATGAACCTTTTTTCTTTCTTTTAATGAGTCAGTCAAAATAATTCACGATACATCTTTAAATTCACTTTTGCATGACCAGACTCATAGTGAATCATTCAAGGTCCTCATTGTCCTCATTTTTTTTTTTTTTTTTTTTTTGAAATGAATTAGGGGCCGGTTTCACCACTTGTGCTAAAATTACAACCTAGCCTAGTTTTGACGTAAAGCGAGGTAAACGTATGCATTAAAAACACACAGATGATGACTAAAAGCACTGTGTTATGCGTAGTCATGGTGGTGAGTTTTGCATGAACAAAAAACACTTGTGTATGTAAACGCAACAGTCTAGTTTGATCATTATTTAGTCCAGCCTGTGCCTCGTCATCTGCTTTCTTAACCTCCTGCTTTCTCTTCGTATTGAAAATGGCAACTCATGTAATCACAGCTATTACCATAATTGCGCAGGCACAGTAAAGGCGATCTGACACAATATCAATGCCAATTTCATCAGTTGTCTCGCACAATGACTGGCCCAGAATATTACGAGACGCCCGCCAATTGAGGTTGACTTTATAGACAGCGCTCAGTAGAGAAACAAGGCAGCGAGTCTCATGAGGACGTCTTGTGTTATTCTGAAGATTAGAATAGCAGAAGAGATCCTCCCGCTGTAAGTAGGTCAGGCCTTCCCTCAAAGACCCGAAAGAAAATAAACAGCCAATAAGCATGTGTATAACTTTCACTATTCATTTCGCCCATGACCAAATGAATTTCCAGACGTCCTCGCTGGGCATTTTTCTCTAATGGGACCTGGGTTTTAAATGGGTATTTACTAAATGCGTTTGGGTTCATTTTTACGGTTCATTGATTGCTTGCAGCAGCGATTTGTATTCTTTTCATATTTTAGATTGTTTAATTTATTAACCCATTTTAAAATATTTTATTGCCAAGGTTTCTTGCACTGAAGGTGTTTTTTTTTTCTTATTTTTTTTTCTGGCATAATAAGCAAGGAATCAAATTAAAATATGTACAGTACTTGTCAAATGTTTGGAAGCATTATTATTATTATTTCTTTTAAAACAATTTAAAATAAATATTTATATGTTAATATATTGTAAAATGGAATTTACTCCTGTGATCAAAGGTGTATTTTCAGCATCATTACTCCAGTCTTCAGTGTCACATGATCCTTCCAAATATGCTGATTTGATGCTCAAGAAACATTTATGATTATTATCAATGTTGAAAACCATTTTTATGCAAAAACCATGATATGCTACCATTCAAATGTTTGTGTTTTTGATCGAATTAACACAGGCTTGGTGAGCAGAGAGACTTCATTAAAACATTCGTAATGTTTCCAAACTTTTGAGAAGTACTGCATTTTTTTTTTTTTTTAAACTAGAAGTGATAAAACGTATATAGTTTCACACAGTTTGAGATCTGAGTTCAATAATACAATGTTAGTCCCTAGTGCTGTAAAATATTAATTTTTTTATTAAAATTTTTTTACTCGAATGAGTTTATGAAGTCTGTTCGACAGACCTGTCTATTTAATAACACCTGCCAGGGGGAAAAATCACGCCATCCCTTTGTTCTCCATTAAAAGATTCCATTAAAAGCAAGCAGAATTTTTTTCAAAAGAGTCAAATTATTTCCCTCAATCGCTTTGTTCTTGTAAGCTGTGTCCACATTGGGCTAAATACTGTCTTATCTCTTCGCCGGAGCAATAGAGGGCAAATGCGTGCGATTCGGCGGTAGAAGCATATTGCATTTCTCGTCTTCCAATATTCAAATAACTCTGTTTTTCAATTTAGATAAGAGGAACCTGCCTGTGACTGTCACCGAGGTTAATAGTCAAAAGTTGACAGATAAGGGCAGGCTTTTTATTTCCACACAGACACTTTTATTTACATAAAATGTGAATTTGGCATCACCCGAGGAAAAATGTGTCACTGGGAGATATCCAGCCGGGAAAATGAGTTGGGCTGTGTTTCGTTGTGTTTTATGTTTTTAAATATCAGACTTAAATGCGCTCGGCTCTTTTTCCCACCGGGTTTTTAGCCAGAGTGCCAATTTCAAGACTCCATTAGAAGTGATCGGCGTTCTAAAGGAGAAATGAATACTGTGGCATGTCAAAAGGAGACGACTAATGATGCCTTTTGATTGCGGTGTCAAAACATTTACCACTCAGTCCTGTGTAGCTGAAATTTGCCGTTAATTACTGTAATTTGTTTCTTTTTACATTGCAGTCAACAATTAGCAGAACCGTAACTTACTGTGATAACCATTTTAATGAAAAGACCATTGATCTGTGAAGTTGCTGCTGTATTGACTGCTACTCTATAGGCACGGATCTGCTTTTTCAACTTAATAGGGATGTTTATAAATGAGAAGAGCCCTGTCCGATGCATTCGTCTCTGTGTTATTGGTTGCACTTTATTTCAATAGTCCACTTTAGACATTCTACTAACTATGGTCCTGTTTTCACCTGGTATTACCGTATTGTCCTGAATATAAGACGACCCTGATTATAAGACGACCCCCCTTTTTCCAGATGTACCTGTTGGAAAAAGGCTTTTTGAAAACCAAATCTTGTTTTTTTTTTCTCTCTCTCTGTAAAACACATTTATTCTTAAATTATTTTCATTTTGCATATTTTTCCAATTCTAATTTTTGTTTTGAAAGTATGGTAAATACTGGTAAAATGTACCAACAATGACATGAATTTTGATATACCATTGAAATAACAGGTAGCCCATCTGAATTATATAACAATTAGGCTATCCAACTCATAGTAGCCTACCAAAATGTTATTATCAGTAGACGTGAAATCTTATTGTAGTCTTCAAATCTGGGTACTGTCTTATGTTTTAAAATCACTTACAGAGGAAGTTTGGTCCCATCAGGCTAACATGACAGTCACGATCATGCTGCTGTAAGCTTTTCTTTTTCATTTGTTTTCATCCGCGATCTTTACAACACATTACATTACATATTTCATGGCACACTCGTTTTATGCGTTTTGGCGCCACCTATTGTTGTGGGTGTATTATTGACATGTCAAAGTCTAGACCCTGAATATAAGACGACCGCATTTTTTCAGATGTATTTCCAAGGAAAAAACATCGTCTTATATTCGGGTCAATACGGTAAGTTGCGTTTTTGTCGATCCCTCAAATAAATCCGGAAAGTGGTTGAAAGATTAAAAAAAGCAGGTGCAAATAGGAATGTGTCTCCCTCGTCTACATGTGATCTGATAATAATTTTGCAACTACTTGTCAACTAACTCTCATTTGCAGCTACATGCAAACTAATTCTCATTAAAGTATTAGTAGACTCTTAGGTTAGGCTTAGTAGAATAAGTTGACATCTTAAACTTAAAAAAACACTGGGTAAATAGAGTAGGCTACAGAACACATTTTGGGTTAATTTTACTCAGCAAATTAGGTTGTTTATTTAACCCAGCATAATGGGTTGATTCATGTTTACTATAATCCTAGTTTGTGTTTTATTTCATACATGAATTAATGTTTACAGATTAACTTAAATCCTCTAAACTGTTGTAAAATACTCCACACAACCACTGGTTTGCATGATAACTTCCTTTATTTGCCTTTGTTTATATAGTTTACAGCATTGTTTATATAGTTTTTAATGTGCAGGCTTTACATTTTGCCTATATTTAAACTTGTTTAAGAAACATTGGGCCTCATTCATGAAACACGAGCAGAACTAATTTTTGTGTAAATCGTTCGTAAAGCCATCCTGACGTAAAATTATTTGCATTTATACAATATACTGGAGCCAAACCTGAGAAAGTAGACCAGAATATTCCACTGCGTTCCTGGACACAACATTTACGTAGCTGTAATTCATAGGCGGGGATTATGCGAATTGTGAATGAGCATGCACGAGCACCCTATTTACGAATGATTGAAATTCATTAACATACACATGTTTAACTAACAAATCGGACGTTTACAAAGCGTTTGTGAATCTGGAGGAGATTTTTCGGGAACGTCTGTTTTACGCACCAATTACTCAGAATTTTGCTTCATGAATGAGGCCCATTAGATGTAAAAACTGAACATTAAACAGAAGTAATTTATGTGTAATCAACCAGTCTCTGTTATTCAATTTCCACTGTAACGCCACTGGTTCTCGTGTCCGAGCTGGAGTCGTTTCACTCATAGCCGAAATATACTGCGACTGCCTCCATAACCTGCCCATAAACAAACAGTAAACAGCTCTGAGGACATATTTTAACATCCAAAGTATTTATATTCTGTATCTTTATGAATACAATTGTTTATTTAATGCAAAGCATCAGGCTTTTCCATCACACAGAAAGACAGATGCGACACTCGTTCAGGTGATTCACATCGCGCGCCTGTACATTGCTCTGCATACAATTGAACAATATACAGCACAGTAACGATTTTATAGATAAAATAAAATGTACACAAACCTGTATTTTACCGAAGAAATACATCAATTCGATGACGCTTAGAATGTTCTCTCCTGAAGAGGACGCACGATATCCATGATAAATAACTCAACCGCTGGGTTACGTCTGACCCAGGATCTGAGTAACACAAAAACTACCCAAACACTGAAAAAATGACCCAAAAAAAAAAGACCCAAAAGGCTCAACCCAGCTTTTGGGTTAAAAAAATAAAAAATAAAACAATAATCCATTATTTTTTACAGTGTACATAGATGCAAGTTACTTATAGTCAGTAAAATGTGTTGGCGGACCAACAAAATAAAGTTTTAGCAGATATATTTAGCACTAATGCTCTAATTAAAAAAATGACTGCTAGTTGAAATGTGAAGTTTGTGAAGCTCCTGGGAAGTTTGTATTTACGAGTTGACAAGTCATTATTACCATGTCATATATAGATGCACCCTTTCTTTAAATAAAAATTTTGGTAACACTTTAGAATAGGGAACACTTATTCACTATTAACTACGACATTTCCTCAGTAAATTCCTAATTTGCTGCTTATTAATAGTTAGTAAGGTAGTTGTTAAGTTTAGGTATTGGGTAGGAGTAGGGATGTAGAATAAGGTCATGTAGAATAAGGCATTAATATGTGCTTAATTACTACTAATAAATGGCTAATATTCTAGTAATATGCATGCTAATGAGCAACTAGTTAAGAGACCCTAAAATAAAGTGTTACCAAAATTTTTAAACTCTACATCTACAAAATGATCAGTCACAGTTAACGCAGTTAATTCTAGTCAGTAGAATGTCTGAAGTGGACTATCAAAATAAAATTTTACCTATTATTTTTTTATTTCGGCTCCTGAGATTCAGTCTTTCTGAAGGCAAGAATTCAATTTTTGAACATTCTCAGATTATCCAGAATCATGACTGCATGAAAAGATGTAGAAATGTCCACAATGACTGATTTCAAAGGCTCCTGAGCTGAAAAAGGTTTGGATTTATTACAAAAATAATTCTATAATTGTTCAATGCAATGATTTTACAAACTCTTTTGTCTTATGCTGATCCATTCGGATATTGTTTCAGTAGATGGCAGAATGACAGAAAACACTGATAGTGAATTGCACAAGTGAATAAAACAAAAAGGAGCGTTAAACCGCTCATCTGAGCACACTGAAATATCCGTGACGGTCTCTCGCTTTCATGAGGCCTTTCTTCTAGCTCTCACTCGCGTCAGAGATTTGTTAGTTATTAATAAGCTCTAATCACACAGGCATCTGTCTCCAGCGTCACATCTCTGCCGTTACGTCGCTCTATTCAAAAGCACTTTGCTTTTAGTGCCCTCTAATTTTTTCCTCCTTTCTGAGCGTTTTTAAACTTACAATTAGTGACAAATTAATCACGTCCAGACCATCAGGAATGGAGACAGTAGCTGTAATCAGACGCTTGCTGAAATGGAAATGAGCAATATCAGCCAGCTGCGGTCCCTTATGATTATACTGATATGCGACGTATCACGAAGATAGGTGGTGGAGAATGAATTAGCATTGCAAACGATACTTCAAAATAAAATGTTCCCACAGAGAGTCGCTCGCTTTTCCAAAACAGCATCAAAGTACTTGCATTAATATATCATTAATGAAATACATCATCCCGTTGACTGGAATCCATAAAATCAGCGTTACAAAATTCATGGGCTATCAGATGTTAAGAGTGCTCTGAGAATATGATCTTGCTTCGCCTTGTCCATTAGAAGAGATGAACTCTTTGTCTTCCAAGTAAACATCTTAATAGTGTGGTGACGTGATAAAATACTCTGTCAGCAAAGCAATTCTTTCTGAAATGATCGCCAAACACAAAACGTGGAACACAGAAAGAGTTATTCTGAAGCACACTCAGCAGTGTTGGGGAAAGTTACTTCTAAATGTAATGTGTTACAATATTGCGTTACTCCCTAAAAATAATAATAATAATTGTTACTTTTTATGGAAAGTAATGTGTTACATTACTTTTGTGTTACTTTTGCGTTACTTTTTAAATCTCGGCTGGACTTGTGTGTCTTTTAATATAAAAAAAATCAAATATTTAGCAATAAAAACACAATTGTTATGCTTGTCTAAGATTTTTTGCTTATTAGTATGGTTGAATTAGCTCATCGAAATTCAGCATCAAAGATATTAGTTAATAAAATGGCATTAAATACATAAAGGATATCTGTGTTATTTAACATTTAAATATTGCAGGTTTGCGTAATATTCTGAGTTTGCGTTTCACAATTTTTATTCATTTTGAGGAATATTGAATCTTTTTTTATACGAGTTAGATGAGTAAATGCATGCTCACATTTAGTCTAGATCTACAGTAAGATCATGTTCACACGGCACACACAACACCTCTGCACTTACTCCTGATTTCTCTCAACATGGCAACCGGAGAGCCATCAGTCAATACATGGGAAAACAAATTAACTGCAGTTACTTATTTAAAAAGTAATGCGTTGCCCCCAACACAACACATTCAGTCTGCTCTTTTCTATACAATCAAAGCATACAGTCAAACTCCAGGGCTTTTATATTCTGACTGCATGATGTCCAGACCTCGGCTTCAGCACGAGAAACTATTATACAGTAATCGATGGTCAAAACACTGCAGTAGTCGAGACAGGCTATAGATGTGGTAGTGCAGATACTTCGTTCAGAGCGGTGAGGTGAACAGAAGACAGGCCTCTTCTGGTGCACTTTAGCCTTTTGAACTTCTAAGTTCACTTTCTCTGTTAGTTTTATTGGGTCAGTGAGGAATAACGCTAATAGGCTTCCTTCACTGCTGCTGGGTAACTGAATTTGAGACCGCCGAACTGTGGTGGGAAGATGTGACCCTTTAGAAGCAAAAAGATAATGGGGTTCCTTCAGATTGAGTAACCTCTGAGGTAAAACTCTGCTAAGGAAAAATGAAAAGAGATTCAGGCAAGATGAGGAGCTCACGAGCCTCAGTTAGATATGGTTGGACTTGAAGACGAGGTCTCATTAAGATGATTCATTAAGTCAATGTTTAAAGAAGTCAGACCGTTCAAGCTTTCTGCTTTGAGACACTACATTAGCCCAAACAGTGAAACTATGGTATCAGTTGAGCTACAGTTACACAAATTGCTAGACATTTTATTTTATTTTATTTTTAAAATGTTAGCTGTACTTGTTTGGCTATTATTATTATTATTATTATTATTATTATTATTATTATTATTATTATTATTATTATTATTATTATTATTATTATTATTATTATTATTATAATTTGTGGTTGCTATAGTGTAATTGCTAGATGTTTGATAGGGTATTTTTGGTGGTCACTAGTGTGTTGTTTTAGGTTTTATTTGGCAAACCTAACCTTGTGAGACTAAGTGTTGCTCTTTCTTAAGAGCTTGCAGTGACTTACATTTAGTCTGAGTTCAACATGATTTTTTTTTAACTGTCTCTCTCTCCACCATCTCAGTGGAAGAAGATACAGAGGAAAGCTCACGATCAGGCCGCGACTCCATTTCCACGGCCACGGACCTCACCCTCCCACCCTCCAACACAGAGAAACAGCTGAATGGCGGACGCACCAAAGAGGACAAGAAGAAGGAGCGAGGACCGAAGGACAAGAAAGACAAGAGCAAAGCCAAGAAAGGCGTGCTGAAGGGCCTAGGCGACATGTTCAGGTAGAGTGAACGGCCTTAGGTGCCCAAATCACTTTTTTCCAGCTAGTGCTGACATAACATGACAAATATTTGGGACTCCCTGGTTTTATTTTATTTTATTTTATTTTATTTTATTTTATTTTATTTTATTTTATTTTATTTTATTTTATTTTGAATTGAATTGAATTGAATTGAATTGAATTGAATTGAATTGAATTGAATTGAACTGAATTGAATTGAATTGAATTGAACTGAACTGAACTGAACTGAACTGAACTGAATTGGATTGAATTGAAAATGTTCAACTGTGGTTTCAGTTAAACTACTGTTAAATAAGTCACTATAAATTACTTTACTTTATGCCATGGTCTGTCTGAATACTCGATTCTGATTGGCTGGCAGGTGTTGATTCAATTGGTTGAACTGCACAGGTAGTTCCAGGTCAGTTTAATCACGTTCTATATTAATGCGCTTCCTATAAACATTGGTAACCATAGTAACATACAGTTACAGTTGAATAGTAATACAGACAAAAATAACCATCATTTGTATCGTTCCGGTCAAATATTGCAGCGCAAATATTATTAACATCTCTAATATGTGAATGCTGGCAAATGACCATGGCATAAACGGGGTAATCAACGGCTAGCTGTGCATTAAACGATTTGAATGCACTTCGCCTCCACATCGTCCATTCAAATCGTTTAATGCACAGCTAGCCGTTGATTATGCCTTACTTACTTTACTTTACTGAAAATGTTAGTAATACTTGCCTGGCAAAACAACCACCTTAGTTTAATAATTGTTATTATTATTATTATTATTAGTAGTAGTAGTAGTAGTAGTAGTATTAGTATTATTAGTATTATTAACCATATAGTTCAACTGTGATTTCAGTTGAACTACTGTTATATAAGTCGCGTTTTATTTTATATATATATATATTTTTTTTATATTTTTTTTTATTTTTTTTATTTTTTTATTTTTTTTATTTTATTTATTTTTTTATTTTTACCTTGACCCACACTCTTGCTATGATTTGTTGATGCCAGAGGCAGTTTTCATGGAGATTATTTTTAATAAGGGAATGTTTTATTCATCAATGCATAGGTTTCCTGCTTATATTCATCATTGGTAATTGCTGGACTGGAAACCTTTCTGAAATATTCACATTAATGTGCAAGGCAGCAAACGTGTGGCTTCTGTGTTCCTGTAAACAGCTTTGTTGCCTAGTTAAATGTCACCCCAACTGTGACTGATTTGCAAAATTTCACCGCCAACTTCACCCTACAAAGAGGTCGAGGCAAATGCAGAATCGGTTAATTTTGAAAATAAATCCATATGGAGGATTAACATTTACTCGGCTTCTCCTCGCAAAGCTCCTCCAGAGGGACGAGACAGGTACAGATAACACACTTTTGGGGGCTGCTATCATGAAAAGGTGCTTCCCTTGTCTCCTGCCCCTCTGGGCTCTTTGAAATAACGGGTCGTGCATCCATTTGGTTGAGAACGCAGGAAGCGTTTCCCAATGCCAGGCTAATTAAGCCGGGGCCTCCATTAATTATTCTGATTTGGTGCTCATTTGAATCCCGCATAAATTATCCACACTCTTATCTGCACAATAAGTTGTTTTGAGGCGGATTAGCGTAATGGGATTAGTTAGCGTAGTGCGTTGCATGCTGTTCCGTAATGAACAATAAAAACGACAAGTGTTTCCAGGTCATGTTTCAGGAGCACTAAAGGGTTAGTTTTAGTGCCCCTTGATTCGTGCTCCACCACTCCAGCACTCTTTTGTCCTGTAGAATGAATGCGATGGACAATTACTAGCCCATAATGACATGCTAGGTTGTGGCCTGTGTTTTGAGCTGAATTTGATTAATTAATTAGCAATAGGAGAGTGAGGACTTCTGCATTCATCAGTGTTTAGTAGTGGGGGTACAGTTGTTGGTGTATCGTTATGATTAACGCATATTACATACTTTTGGTACTAATCAAATTTTCAGCATGTCAGAGTTGTTATGAAATGGAAGTACAGGCAGATCTTTTTCTTCAGTAGCTATTGTGGCGTAAATTTCAAGTGCTTCAGATTATTGGTTCTATCAAATGGGTTGTTGATTGGATCTTGAGATATGGGCGTTTCACTCAAAAATGTATGCGAGTTTGTAGAAAATTGATTGAGTGAAGAAGTCTGACATACATCACCAGACCACACATGGATGAATCGTTCACAATAAGCTGCAACATGTAAATATGTGTACAGGGTGTCCGCGGGTCCTTAAGAAGTCTTAAAAATGTCTTAAATTCAGATTCAATGGGTCTTAAATATTTTTGGTCACATTACCGCTAAAATATATTTTTCAGTCTGACAGACCCAGTGACTGTTTACAATCATTGGACAGACCTAGGATTTTTATTCTTCTCCCTTCTCCCGCAACTGCTATTGCGTCATCAGAGAGAATTGCAGAAGCAGAATTCAGGTTGAACTATCTTCTTTGTTTATATAATGTTCTCAATAATAATATAGGTCAAGCTACAGCTAGCTGACCAGCCTTTTAGCTAGTTTAAAATGTTTTTTTTTTTTTTTTACTTGCCCGACCAGAAAAATAGCCTGATTAAAATTGAAGTGACAAAAAAATAAACAGCGACGCATCGAAACGCGAGAATGATTCTTCTGATTTTATTACATTCAGTGTAAACAGCAATAGATATTTTGGATAGTGTATTTCTGTTATCAAGGTCGCGCTGTTGAGGCTCACGCTGCCTGTCTCTTTGTGAGGAAAACGCTTAACGCGGAATTAAACGAATTGCGTTCTTATTATGGGCTCATCTTCTTGTCTGTGTATGTATATATATATATATATATATATATATATATAAATTACTATGTGTATATACTGAGTTTTGTCTTTTAAAAACAAACTTAATTAACGCATTAAGCCAGAATATTCGTGTCAATGTTGCGTTCGTTACTATAGAAACAGTAATGTCGAAATCATGAGAAAATTAAGTAGTGATCATGAGAAAACAAGAAAGAAAAAAATTATAATAATGTATGGCCACTCAGAATTTCTGTACTTATTTGTATATCCAAAAATGTATTTAAAATATTAATCTCATAACATAATTTATTGCAGTTGTAATTTTGCAGGGTAAATTATTTAATCTGACTGGTAACAGCCCTATAATGTATTTTGAATTTACTGATTAATTGTAATAATTTGACATGAGAGATGCATACATTTAAAAAGGTTGAAAAAGGCCTTTGTTAAGGTAAATACAATGTGCAGGTTTAAGTATGTAAAAGCTGATAGAACACTGATGAAAATAATATTTCAGAATAAATTGTTTACACCACCAAAAATCTCAGTGATGCAGTACTTTTGTGGGGATGTTTTGTATGGAATATTGTCTGCTGATATGAAAAGTTAACAGTATATGATTGTAATAAATATAATTTATGACCGCAATGATATTTTGTTTTCTTTTGACATTAAACACATCAAATATTACATATATGTATGTAATATAATGTGTATTTCCATTACGGGTTTAGGTCTTAAATTTCATTTAAGGTGGTATTAAAAAGGTTTTAAAAAGTCTTAAATTTAACTTGTTCATATCTGCAGAAACCCTGTGTGCATTTTTACGTAATTTAGTAAATAGTAGATATGTTGCATTACTTTTCTGCTTAATTTATTTACTGGCAAATACAAATCCATGTCCGATTTTGAAAAAACCCCAAAACAAAATGTTTTTTATAGAAAGAATATTATTTTATTTTATTTTATTTTATTTTATTTTATTTTATTTTATTTTATTTTATTTTATTTTATTTTATTTTATTTTATTTTATTTTATTTTATTTTATTTTATTTTATTTTATTTTATTTTATTTTATTTTATTTTATTTTATTAATGTTAGTGATACTTGCCTGGCAAAACAACCACCTTAATTTTACTATTATTTACTAGTAGCAGTAGTAATTGTAGTAGTAGTATATTTTAAACTGTATATTTCAGTGAAACTGTGTTTTCACTAAAATGTTCTATTATTTTAAATTTAATTTTATGGCAAATACTTTTATTTATTTATTATGTTTTATGTCAAGTAGCATGCTGAAGTTTAATACTAACAAATACAAATCCAGTCCCACATACCCATTTTTAAGTTACAGGCACATTTACCTTTGCTCAGCGAAATGTTGCGGGGGCGAAATCCAGTCAAAATCAAATACAAATGGCGAAAAAATTAATCGCACATATTTTGCTCGTGTTCAAGTTGGTCATGCAAATTTGCCATTCTGACCAACAGAAAAGCTGCTTGGCATTAAACTGACCGAACTGAGCTGTTATTTATGAATCTCAATGCTATTGACAATTAATCTTTTTGCACAAGAAATGTTGCTAATGTCACCTTCCCTTTATAGGAGTTATAATATGTCTGAGCATGATGGGTGTTGTAGTTCTGAGAGTGTGTAATACTGTTGTAGATGTTATTTGTAGTGACAACATATTTGTAGACAATATTTAAAAAAAAATACAGAATACTGTAGCCCTGCTTTTTTTGAAAGTAATGCTCCCCACCAATCAATGTTGGCTGTTGATTCAACCTCAACTTCCCCGACCACGTCCACTATTCATCACGTGTTGCTTTAGAGCTGAAGTGCATGGTATACACGCTGTAATGCTGGACATTGTTGGAGGTCACCCAAGGTTGTGGTGTGCTCATCACGCTCAGGCTGTTCATGTCGTATTGAGACCTTGAGTATAAACCATGGACCTGGTCCATGCTTAGCCCATACTGGCCTTCCCAAAGGAGAGGAGCTGTTTCGGATTTACAGCTTCAGTGATGAGGCAGAATGAGCTTCAGGTGTTTGTTATCACACACTGCTGGCAGCTTTCACAACCCCTGCTCTCGGCTCTTGGAACCTGATTGCTGGTTTTATTTTTCTCATTATTATTATATATATATATTTTTTAATCCTAATGTTGTCCCAGAAGAGGTTGTGTACCATTTTGCCAACAGGCAACTGTTTTATATATTTGTTATATATTCTGTTTTAAACTTTGTATTTGTATATTTCTCTATGTCTCAGAAAGCATATGGGCTTGATTTTTGAAGTCTTTCCCGGCTGTTCATCCAACTTGCATGAAAATTGGCGTATATCATCTAGAGACAACCTTGAACAAAAGTTGTCAAAAGAATTTTGATTTGTTAAATCACAGATTTGAGCCAATAACATTTTCAGGCGTTGCACATAATGACTAAATTGGCTTGTATCCTGTTAACGCAAAATCCAAAGTTCACAAAACTTGGTACACACAGATTTCAAGGCCAAGTGAGGATGCATACCAAATTTCATCAATTTCTGATTCTAGGGAAAGTTATAAGTCAAAAAAGACTGTAGCCCAATGTAAGAATTAGCATTTGCATTGAAAACAGCTGCGTTTACATCATCCACGCAATCTGTTCTTTCAAATTTTACATTTCTGGTCAATTTTGGGATAATTCTGGTGGCTATATACAGCCCAAGTCCCTCTATCAATGCAATCCTTTTTTTAATTTCTTTTTTTTTTTATCAATTACTAAGAGAAAATCGTAAATCAGACTGCATATAAAGCAGTTTTCCATAACAAGCTGACAAGTGACATGTCAGAGTTTAATACTTAAGGGTATGATTATGTTCAAAGCTGTAACTCCAATAGGAGCAATAGTAATATATTGTCTTCTTAGCAAACCCACCAACAATTATAGATGGAAGGAGGTCAAATTAACTCAATAGCAGAGGAGTCAGAGGTGGAAATGTATATGCATTTAGTGAGGGAGTGGGAAGGCTACGCTCACGCAACACAGAAGCATCCTCCTTCACTCTCATTACATCTACCCCTCTTCTGAGAGCCATCAGAAACTCCCATCACTGAGGAGATCACACACACACACACACACGCTCACACAAACACCTTGCCAGGAGAGTATGGATTACTGACATTCAACTCCTCTTCTCTCTCATTGTGTTTTTGTTCACACACATACAGATTCACTTCTGCAATACACACTCATCTGCAGTCTCTCAAGGTCCATTTAACTGTAGCCCTTCACTTTTTTATCTCTTCCATCTCAGTATGAAGCACACACACACACAAGAGGTCTCTGAGGCGTTTGCAATACACTGCAATTGGAGCTCATCTGCATGCGTGAGTAAACGTGCACTGATGAGCTCTGCACTTAATGGACACACTGATTGGAAGAGCATTAAAATCAGAGCTGAAAGACAGAGGGAGGAAGAGAGGAGAAGAGAGAGATGAGGTGATCAAAGAAGAACGAGAGAGAAATCACTAATCCAGAAATACTAAACAGCTGAATGAATGACCAGGCAGTTGTCAAAAGTGTTCTGGAATTCACTCTTAAAGGTTCAAAATCTCACTCTCAATCACTCCCAGGTGCTAAATTACATTTTGATTTTAAAAAGTTTTAGAAATTAATGAATTCACCATATTGTTGGGTTTATTATTATTATTATTTGTTTGTTTGTTGATTTATTTGTTTTTGTTTGTTGTTTTATGTGTTTGTTGAAACTTTTACTTCTCCAAAAGATTTCTAGTATTCATTCTCAATAAAGCTTTGAAAATTAATTTCATTAAAAAGTATAGAATTTACTTAATTCACGATATAATTATATATATATATTTTTTTTGTTTGTTTGTTTAGTTCACTTGTCAAAAAGTGCTGTAGAATTCACTTGAAAAAAAATATAGAATTTGCTTTCAAATTAATTATTTATATAATTATGTATTTGTTTCCTTTTAAAAAAGGTTCTACAGTTATGTTGCTAAAAAAGTGTTGAAGTCATGAGCTAAATAAAAAAATAATAAAAAAAAGTTATTTGAAATCATTTCAGTTTAATAAAAGTTCTTCATTCGCCATATTTATTATTATTATTATTATTATTATACTTAGGGGTTAGGGTTTTTATAAAGGGTTTTTCTGTATCTAGAGGCCAGAACCATAATATCATAGAGATTTAAAGGTGAACTGTTTTGATTTGGGCCAATAGGTAACCACCCAGAACACCCAAACAAACAACTGCTTACCAATGCCTTAGCAAACAGCTGAGCAATCTGACAGCAGCGTGCTTGATGTTATTACTGTAGCTTAATGGCAGCTCTTGATGTAAGCCTTACTTCAGAACACATGGTGCGTGAGGTGGCTGTATGTCTATGGGTGTTAGATGTCATGCTGACTGCACATGGATCGAATGAATAGGTCATCAGCTATGAACTGTGACATGCGTGCAAGCATTCAACAAATGACCTGAAAGGGGTTATATGCCACTCATCTTCGCTTGTCCTACAGGCTTTATCATACATGCACCATAAACGTGTCTGGCATTCTCTTTGACCCGGCCTTTAACATCAGCTCCTAACCATATAAGGCCTGTTGATGTGTCCACACCTCACCCGACCCTGTTAGCATGTCAGGCGGCTCACTGCACCTGATTTGTGTGTGACATTAAAAGGACAGTTCACCCTCATATTACTCCAAACTCAAATGAATATATTTTATAATTTAAATTAATATTGTTTTATTTATTATCTTAAAAATAAATATATGTGATGTTAAAATTAGGCCTGTCAAGCAATTGATTTAAAAAAAATCTAATTAATTACATGATGTGCCAATTAATTCATCCAATTAATAGTGAATTAATTAAACATCAATTTGTGCTAAGAAATTACCCCCCACCCCCTGAGAGATAGTTTTAAGTCATTATAGTGTTCAATGAAATAAATAAATAATAAAAAATATAATAATACAAATAATTGAATTAACATTAACATTATGAAGTAGTTTTAGAAAAATGTTATTTGATTCAGCAGTTTATCACAAACTCTTAAGGCTAAATGTGAAGTGGCACAGATTCTTCAGAGGTGGCATGAATGCATTTACACTGCAACTGGAATTGCATATTGTTATTTTAGCATTATTAATCGGTTTTAAATGTGCGTTAATGTTTTTAAATTTTTTTAATGTTAATGGAATATTTAAATATGAAAGTATTCATTCATTCATTTATTTATGAAATTATTCATTTATTTATTTTTTTTCATATCTAAATATGAAACTAAAACCGCCAGTATTGCCATATTGCTAAACTATATCACATGGTGTAAATATAAGAAGAAAACCTGTACATTTTTACCTCCATATCTTGAATTGCTGGGGCATATTACTGCATTCTAATAGACTTCACTACCAATAAATGTTTTCTTCATGCATCATGTTCATCTGCTCTGTGTAATGTAATATTATGTATAGGTCTAGTGTGCATTATATGCATTAATAATTGTAACTTATTTATTTATTCTTTTCATTATTAATCGCACCAAATTAGCATGTTAAATTGACAGGCCTAATTAAAATATAAAAAAATAATGGCGGAAAGTTAATTTTAAGTTGAACTATTCCTTTAACTGTCAGAGGGGGCAGATGTGCTCATTGGCCTCAAAGATATGGGTGGCTCGAGTAATATGTGCTGGAAGAGTGGAGAAATAAGGGATAGAAGCAGAAGTAAAAGACATAAACGAGTGCATCAGAGTGAACTGGGGCACAGGGAGGAGGAGCGTTAGAGATAAAGAAAACCACTCCTGTTTTCACGCAACTGGTCACAGCAACTTTGGCTCAGGGGCAGACATGCCTCTACGGCTTGCATTGGTGGACACTATTAATAGGATATAATTGCTAATCCTGATGCCCTCTCACATTGAATTACTCCATCCACACCCCACAGACCCTTCCCCCTTCACTGACCTTCAAACCTCCATGTAGCACCATCCTGAACTCCCATCACAACCTCCAGCCTGGAGCGACAGCAGGGCCTCAGGGACCTCAGGGGGTCCGGAGGGGGAAGAGCGCAGATGCCTCCCCCCAACCATCTTTGTTATTTTCCCTTGTTGAGTGAACATGTTGCTGGGGAGGATTGTGGGTAATGGTACCTTTCAATACATAGGGCTTAGATGCATGATGTAGGCGTTTATATGCTTTTCCATTTGCACAGCCAGATCCCTCAAATTGTTCCAAAGTAGTACGTTCTCACTCATTAGTTTAACGTAAACACAGAACGCTTTACCATGAAGAGGTAATTATGGGAACATTGGAGAACAACACACCAGTTACATTTACCATAATTAACCTCAGTCACAGATAAATTAAGCTGCCGTATGTAATGACTGAAACTATGATTCATGTGAGTTGTGGAAAGTGGTCATAATATCTACAGTTGTTAGTCTAGATATTTTGAAAGAACACACAAACAGTGTTAAATTTTACACAGTTTTTGGTTTAAGTCTATTGATGTCTTTTCACAAATATAATTCAACCCTCTGGTACTCCTATTGTGGTCAAAAATTAGATTTATTTATTTTTATTTATTTTTATGAAATGTACTATATTTTAGTTTTGTAATTAAAAATAAATAATAAATAATATATATATATATATATATATATATATATATATATATATATATATATATATATATATATATATATATATATATATATATATATATATATATATATATATATATATATATATATATATATGTATGTATGTATGTATTTTAGGGATTTTATAGCACTAAATTATATTTATACAATAGTTATAATCCATTTATTACCTGTTACTTGTTAAAATGAAATTACAAGTTGTTTCACATTTGAGGTTATCTCAAAAAAAAAAAAAGAATACTTTTTTTTAGTCATGTCATGTCCATGATTTGTGTGTGTGTTCACGTGTTCACACATAAGTGCCAAAACCTTTATCAAGTTTTGTGCTATAGTTATGAAGTAAGAAGTACAAAAAAAAAAAAAAAAACACTAAAAAGTGAACATTTTCAGTCAAAAATAGCAGAAGAGCATCAGATGGATAATTTAAAACAAATATTCAAACATTTTATATATTTATTTCAACTTATCACAATTTACCAAAAATACTTTAAAAAGTCCTTGTCAAAATATGCACTACTAAAATAAAATGGCTATGCTATTGTAATACAATATTGTCTTTTTTTAGACATGTTGTAGTGTGCTGTTACAGAGGCTGCACATTCATTGTGACGTACACATTCTGACCAGATTTTTCTTCTTCTAAAACATTGTTTGTTCATTATTAATATGCTGTTTTTTTTTCTTATATTTTGATTAAAATCCAAAGTAAAGTAAAATCTTAAAGTTCCTCTTTTTTAAGACAGTAAAAAGTGTCTTCTAAAGGCGTAAATGTAAAGGTATTAAGCATTTATACATTGTCAGTATCTGCATAACTAGCTGCCAACTAATAGTTCCCTGCAACATAGTCAAAGAATTGGCCACTTCACCTTTAAGGAGTGTGACAGTGAACAGGAAGTGAGACACAGAGGACTTGAGATATTGCAAAGTGATCACTTGTCAAAATGCCAGCACCTCGGGTGGTGTCGCCCATCTGTCTCCTCTATATGACAGAGGTGTTGTTTGTGTCATGACCTCCTGAAATGAAAAGAAATTAAAACAAAAGAAGTGAGATCGTCCCTCAGTAGGCTTAACACAGGGCTGTGTAAATATCATATCTCTCTTAAAATAGTCCTCGCCGTGGTGGTCTGAACCGATTCATCGACAGGCTTCCTTCAGGGGTCACGGAGGGAGATATTCTCACCTCTATCCCACCATTCCATTATCCACCTGCCAATCAAACAGCCTCCGCTCACAGCAGGGTGCACAGGGCTATAACCAGAGCCGCCTTCCAGAAGATGAGCGCTCGGAGACCCAATAAAATAAATAAAGTAATTGATATAACAGAGATTCCCATTAAATATGAATGAAATTTAATTTAAAAGCTTTTATTAAGCATGCGCTATGCCACGCATTGTGCATTTTGAAATGAGAGATTTAGCCAAGTCAACCAAGTTGGGTGCAATGAGAGGCCCGCTCTGTTCAAACCTCATATAAGCGATCATACACCGCTGGCTGCCCATCACAGAACCACCAGGTGCAATTGCATTTGGAGCTATCATGTCCTTGCATCCGGTTTCCAGTCCCTTTGGGTCAACAAGGTACTAAGGGGGAATATAAGGAATATAAATCTGGACAAAGTTGAAACCAAACACCCGTGTATCTCTCAAATTGGTAAAGGCTTTGTCAGAGAGGCAGGACTTGAATATCACAGGGTTTGTTCAGGCATATTTACTCTCAGGTTTGAATAAGAGCCTAAAACACAATTATTCCTGTGATCAACAGACTGCTGCTTTTCTAAGAGCTCTGGTCTGCTGAAGTTACATTAAGAGTCGCTTCGTTTTGATCAGCGTAAAAGCACTGCACTTTTTGCTTTGTGTATTGCGTCCCTCGAGACGATGCTAATCTTAACAAGACAACAAAAACAGCTTGTGAAGAGCATTGTGAGAGCTTTTATCAGACAAATGGAGGAAGACATCCGGAGACGGCGTAAGACGAAGCCAGAAAGAACAAATTATTAGAGTTTCAGCTTGCAGACCCTGATGACAAGTCTGATAACACTAGCCATTTAACAATTTAGGGGGATGAGCAAGTGACCACTGAGTATGAGACACATTCATGGGAATGGAAGGGCAGCAAATGAGGGAGAATGTTTATCTTGAGTTACTGAAGTGAAGTGCCAATAAGACATCTTTGTACTCTCAACGTGTGATGGATAGCATAACATTTCATGAGAGATTGCAAGCACTGTCAAAAACACTCCATTAGCGAGATGCAAAAGTGCTGCACTTGAGCATGTCCTTTCTTTCACAAGACTAGTATGTGTGCTTGTGAGCGTGTCTAATGAAACATTAGTGGTGTCTTTCCATGTTAATTACCAG
Source organism: Onychostoma macrolepis (assembly GCF_012432095.1). Lineage (NCBI taxonomy): Eukaryota > Metazoa > Chordata > Actinopteri > Cypriniformes > Cyprinidae > Onychostoma > Onychostoma macrolepis. The sequence goes on from NC_081178.1 coordinate 25,385,331, forward strand.
GAGAGTTTTGAGAACCGAGAGCTTTCAGTGTTTCCGATGTTGCGACTTGTGTCATAAACAGATATCTTGTCCACTTGAAGAGGAAAATGGCAATCAGCAACGTTTGGGTTCTCAACCACATGGTAATTACACAACCACAAAATGAAAGCACAGAGAGTAGTGAAAGGCCACAACCTCGGACACCGAGCCAAAGTAAGGAAGTTGATATGAATGTGGGGGAGTTGAACAGGTAAGATAAGGTGAGTGAAAATAATTATGTAGATAAGTGGGCAGAAAAGAGCCCAGCTATAGGGATGCCAGTAATGAGACACTGAGAGTGAGTCAGAGAATTACAAAACAGTACAGGGAATAATGTCAGGAGGGGAGCGAGATGATGAGGCGAATGCAGTGTCAGAGGTTGCTGATGAGGGAATGATACAGTAGATAATAAACAGCAGTTGAAATCTGTACTCAGTAGAGGAGTGACTTCAGACTATTGACAAATGTGTTTATGTGGACATGGAAATTATGTTGTCAAGTAGTTTTGACTCAAGGGACATATTCTTACAATGAGAATGGGTTGTGAAAGAGATGCTAACAAGGTGAAAGCCTCACTTGCAGTTTATCCCTGCATTGATATATTCTTTCTTTCTTCTAAATGTTTTACATACAGGATTCCACCCTGTTATGAGATAGATCTCAAACTGATTATTGTTTATTAAACCCTGATAATGTTCTTATTGACACCTTGCTTTGAGATTTTACCTTCGTTTTGTGTGAATTTGTCATATTTGTGGAGTCTTGGATAGTTGGAATTTAAGGTTTATTCAACGTTACGTTGGTTTGAGTTAGGTATTGCTTCTCTTACAATAAACAACTTGCAAGAGGTAGAGGCTAAACACATCCACGGAGCTTCATCTGAGAAGAAATGGCAAATTGTGTTCTCGTGAGGAGATCAGGAGACATAGACGTCTGCTCCATATTCTGCAGAGAACTTTAGCCACCAAGAGCAGAACTGAAATGTTACAAAACCTTCAACCGAAGATTGAAGTATTAGACTGGCTGAACAAAAGTACATTGATAGTCCTATAACAGATCTGCTTTGGCTGATCTCCAATGACAGATGGTGATGTTGGTGTGGATCATGCTGAGGTGCTGCAGGAATGTGTTTGGATGAGATCCCTTCCCAAGATTTGCCAACAGAAAGTTCTGACACAGCTAAGAAAAGTTATACAACTTTTGAAATCCTGGAGACCTGTTGTAATCTAATGCAAGGATTGCAAACTCTTATATGGGAGTGCAGTAATATTCAAGGATTTCCTCAGAGAGATAATCAAGATTTAATTCAGGGCTGCCATCTTTTTTGGGGAAAATATTAATTGGACTTTTAATGGGAGCTGGGACAGGATCATCATTCGTCTGTAATGAATATTGAAACACTTTCTTTGGCAGGACTAACATTGTTCTACAGATCAAGGCTGCAACCATGAAAAGTAACTTTTCTTTGGAACTAAATTTGGGGTTCTGGCCAAAAGAAGATCTATTGCTACACAACCCAGCCTTGGCTCTGTAGCCAGCTACCTTGAAGGAGGTACTGTTGGCTATAAGAATAGCCAAACTTTTCCACTTGTTACCTATAGATGGGTAGATATCTGCTGAGAACTTGGCAAAGGGCCACACAATTGGCACAAAGACTGCTGACTGTACTCTCTGAGGCTTTACCACCCGCATCCAGACTCACGCTAGAGTTGCAGGTTTCAGAGACAAGACAGATGAGCGCATCTATTCTACAGCAAGAATGACATGACACTAAGCGAGATGACAGACCTGCCCTCCTAAAGGTAGTTGAGAGACCTTGTATCGCAGTGATGGGAAAAGGACTGGTGACTTGTAGTTTCAGTTTAGGAGTTGGTAAACCAGGGGTTCTCACACTCGCCCAAAAATATAAATTTGCTGAACATTTACTCACCCTCAGGCCATCCAAGATGTATATGAATTTGCTTCTTCATCAGATTTGCAGTGAATGGGTGCCGTCAGAATGAGAGTCCAAACAGCTGATAAAAACATCACAATAATCCACACCACTCCAGTCCATCAAGCTTTTTGCTTCACAAGACATCAAGGCAATTGATGTCTTGTGAAGCCAAATGCTGTGTGTTTGTAAGAAACAAATCCACTGAGACGTTTGTAACTTCAAACCGTCTCTTCTGGCCAAAATACGAGTCCATAATCCATAATAATGCTTCCTTCAGTGAAAAAGTCCATCCCCTGTTGTCCTCTCACATCAAAATCCACCCACAGATTTGTTTTGAACTGTTTTCCCTTGTAAACAGTGCTAGATTTGTAGATTTGTCTCTCCTGGTTCATACAAGACAACATTTTCACTGGAAAAAGCAAAATTATGTACAGATGACTCATATTTTAGACGAAAGCAACAGTTAAAATGTCTGAATGATGGATTTTTTTTCATACAAACACGCATCTTTGGCTTCTCAAGATGTTAACTGATGGACTGGAGTGGTGTGGATTACTTGTGGATTATTGTGATGTTTTTATCAGCTGTTTGGACTTCTGACGGCACCCATTCACTGCAGAGGATCCATTGCTGAGACACTGATGCAGAGGCACATTTCTACAAATCTGATGAAGAAACAAACTCATGTACATCTTGGATGGCCTGAGGGTGAGTACATTTTCAGTAAATATTTATTTTTGGGTGATCTGTTCCTTTAAGGGAATATTTAGGGTTCAATACATCTTAAGGCAGTGTTTCCCAACACTCTACTTAGAGGTAAACCAAGAGTACACATTTTAAAACTCTTCCTAAATAAACACCTGATTCAAGTCATCAGCTTGTTCCTATATAGACAGATAAAGGATACATCCAAAAAATTTGTACTGTTGGTGTGCCTCTGGAACTGACTTAAAGGGACACTCCACCCCAAAATGAAGATTTTGTCATTAATCACTTACGGCCATGTTGGTCCAAACCTGTAAAAGCTTCGTTCGTCTTTGGAACACAATTTAAGATATTTTGGATGAAAAGCGTGAGGCTTGTGACTGTCCCATTGACTACCAAGTAAGTAACACTGTCAAGGCACAGAAAAGTATAAAAAACATTGCCAAAATAGTCCATGTGTCATCAGTGGTTCAATCTGAATATTATGAAGTGACGAGAATACTTTTTGTACACAAAGAAAATAAAAATAACTACATTTATTCAACAATTCGTCTCCTCTCTGTGTCAGCGTAGCGCCATTTTGGAGAGCATTCGATGGACGCAAAGTGGGTACGCTATTCTCTGTCATCAGTAACACATGTGGATACGTATTGTACATTTATTTACGCTTTGATTTGAACAGAAACTGATGACAGAGAATAGCTTACGCACTTTGCGTCCATCTCTTTCTTATTGTTGAATCATGAACACTGACCTTAATTGAGGCAAGTGAGGCCTGCAGTTCTTTAGATGTTGTTCTGGGTTCTTTTATGACCTCCTGGATGAGTCGTCTTTGTGCTCTTGGAGTAATTTTGGTAGGCTGGCCACTCCTGAGAAGGTTCACCACTGTTCCAAGTTTTCTCCATTTGTGGATAATGGCTCTGACCATGGTTCGCTGGAGTCCCAAAGCCTTAGAAATGGCTTTATAACCCTTTCCAGACTGATACATGTAAACTATTTTGTTTCTCATCTGTTCTTGAATTTCTTTAGTTCACGGCATGATGTGTTGCCCTTTAAGCATGCTTCACTTTGTCAGACAGGTTCTATTTAGGTGATTTCAACAGGTCTGGCAGTAATCAGGCCTGGGTGTGTCTAGTGAAATTTAACTCAGCTTTCTAAAATAATATGGTGATTAAGGTGAATAATTTTTTTCACGTAGGGCCAGGTAGGTTTGGACAGATTTTTTCCCTTAATAAATGAAATCATCATTTAAAAACTACATTATCTTTGTGTAATATTACAATTTATTTGATGATCTGAATCTTTTAAGTGTGACAAATATGCAAAAATAAAAACTGGAAGGGGGCAACCTTTTCACGGCACTGTAAAAGGCGTTTGGTTGTTTGGTTTAGAGCACTAGTCGTGTAGTGTGCGTGTGACGTCATTTTGTGAACAATAAGAGCAATAATGGGTTCTTAATAGTTAAAAGCATCTTCACTTCTTACTCTTTTCTTCTCCACATTTTATTTTGTTGTCTCTCTTTTTCTGTCATTCTCAGCCCATTTTATTACCTCGTGTAATGAAAAATGAATAAAGAAGATAAATAGCTTTCACACTGATGATTTGATACCAATCAGAGTGGAATTATATGTATCATTTCTTTCAAAGGAAGGCAATTACGATCAAACTCGCCATTCAATCTTTCCTGTCAGGTACATGTTTTCGATTCCACGGTAAATGACAGATTCCTTTCCTTTTTTTCCCCTCCTCTCTTCTGTTGTTCCCAGGCTGATGATGCCTTAAGTGCTAGTTGTTCAACTCGTTTGTCTTCAGGAGGTTGTAATTGGGCATTTCTATGGCACTAGGGAGACAATGAAAAGAAAGGGCTTTAAAGGATAGGACAGAAGTGAGGGAGGGAGGGGAAAAAGAAAACGAAAGACGCTGATGGTTTGGTGATTGTACAAGGTTGCACAAAGGAGAAAAACGGCAAGCAATGGCAACTACAGCTGTTTTTTGTTCATATATTCAACAATTTTGCTGTTGTTGTTGTCTCATGCTCATACATAACAAAATTTAAATATAGTTGCACAACATATTTCCTGGGCACAATTTTCTTGCGTGCTGTATTTAGAGGCACAGGCATGGCCCATCATTAAAATGTGATTCAGAGGTAAGCAAACCTTCCTCCACCTGTCTTGCCCCGAGGCTGTGTGTGTGTGTGTGAGTCTGTGATCAGACTGTCCCATTGAGTATGCACTGTGAGGTGGCATATCTAGGTCACACACGCTGGCACATTACTCCTGTGGGAGCTTTCTTCTGTTTCCTTTCCTCTGTCTTGTGTTCATGTCATGGATTGTCTCCGCTTTCTGAGGTCACACAGGAAGTATTGTATATGTCGCATAGGGTGCAACTGTGATCACACCCAATTAATTTAGACACATTTATCACACAAACACACATACTCACTTTTTCCAAACACAAAATGCCTGCATTCTTATTAGACATGAACAGATACATTTTTTGCTCTTAGTGGATCACAATGTACTTATATTACAGAACCAAAGTAGACTTTTACATGTTGGGTTTTGGATTAAAAAAGAACAATTGTAATATGGATTATTGGTCATTGTCATCTGATGTTAAACTCACACTCTTTAGAGATTTTTCATGATGATGTATTGGGAACATTTCACTGCTGTAATGTTGTGTTTCTTGCAAGCACAGGCATGTGTGAAATATGCTGGGTTACAGTAGGTGTCAGAGATGAGAGAGAAGGGTTGAGAAGCCTAACGATATGTTAAAATCATGTTCTGTGTCTATGCAGTGCAAAAGCTAATAACTCCCTCAGAGTAGCTGACAGTGCCGTACAGTTCCCTCCTTGACATTCAACACTATGCACTTCCCATAAGCTTCCACTTTTGATCACTTTTGCTTTTTGCTAATGCGGTTTGAATATGCTCTATGGCATATCATTATTGCAGTATTTGCAAAGCAAGCACCTCTTTGAATTCCTTCCGCACTGTCTTGCACTACACACATTTCTTCAATTAATACAGCTTGAACATACATACTAAAACATGCAGCTTGAGTTGTTGTAACAGATATTGATGACATTGTTCTAATAATTTTATTGTACATTGCAGTCAGTTTTCTATCTTGAATTTATTTGGATACCAAATTTTGGTTGTTGTTTTTCAAGCTTGAACATACATAATCGAAGATACAGCTTGTTTTGTTTTGGTGCTGTCAAATCGATTAATCCTGATTAATCACATCCAAAATAAAAGTTTGTGTTGACATTGTGTGTGTGTGTGTGTGTGTGTGTGTGTGTGTGTGTGTGTTTGTGACAAATGAGGACATACATTTGTATAATTACAAGGGTTTGACAGGTATTACAAGGAGAAGGTGACTTTTCAGGACATTACCCCATGTCCCCACTTTTCAAAACGCTTATAAATCACACAGAATGGAATGTATTGAAAATCTGAAATAGCAGAAAGTCTCCTGTAAGGGGTAGGTTTAGGTGTAGGGCAATAGCACACACAGTTTGTACAGTATAACAACCATTACGCCTATGGAGAGTCCCCACTTTTCACAAAAACAAACGTGTGTGTGTGTGTGTGTCAATATATATTTATACACACACACACACACATATATATATAATATAAACACAAACTTTTAATCAGGATTAATCAATTTGACAGCACTATTTTGTTTTCAACCAACAATTGTTTTTGCCGCAGGATAAAAAATAAATACGTCATTGTGAGTATCTCAATGTGAGTATTTTTATCTCACAATTCAGACTTTTTTTCTTGCAATGTTGTTTAAAAAAAAATAAAAAATTTAAAATTGTGAGTTTATATTTTACAACTGTGGGTTTACATCTTGTAATTTTGAGCTTACATCTACCAATTCTATTTTTTTTTTCTCAGAATTCTGATATAAATGTGTAGTTGTGAGTTTATACGTTGAAACTGCAAGATGCAAAATAGCAATTCTGAGATCAAGTCAGAATTGTGAGATGTTAACTCGTAATTATAAGTTTATAACTTCAATTGCGAGATGTAATGTTGCAATTTAGAGAAGAAATGTCCAAATTGTGAGATGTAAACGCGCAATTGTGAGAGAGTCAGAATTGTGAGATAAAAAGTTGTAAATTCCTTGTTCATTCATTCATTCCTGCCGGAAAACAAGCTTCCATAAACAGTCCAACCAACAATGATTAAATAGTTCTGATAATTGCATACCAAATTGTGACTGGTTTTCTTTCACACATGTATTTTAATACTGAATTGATTTTTTAATTGATTTTTTTTCAGTGCATTTTCATATATATTTTCCATTCATACATTTTATTTATTTTTACACTACTCTGGAACACTTGCTTCTGATTGGCCAGTCATGATATTCTGTAATAAAATGTTTCACGTCTCTCTTGTTTTGCTGCCTTGCAAACAATGGTATTTCCTCTTGGAAATGTAAATCTAGTTCTGTTCTCCTTGGGGTTTTTCTGTGACCAATATCCCTTCAATCTATTTGGCCTCTAGGGATTCCTGTAAATTGGTTAAAGCTGCATATATTTATGATGTCCATGCACATGTACACACACAGAGGATGTGTAAAATAACTTTTCAATTGCCACCCCCTCCGGATTCCAGCAGTGATATCATGAATATATTCATCAAGTGCCCTTCACAGTTAGCAGGACGTTCCCCGTAACCCTGTGAACCAAGATTTTAATTTGCCTTTTCGTTTTTCTAATTCAGACCACAGAAATAACGATGCTTGGATGCCAACTCGCTTTTTCTAATCGACATCCTTCTGGAGGAACGGCGCTTGAGTGCGTGTGATCCAAAGTGTCCGTCAATCCTACATCTTCTTTGCCAAGGAGGAGTCTCAAGGCTGGAATATCTTCATTTGCCGTTAAAAAGCGCCATCTTTTTTCGCACCTCATGTGACGCTGGGTTTGTCAGCGGATGGCGGTGTGGCGTTAGAGGTCAGGGATAATGAGGTCCGTGGGGACCGGCGTAATCACCAGCTTTGGCACATAACATCGCTATAAACAACAGAGCCTGTCGCCCGGGCAACGGCGGCGGTGCAGCGACTCGGGCGTATAATAATGATGTTCCCATTAACATGGGCTAAATACTGAAGGCTAGGGAAATTTGGAGAGGCACTTGATACTCCTGCACTTTCCTGCATTTGTTTTGTCTCTCTCCTCCTAATTAGATATTACCAGCCGTCTTTAAAATGTTGGCTGTGATTTCTGCCTTTCTTTGCCCTTGAGTGAACATCCTCCACTTGCCACTAGAACACAAGAGGAACAGGAGGAGTGGACAGATCCAGCTTTCTCTTCTTCTCTACCCTAACAAGGAGATTTTAAAATTACATGTGGCTGTCCGGGGCCTCGCTGTAGGAGCAGAACGGCCCCGGCTTTTGATCTGAAGGGCTGTTTAAAATGGAAGATGTGCCAGAGCAACTGAAGATTTTATTTTCTGTGAAAGTATATGTCTGGGTGAATGTCATCTGTGAATTAAGACCTAACGAAAATGACATAGAAAAATGTAAAAAAAAAAAATATATATATATATATATATATATATCTTAAAAACAAAAATGTCTGGACACGTTATGGTCAAAAAAATCCTGAAAATCAGATGCATTTTCTACCATGTATATTATTAGTATTACTATTATTGCTATTATCTTTATTATTATTATTATTGTTGTTACACAACTCTATAACTTAAATCAATTATTTATTTATTTTTTATTTATTTATTTTTTTGCTGAAATATTTTGCAAAAAGAAAGAAAAAAGTGAAAAATGTTAATAAAAACATTCCATCGTGTACAGTTTGTTTTTAAATGAAAAATAATGAAAATTCACAATAATGCATTCATTTTTTAACTTGCTGTTTTCTAAAAATGTACATAAAATAAATTATTTAAAATAAAATTATTCAAAATAACTTAATGCAGTAAAATTGCCATCGACTGAAAACAAAATAATCATAAAATTTCCACAAAACATGTTATTTTCTGTCACTGTTTGGATGCAGGAAAACTCCCATAGATGCAGCAGAAAACATCAGGCTCACGTTGTCCTCAAAATCAGGATTAGGTATAATGTCATCATACAGGTGTAAATGGTGTGAGAATTGATGTGAATTGAACAAACAGCTGTAATCTCAGCTCAGGAGAAGACAGAAATCACATGTTTGTGGTATTTGTCTGCTGATTAACGGAGAACACAAGACTTCTTCACTGCACAAATGATTGCTAAATGTAAAAAAATGCTACAAAATGCATCATATTTTGACATGCTCAAGCAAAACAGACACTAATGTTGGATTCGGTACCCCAAAATTAGCAAGAATTTTTTTTTTTTTTTTTACATTTCTGTCCCCTTTTAATATAATGGCGTATTGTCTTATGTCATTGTAGATGCTGTAGTTGGAAGGAGCGAAAGTAATGCTAATGCTCTCAGACTGATAGTGTGCTTGATTTCTTCATGACAGCTCTGTTATAGAGAGACTGGCTCGTTGTATTACCCGACTCCCTTTTGTCTGACCTGCTGCTCTTTAGCTAACGACCTGCTCATTTACTGTAGGAACAACATATAAAGCAAGACTCTTATGGCATTCACTGCTCAAAGTGTTTGGGAACACAACTTACCTCTGAGCATTACCGGCAGTTTCAGCCATTGTCTTCTTAATGTGTCCTGTTTGGCCTTTATAACAGAGTCATGTCCTGTTTAGAGCGTCGGGGTTCAGGTCCGTCTGTCCGTCTACGACCGTAACGTCAGACCTCTTGTCTTTTACACACAATAATGTGGGTCTGCTGGAGCCATAGCAGTACATTACTGCTCTCTAAATCAATACAGCTTGAGGTATCATCCACGTAAAAGCTGAATATAAACCATGTCACTGACAGCAGTGAATGGAAGATTATGTTTCCAATGTGAAGCTGGTTAAATGAACTTACACCAATACTGGGAGAAAAACAAACAAATAAATAAAAAGGCAATATTTTAGGACTGTCAAGCTCGAACTGCCCTGTTTTTAGGGGAGGGGGGTGGGGAGTACGTTTATGTACATATTTACATGCTTACCTTGCTGTTTTATTTTAAATCACTTTTAAATAATTTAAATAAAATTAAATATTTAAAATTAAACTATTAATCACACTAAATTGAATGAGATGGTTTTTTTTAAATGAAATACTTTATTTAAAATTAAAATGAATAACACAATTTTAATGTTACATTTTGTTTGTCTTTATTAACTGGCTGTAATCATTTAAATTAAATAATTATTAAAAATAATGAATCATGCTAAATTAATGCATTAAAATTGACATTTTTAGACTACTGTTTTTAAACAAATAAAATAAAATATTTGAAATACAGTAATTAATCACAGTAATTTAATGCATAACTTTTTATTTTTAACTTTTTATTTTTATTTTTATTTAAATAATAAAAACAGCATCATACTTAATGCATTAAATTTGTCTTGCTATTTTTTATATAAATAATTAATATAAAATAATCACACTAAATAATGCATTCAAATTTTATTTTTTCATCTTGCTGTTTTTAATCATTTAAAGAAAATTTGTTATTTGAAATAAAATAATTTATCACAATAATTTAATGCATTAAATTACTATTTTTAAGTTGCAGTTTTTTAGATAATTTAAATGAATAAATAATCTGAAGTAAAATAATCAATGTCACTAATTAATTTTTTTTAATTCTTTTTAACCCTTATATTTTCACATGAAAGGTCACAAACCTTCCTCACACAGCACACTGGGTTGGGAATGCAATACATAAGTTGCTGTGTGTTGTGATTGCTGTAGACACAGGCGTCCCGTGTCACGTCTCTGTAGTGTAAACAGGCCATTGTAATGCATTGTTTTGTGTGGTGAAATGCTAGCTTTGACAGCGCTGGTGACAGAGATGAAGGAGTGATTGAGGGGATGGCATTATTCCGCCGCACACGTGGGCTGTTGAGTATAATAGCATGGTCCTTTGGGTAAACTCACGTTTTGTTGAGTATTAAAGCTCGATTGGCTCATGCCGTGACGGGTGCAGTGACTCCTGTACGAGGCCTTGATTGAGTAAAATCTCTGATTCTGTGCTGAAGGTGTAATTGGAGTGTGTTTGTGTACATATGGTCCTTT